>NC_071098.1:6060000-6392500 GCF_027358695.1 Spea bombifrons
TGAAGCCCTGCTTCCCCAGGTCTTTGGCCATGCCCACTCCTTGCCCACTTCCCTCCTACAACCCTCCCTCTAAAGGAGGTTAGCCCCACCCATTTGTGCATCAAGCCCCGCCTCCAGGCAGAGCTACTATTCCCTTTTTGTAAAGCCTACTCGGAGAAGTTCCCAGGTATGGAGAAGACTTGTGAGAACAAGACAACCCACTGGCAAGCCAAAAGCCAAGAAGTGATGTCACTTTGAAGGTGGGCCAATTTATACAGAAAAAGTCACCTGGATAATTCATTAGAACATAATGTATTGTAACAGTTATGTTATATACCAATCATTGGAGTATTATTTTATTAAATAATCAAAGACCACAACCCAATAATAGTTCGGACCCTAGTAGCTATGTACTCGCGCCGCTAGACTTCATAGATCTGGGCTGTTCTGGAAACATAACACACACAGTCTCAGCAATAATCACATATCCGCTGGAGGAAAACAACACCTTGGAACCAGCTGCCACCTCCAATCCTTTTGTTTTTATTACAAGTCTTAAAATAATAAAGCAGCTGTAAAAAAAGATCAAGTGAGAAATTCCTGCTGAAAATCTCTCAACATGTATACACACACACACACACACACACACACACATATATATATATTGACCCCAAAATAGTGATTGTCAAATTAACAGAATATATGGAATGAAAAGGAAATATTGTTCATGCCTCAGAGGGATTTGTGGAGGTGACAATAAAAAAAGTGATAATGGTGCTAGCTTTATATGATGAGTCCTCAAGGGGTTAATAAACGATGTCCTTTATTTGTTCTATGCGTCATTGCCATCATGTTCTCGTGTGATTCTATATGAGTGTTCTTCTACGTCCCATTGTCTCTACACGTGTAACGTTAATTAACTCACAGGGTGTTGGGGGTGCCTTAACACACAGTCCACAGGTCGGCTATAAATGTATTTAACGCTATATCATGTAGAACCACAGCCATGTCTCTGCCAATGTGATTTCTGCCGAGAGACCAAACCCAATTTTGGTACATTTGGTGATTTATACAAATGAAGTGTTGGATATTTCTTGATCATAACTCAACAATGGTTACACATACGCCATTTAACAATGTTACACAATCTGCAAGCAGATGATACCTCTTGCTACTGCCTGGTGACCGGTGGCCATGAAGGAAAAAGTCTTAAAACATTGCTATATGCCTCAGAATTCATGAAATATTATCCCTTGCTCTATAATGTTGAGTTGTAGACAAGGTTTCTCAAAGCATTTCTCAAGAAGCCCTTGGTTTGGACATCAAACAGAGATTCCCACCCTATACAAAGATGGAATGATAAAATCCAAATTGTCTAGTTTAATGAGATGGAGCTCCAAAGACCCCCAATGACCTGCGGCACCTTGTAAAACTAATCAGAACACCATAAAACAATTAGTAAGCAGCAATTTATCAAATGCTTTTTCTCTAATAGGATGGGGTTTCAGACAGGTTTTGTTTGGTGCGATGGGACACTTCCAAGGATTAAATACTAGGAGAAGACAACATGATCAATGATCTCCATGATCCTCAAGGACGCCCAAAACATCTGGTCACACCAATACAGACAGTTCAATCAATACCCCAGTAGTTCCATCAAACGTAACAATACAAATTATAGAAATAACCTTTTTTTAAGATAAAACCCGGCACTTTTGACCAGTTTGCTTGAATACCGGATCAACCAGCTCTAGAATGTTTAGAGAGTCATCTTTTCCACGAGTTCCAAATGGAATAAAAGTGATCAAAGCCTATTCAGTGCAGCCTTGAGGTGATAAAATACTCTTTCTATATATGATATCGATACCTTGGGATCACAAATAAAATTCCGTTTACGCCGCCACGCTGTCATCTGACACTGGCAGCCCTCAAGCAGAGGTTTACCAAAGGCAATGTTAGCGCTAAAGACAGCCATAAGTAAAAGTGTTTGGTAACGTTACATACATACAAATTCACTCTGCCCTGGAGAGCCACCTACAGAGCTTTTAGCAGAATTAAACGTATTTATTAAAGCTGTCTGTAGGGTAAATGCATCTATTTTAACAACAAGGAACTCGTTTTATTTGAGTTTTATGGAGTATACCATTACAGACCATTAGGTTATTTTGACAATAAATAACCAGGACAAACACAATGGATACTTGGAAGATGATGGGATAGAATCCCACAAATAACGTTAATGATAAATAATCTTGCTATTCACCCGTTTCCTCCATTACTAGTAAACAAAAATGGCAGGCTGGAAAATGGTCGTCAAAATAAGCATGCATGGAGAGAACACCTACCGATAGGCTTGAAGAGAAGAGCATTCAATCAATGTAAACGTCTCACCACTACACATAGAGTAGACACCTGAACAATAACAGAAAAGAGACGGTTTGACGACTGAGAGAGAGGCCCGAGACATCATGAAGAGATGTGATTTGGAGATGGCGAGTAGGACAACACAAGCCAAGGAACACAACAATCATGGCATGGGTCGTGTGGCAAGAAAACAAACATTAAAGAAATGTGACCATGGCCTTTGTTAATGTTACTAGTTTTAAGGTGGGACACCTCAACAAGGTTAATAGAGGAGCCAGTATTTGACATTATAT
Organism: Spea bombifrons; assembly: GCF_027358695.1. Lineage (NCBI taxonomy): Eukaryota > Metazoa > Chordata > Amphibia > Anura > Pelobatidae > Spea > Spea bombifrons. Next base: position 6,062,637 of record NC_071098.1, read on the forward strand.
GATGTCATGTCTGCTTATATTGCGTCTATACATGATGGATTCCTCTGGATTATTAACAAAACAAAAATTGCGAAATGGGCATCATGCATCCCAACAATTAGTGAGGCATCAATCGGTCAGAACAAGCTAATGATGTCATGCAATCCCTAAAAACATTGGATTGAAGCATGGAATCACATACCATGACATCATCAGTGTCACAGCTCCTTATACAGAAAGGGCAAGTATCTAAGTTTGAGCTGGACTTTCAGTAGAGTTTATGTCAAATACTCACGTATTTTTATTTAATTCCAACAGGCAAACGTAAGAAAATGATGTCATCTTAGCGCTGTACCAAAAGCTTATCACCAGAACTAAACTAACATATAAGCCAGCCTACATCACGCCATATAACATATGGTGAGAAAATCTTCTTTAGTTTATTAAAATGCCAAAGTTTACTATTTATCTACTACAGCATCAGCAGATATCGACAAACAAAAATCGCCACTCAATGCGACAAGAAAACAGAGTATTCTGTACAGATTGCTATTTTCCCCCCTGCAAAGGGTTCTGGGAAACGTCAAAAGGTAGAGCTTAGCCATGATTTATGTTCCAGTGTTGAAGGCTACATCCTTGGGTATCGGATGTCCCATGAGACCAAATTAGAACACGCAGGACCATTCTACACCTATAATTAATCACTCCCTAAAATAGATATAAATTAACTGTGTATAAATTATACGATTAAAAGAGGTCTACAGAAGAGGCCACCACTGCTGATAAGAGCTTTAGATCATGATGTTCATACTGCTTTTCCTTCATCTCGCATGATGCGTTAACATCTTTAGAATGGAATATAGCCTTATTTTCATTATCCTGGCTATTTTTCGGAATGCTGATATAGCTTCTGCTAATTTTGTCACTCATGGGCCTTTAATTGAAACCGCGCTACTTCCTCCCGCTCCCCCCCCCTGTGGGAATTCCCAGCCGCCACGGATATTACTGCGATCCGTGACGGGAAGATTTAAAGTGACAGGCGCCCGCGAGTGTAGATCGTCAGACCCTTACACGGCTATTTCAGAAAAGTATAGATTTATTTCCCGTGCATTATTTAGATGATAATAAGATTCCTAAGGGCCGGCTGGCAGGGGGGACACATATGGCCAAATTTAAATTCCAGACCGGAAGATGCTTATCACAGAATCCGACTAAAAAACATATCCACGACACCGGCTCTTTTTTATGACATAAATATATATATATATGATGCAATTTATTGAAAGAATGTTGAGAAGAATTGGATAGAAAGCTTGGGACGTGACAAACGTCTTCATTAGTACTAGGACATTGATTCATTAACCCCCCAAGTGCACAAAATGTGCCCCTCAACTCCCAAATATTCTTGTTTACGCCCCGTGTCCACCTTTTCCCCACCTCAAATACGAATGATGCACAAAAGCGGTGAAGTCAAACCTGTCCGATCTAATTAATATTTCAGAACCAGGCGTTCTAAATACAGACAAAGCACAAAAAAAGTACAGATGAATAACTAGTATAAATAATCTAACAATGATAAAGCACACATTATTATTAAATTTAATTAAAAAAAAATAAACATTTACAATGTACGCCCCGGCCATGGCAGTTTTTGTACGTCTAAATGAGTCCCTTGTGTGTTTTGTGTTCCAGAATATTAAAAGGAGGTTAGGCCGAAGCAGAAATTACCGCGCGAAAGGTTTATTTAATTTTAGTTTAAATTGTATGCAAAGCACGGCTTTCATTAGCGAGTTTAAGCATAAAGTATCAAGGAATACATTATTTAATTGTAGTCTGTCTGGGGTTAAGGGGCTGCTCTTTAATTATTCACTCGGTTCTGCTTGGATGCACTCGGGAAACCTCGGAGATCTGGGGCAGTAAGGCTGAAACAGCTAGAGTACATGGCAGTGGTTTGAGTAGGGTGGCAAATACAGGGTTAACTCATTTATTTCCCTTAATAGCTATATTTTGTGGTTGTTTTTATTCCAGTGGCTGGAGGAGAATCTGACGCAGCCAAGGAATACCTCCGGGTCTTGCCCTGGGCAGTACAGATTGTCACATTTTTGCAGTCATAATTCCGCCACATGAAATATGGTGACCTGGCACTGCAACTTTGCTCCCCATCGATATCATTGCCACCTTCTGCCCCAAAGGCAAGAGACGGAATACTGGTAACTGCGCGTACGGCTCAGAGACTAAAAAAGAAACAGTGGCCCAAATTCTCCAAATCAGGCCAGCCCAAGTTGCGGCTACCTCCTGAGTCCAATGCAAGCCCACCCCTTACGAAAAAATTACTGCAGTTTTTTTGAAGTAATACTGCTATTTTTTGGACATGAAAAAACTGCAATACTGCACTTTTACTGCAGTATTACTGCACATTTACTGCAGTTTTACTGCATTTGTACTTCACTGTACTGCAGTTTTACTGCAGTTATTTTTGTACGGAAGTACAAATGCAATAAAGCTGCAGTACATTGAAGTACAACTGCAGGTTTGCAATATAAAAAAAAAGTGCAGTAAATGTGCAGTAAAACTGCAGTACAGTGAAGTACAAATGCAGTAAAACTGCAGTAATTTTTTGTAAGGGACTACTAGCATAGACCAAGCAACCGGGGAATCCTATACATGAAAGCAGAAAGATGGAATAAGAAGTATGGCCAAGGGATGGACTGCACCCTACGTTTTTTGTGCCAGATGGCCAATCCGGGCCTGCTGCGCGATCCACAACGGTTTTTGAGCATCAAACCCAATTGTAGATGTGGCCAAAAAAGATATTTTACTCCCGTGGAAGCTCCTTGGAATATTGAATTATATTATTTTGCAACTTTTTCCCAGTGGGAATGCATTTGCTTGCAAAAGTAGTGCGGAAACTGAATATACGCTCATTGATGTCACAGCGCACAGTGGCGGCTTACTGATGTCATTGTTTTATCACATGACCTAAATATCGCAACACAAATAAAAGAAATAATGACTCAAATTGTGTTTTTTGGGGCATAAATGCTGTTTCTGTGAAATTTTTCTCCTACCTCTGCATGAATACATATTGGAGAAGACATTAAAACATACCCAGGACTGTAACCGTTTTCACATAAAAAGCTAGTATTAACTATTAAAATCCCATTATTTCATAATAATGATTATTTCCTACTCATTATCACATAAGATAATCACGAGAGAAGACGCAGGGGCGCATGTGTTTAACAGTTCAAAACATCACAAGGAACAGTAAATGCACATACGCCGCGTCTTAATTAATTTCTCATTAAACTCATCTTATAAGGAACCCAAAGAAATACTGTAATTAATTAATTTATTAGAACAGATCCGAGACGTGCAATGACAAAAGATCCAAGAGGTTTCTCTTGAACAAATAAATTCCACTTTAATCACGAGAATGGGGGACGCAGCGTTTATTACCAGAATAAAATGACATAATCAGGCAGAGCTATCCACAAAGCTGAGTATTATTATTTTTTTCTTCAAATGAAATGGCAGAATAGTTCTTTAACCCCTGAATATCCAGTCCGTGTATGTAAGTACTACTGCTGAATAAAACCTTTACTCTGACAGCTAAAAGCATCTATTATTTGTACGTCTAAGCCAAAACTGTATAGTTGTGTTGGCTAACCTCTTAAAATTATGCAATATTATCTAGAAAACAGGTGAAGAGCCAAAGGGTCTCATCTGGCCAAACATCATGGAGGCCACATATATGATGCTTACACTTCTAGCTGGCCAAACATCATGGAGGCCACATATATGATGCTTATACTTCTATCTGGCCAAACATCATGGGGGCCACAAATATGATGCTTACACTTCTATCTGGCCAAACATCATGGAGGCCACATATATGATGCTTATACTTCTATCTGGCCCAACATCATGGAGGCCACATATATGATGCTTTCACTTCTATCTGGCCAAACATCATGGAGGCCACATATATGATGCTTACACTTCTATCTGGGCCAACATCATGGAGGCCACATATATGATGCTTACACTTCTATCTGGCCAAACATCATGGAGGCCACATATATGATGCTTATACTTCTATCTGGACCAACATCACGAAGGCCACATATATGATGCTTTCACTTCTATCTGGCCAAACATCACGAAGGCCACATATATGACGCTTATACTTCTATCTGGGCCAACATCATGGAGGCCACATATATGATGCTTACACTTCTATCTGGCCAAACATCATGAAGGCCACATATATGATGCTTATACTTCTATCTGGCAAAAAACATCACGGAGGCCACATATATGATGCTTACACTTCTATCTGGCCAAACATCATGGAGGCCACATATATGATGCTTACACTTCAATCTGGGCCAACATCATGGAGGCCACATATATGATGCTTACACTTACACTGTAATTACAAGGATTGATTAATAAACTTATTTCAGTTGTGTAGTCAATGCCAGACCCGCCAGTCTCTTCTAAGGAGACAAAGTATCAATTCCTCCTGGATGGAAGCTTCTGTAACCAACGCCTGGCCTGCACAGTAGTCTTCATTCCAGGCTAACTGATCTGGATATAAACTTGGAGGCTCATCTTAAACTGTAGGAACTAATGTATAATTCAAGTGGAAATGTCAGCTTAGGACATATCGAATGAACTGAGCTAGAACAAGAATCTAAACCTTACAAATAATTTAAGATTGAGAGCAAAAAAACAGGAATAAAAAACAAACAAAAAGGCAGAAGAACTTAAAATTTCCACACAGAAGAGGGATTTATTTCCAATTTCATGTTTAACGTATATGAACAAAAAAAATATCATCAGCAACAGAACCATCAAAAGGATGAGCATATCGTCATAAAGAAAGATTCTGAATTTCACTGGTTTTAAGTGTGAATACAGTAAAAATGCATACCGCATAGGTCAAGCAAACTCAAAAATGAGATGTTTATGTATTTTGTAAACGATAAATACATTGATATAAGAGGAGTCAGGGAACCGAGATGTAGAAACATAAGGAGATGAGAGACAGGAAAGAGATTGAGGACAAAAACAAAAGCAAGAAGGAGGAAAGAAGGTTGGCAAACAGAAGACAGAGGGGATGTAGCTTAGAAAACAGGAGACACAATAGAGGCGGAAAAGGACACCATAGGAGGCAAATGGGGAGATCTTATGGCCACTCCATAGCTCTTTGTGGACCCAGGTTTTAGCGTCCACCAGTTAAACTCCCTTCATCATGGATGACATAGATGGACCCAAGTTCCCTCTGTGGTAAAGAATTATCTGAATAGATTGGGTGAATCCATTTCTCTGTAAAGAATATCAACGTTTCAATCTAATTAGGCGTAACTAAGCATAATGGCCGACATACTGGACTGCGGAAGGAAAGCATGGTAGAGACCTTCCTGCGCTTTTCATAAAAGACATTATCAAGAACATATTTCTTTTGTCACCATTTAATGACAAGATATTTATCTAGTTAGAGTATTTCTCCATGGAAGATAGAAATCACTTACCAGAATTGGAAAGCCCATCAAGAAGTCATATATAAATACAATCCCCGATATCAGATAGGTTATTTGAAGTGAAGTCTTAATAGGTTCGGATCCATCAATGGACGATCTTCTTTTCCCATGAGCATCCTCCACCACAATAGTAGGCACGTTGAATTTATGTTTATCAACGTTTTGCCCAGTTTGGATAGAAAATGTCTGAAAAAGTGTAATTGCTATGCAAACCACCCCCATGACCACACTGCCGCTGATCAAAAGAAGAAAGCACACTCCAAACCCGAGTCCAATTTCGGTAACAATGAAGCGGCAGTCCCGGGAATAAAATCTTTCAGTCGTGTCATGCCACCCGACAGCGGGCAAGGTCGAAAGTATGAATGATACCATCCATATTCCCATCACAGTGTGCACTGCTTGTTTCTTTGTGTTGCTCAGCCTATGGAAATAAATGCATTTGAATGACATATTTCAACATTCATTCATTCACCAAGCATTATATATACTCTATAAAGTCATTCATCAACTGTAAAATGTGAAGATGTCTTTGAAGAATCTTTGGAACTTTTTCTCTATGACTTACTCAAAGAAATTACAGTAATCGTCTCCCATCAAAGAAAAAGCGAGACGCCAGATATTTGTGAAGGGTTACGCCTATGTTTTTGGTGAAGATATAACTTATATATATTATATATCTTCCAAAGAAATTTCTTTTGTGTACCATTTCATCTCAAGATCTCGGCTTAGTAGTATACACAGTACAGATTAGACTGCACATGGAGCAAAAATTATTTGGAGCTCTTTTTCATTTCCATTTTGGGCCATTAATTGTCAGACAAACACATTTTGTTACCTACCCCTTTGGTTCAGACGATATTCAGAGGGCTTAAAACGAAATTTGTTGTCAATCTCATTCTCTCTCTCCACGTCTCCCTACCTTTTCCAACAACCACTTCTTTTTCTCCGCTGCTCTATCTCCTTTTCTGCTGTTCCCACCCCTTGGGTACTTCCGAGTATTTCCGCAACAGGGCAAACCCTTTGAACGTACCACAGGGACAACCTCTCCCCTGATCGGAGTTATGGGGAAGAGGTTGTCCATGTGGTGTGGGAAGAGGTCCTGTGGTGGAAATCCTCTGAAGAGGTGAGAATATTGCAGGTGGAGCAACGGAGAAGCAGGAGATGGGGCAGCGGAGAAGTGATTGTCGGAGAAGGCAGGGAGAAGTTGAGAGTGTGAGTGAGATTGGCAAAGAGTGAGTGACAATGAATTTCGTTTTAAGCCCTCCGAATTTCGTCTGAACCAAAAGGGCAGGTAACAAAATTTGAAGCAGAGACACGGAGGCAGTTGGTGGGGAGATATTGAGAGAGCGTGAGAAGAAACCAACCAATGGTAAATGAAAATTCAAAGCTTTCTCCTTCGTTTTCGTTTCTTTTTGTACGTTTTTAGCAATTAACGAACTTAACAAAACTTGTACGAATCCGAATGAACGAGTCTAGTAGAGATACCTAAACAAGTCAAGCAATTTGTAAATTCAATAATATAGATTTTAATTTAATTTAGAATATATGTGGATTTTAATTATTGATCCCCTTTAACATTAAAATATGACCTAGAACGTGACAATGTTTGGTCTGTTTCCAAATTATTCCAAGGAGACAAATGTCCAGATCCGAAGCCGTGAATTTATTCCGGAGCTGAAGGTCAGGGGAACAATATGAGCTTTTTATGTCTCTACATCTCATAAATAAACATAGAGCTCTCTGCTTTGAATGACAATTTATTGCTGCGACTATTTATAGCCTGGCCTATTAATAAGTCTTTTGTTGTAACATACAAAACATTGATAGCTCGGTTCTACCGTTACTACTAACACGGAACAATCAATAACAAAGAATATTTCTGCCCATATTCCAATAATCTTAAATTTCCACTTTGAGTAACATGAAACAATACTCAAGCTAAATAATTCCCTATTCTTTCTTCTTTCTTTTTTTTTGGGGGGGGGAGGGGGCTAATGGATTTGTAAATAATAAAAGCTTTTCAGTACGGACGTACCTGTAATTTACTGGCCAGCGGACCATCCACATCCGATGATATGATAGAGAAGTGACCGAAAAACAGGTCACCAGACTTAGGGTGTAAAAAGTCGACACAAACACTTTACAGAGTCCTTCATTCCACTCGTAGTCCGAGTGGCGCTTGCGGAGTTGGACCACAGAATAGATGGTGACAGGGATGGTGACGTTAAGGATGTGAGTTCCAGCCAAGGTGCAAATTAAAAACTCCAGGGGCTTCCATTTCTTTTGTTTGGCACTCACACTGAGTATCCCCCATGTATTTGCCAAGAGTGATACCCCTGCACATATTAACCAGGCGACAGCGTTGTTGTGCAGTCTGTCCTCATCATTCATGGTGTTGAATAAAGGCACCATCGAAAGTAGAGCGTTGTGGATCAGTGGTGAAGACAAACAGAAAATGTAAATGCATCTTCTGGCCCCAAAAATTAGCCTAACAAAAGCATAGTTGTGAAACTAAGATTAGATCCATGTTGTCTGTTCCAAGATCCATTGAAAACCTGTAAAGACAACACAACTATGAGTTTACCTCCATACAGAACATAGGAAGGAGCCCTGCAGAAATCCCAGTCCAGTCCCACCGCACAGTAGGACATTACATAGAGATGTTTCTTTTTTTCCTCTTATTAGATTGTTTCCTTGCTTTGGACCAAGATTTGTTTCCAACACTATTTTATTCCAGGTTTTTAATGCTTCTAAGATAAGATAATTAATAAAGAGCTTCCACGTTGGGGCTTTAACACAGTTCTAATCTTTCTGTTGTGTGGGCACCGAATATGAATCCCATTAACCTAATAAAACAGTAAGCGGCAAAGAAAATACATTCATTTCCATCTAGTACGGGAGGGATGATTGGATTTACAACCTGCAGTCACGCTGGCGTTAGGCTTACTGTTTAATTACACGCCGGTGTCTGATTGATTCTGATGTTTATGTTCATGCTGCTAAATTACTCTTCGGGTAGAATGAAGGAAAGGAGATTTGGGATTTCTATGTGTTCCCCTACTGCTGACTGGGGTGAAATAACTACTCACCCTGTGAGGCAGGGTAAGTAGGTAAATGCCTCTCCTAGGGGTGCTAACAGCAACAGGCTTTGCAATTGACATGTCGCCAAGAGCCTCAAAGAGTTCAACAAGCCTTCTGAAGGACACTGATGTCCGTGTACCGTGTATTTCCTCTTCCTCCACACGGTTAGGGGTAATAAATAATAACCCCAGGTGGGTATAGAGGCCACCAACACCCAACCTTACCCCCCACCCCCATCCTCAGCCCTGCATCATAGCCACCCCACCAACTGCACCACCTCAACCAAAATGTCCATCTTTGTCTATATGGAAAGTTAGAAAGTATGATGATGTTAGAGGAAACTTCATCCAATTTCATGAAATGTTTACTTCAATGGAAAAATCAGCCCTGACTATTAAAAAGCAATTGGACTTTCTAGAGAATGTAGACAAGGAGCACATGGAAAAAGAACACGGAACACACGGAATGGAATTCGTACGGCTAAGATGAGTTTTGTAATGGAAAAATTACAGCAAAGAGTTGGGAGAACAGAATGTTATATTTAGAGCGAGGACAGTAAGCAGATAAGCCGGTATACCAGCGGATGGTCAATAGCTACGATAAACAAGCAAGTCTATAAAAATATTCATTGGACAACGCTTTTCCCCCAAAATGTTTCCCCAAAACATGTGTGCTGATTTACTAATAAAGCGGTTTTTTGAGCGTAGCAGCCTTTTTGATACTTTGTAATCATTCACATGAATAATACTCTATTAGCTGCTAAAGAATGGAGAGTGACCCGGTTCACTTGTTAGAAGTTAATCACAGTTGGAAATATTTGGCCCCTAAGACGAATGGGGGTTTTATTGACCCCTTTCCAATGTTCTACTCTTTTTTTGGTTATTTTTAGAGGAAGAGTGCATTTGATTAAAAGGCATGGAGCTGTTTTTGTCTTTTAATCCTAACCATTAATGTGGGAGTTGAGGTGGCGGGACCCAACTACAAGTTGAACTTGTAGTTCTTTCAACTTGGACCACGAACTGATGAGTTCTTTTGGGGGTTTTTTTTTGTACCTGTTCCGAAACTCAAGGGGCCAGTCACATTTATGCCTGTGTTTTATTTTTTAGGATTTGAATTCGGGTCGTCAAACGGGAGATGTGTGGAGCTAAGCCGCACGGTGGAGGATCTGTGGATCTGGAGGACATCATCTCATCTCACGCGTGGGTTCTACAAACCAGGCTGAGCCCTCGCGTTATGCTTGCTATGGTCGGCTTCCACACCTCTATAAAATGTATTTTTTAAGCCGGGATATGACTGTGATTTCCACAGCAGTCCTGGGCAAATACCCAATTTTCCCTATGTGATGGTAGCACAATGCCTGAATGCTTCCACGCTGTGCGCTGTTTCGTGCTCGCGTGTGGAACCACGGTTTTGTCTGATTGTTTTCTTAGCAATGCATAGCAATTTGGTAGTAAGCAGCTTGCTTCGTTTAGCATATTTCACCCTTAAAATGTATTCGGCTCTCAACAAAAAAACCAGATTGCAATTTCGTTCCCTCCACACCAGAACCGGATCATAAATAATGCAATTATTCTGAGCAGGTTAGAGATATCATCCCTGAAAAGAAGAATAATTGGATTCTTCTGGTTAATGTATTATTGGACATGTTCATGATACAGCGGTATAGTCACAACCTCCACCCACACCGCGCCAGATTTAGAAGATATTTCTGCTTTATTGCAGGTGAATATGTCATATTTGTATCTATGGAAATGGCTAACCCACGTGTTAACCCATTATGTACAGGTTCGGGCAATAGACCGCCAGCTGCTGTCTCTCTGGAAGTCCCTTAATAACTCATGTGGTCTTTGGACGTTTTTGAGGAGCCTCTCTTCAGCCCAAACTGTCCTCATTTCCGAAACATCGCAAATTAGAGACTGGTCAATCCGTTCTCTCCAAGAAATATCCTTCGACGACTGTCTTCATTTGCGAGCATTTTCAAATAAGTGAGAATAATGTGTTTTCGACCAATGTTACTAATTCAAACCGCATATGAAATCTTAATAGTTGGGTGGCATAAATCATAGTGGGATGGAAGAGGTTCCTTGTGCCAGGAACCAAGCATTTATTTACGGTACACAGCCAAGTGTTTCTGTGATGTACTTGTGGACTCAGCTTGAGTGGCTGACAGAAAAGCTCTGTTTTTGGGCAAATAGAGTAATTAACGGCAAATGAATGATCTGAGTTTGATAAATGTATGATGTTTCTAAAGTACTTCCGTTTTTTGATGTCTGGCGTCATCTACCAAGGGTTGAGTTGTATAAAAGCCCACGCTGACCTCATTCTTTTGAATAATTAACGATAACATCATTTGACCAAAATTAGAGTCCTGGAGAGGATTGTAGAGACTACAATTTCATAATAAGTAATAAAAATGCCTTTTTGGGCAAAAATACAGAATTAAACATTTTTTTCGTTGACCAAAGAGTACATAGAGTAGCCGGCACAAAGCGCAGATCTTACACTAAGACGTCTTAGGACATGTTGGAGAGTGACCATAGAGCTAAACCAACGGAGGGCCAATTTAACTCTTTAAAACTTGGTTTGGGAGGCTACCTATAATACATAGTTAAGTCAAGTTGAAACTCACCTGCATATACCCAGGTGAGATGACTTAATTACACAATTTATTATCAAAGGGGTAATAAACCATGTATTTTTTTTGAATGATCGCGGCTCTGCTGGCCGCTTAAACTGTAGTGAGTGGTTTTTTACGCCTCCGTGACCCCACAGTGCTGATTTCACGGAATCGGAAAACCACCCATGCATGCCAACAAAATCCGATGTGACATTCATTAAGCTCATCTCTTGCTGTAAATGTTCTCACCAAATACAATATCGGCTCAGGAAGGTCTGGCTATGAAAATAAATGCACCGTAAGATATTTTGGGGAGTATCCAATGCGATGCTAACTCACCAAAAGAGCAATAAACTAACACAGGGCTTTAAATTACACCGGGATTCATTCATCAATGCCTTCCAAGTGATCCATATGGCAACATTAATCTCATTTCCCAGTAATAACTAATGATATAGCATATATTATATTATCCGCTGTGTAGGCAATATATCAATAGCCAAAAATCAATATCCTCCTATGTTTTATTGGACATTTGACACGGGATTGAAGAGACATATCTGCCAATTGGTGAGTTTGGGCCATTTATGTTTGCATCTTAAGTAGCTTGTGATCCAGATAGATTTGCAACGAAAAGGATCTCATTGGCGCACCATTGGTCGATCTGGTCTTCATACATGGTTCTATGCTTCCGGCTATGACCTGTCCTGCAGACTCCCGGCCGTGGCACAGAAGGCTCTGACTTTTCTGACTTTGCAGCTAGTTCAGTCTTCAAGAATTATTGAGGATCCAACTCTCAGGGGTTAAGACTTTGGGAGTCATTCTGTGTATTTATCTCATGTTATATTGGTAATCCATAGGAGGATTGCTTTTTAATTACTTTAGCTCACCCAGTCTGTCCATTTACAGAGATCATATAAACCTGTCTTATGAGCAGATAAATAAGGGTGTCCCACTTGATGCCGAGGAACCTTCTTTCCAAAGTAACACAGCTGGTAAACTCAAATGACTGGTGTCTTCCTTATATAACCGCGGAATGTCCCGCTACATCTACTTTTTCAAACTCCTCTAATCACCAGTGTCTCCTTGTCACTTCAGATTCCACTTTCTGCTTATCTAGAACAGGAAATCTCTGCTTTCATTGTACGGACTTTGCTGAATATTTCAAGGGTGAGGATGGAGGGTTGGGAATGACAAGCTCGGAGATCTTCTAACACAAGAACTATAAATATAACTCAAAGGAAGGATCCTTTCACCTGACTTTGATCGTTCGTATGATTTCTAATCTCGTGGCCTCTCCCCTTGCCCTGTAGACTCAATTTGTTTGACTTTCGTAGCACAGAATGTCCTCAATGATGTTCTATTCTTCTGACCTTGTCATGGTATTCTTATCGAGAGTGACTTAAAGACTTTATCCGCACTGCTATGGCTGGAACTTCTATCCTAATTCATCTACCTTTCTCATCCTGCGCCATTTTTATTTTTTTAAAGGAATAGTCACATTCAATTTCTTTTGTGGACTGGATAACCAAACTGTTTACGCCACCGTGCATCTGAATTAGTTCCCCGCTTAGTTCCTCACCTGACAGCTCTCTCTTGACCAGGTATCTGCACATGCGCACTGCAGGTATAATAAGTGGAATTTATGTGTAATGGACAGTTGGACAGTATTTATTGAGAAACTTTTCTTGTGTACTTCAAAAATGGCTGCGTTGGCCCAAGAATGGCCTACAGATGAAAATGTTAATTTAAGTCACTGGCTCCTAAATTAGAAGGGACAACTCTGCTCCTCTGGTGGAATCTCACCAGGTCCCCTGACCTTGGCAACTTTGAGAGAGTTCAGAGAACTTGGACACATGTGTCAACACAGGCCTCCCATCCATGTTGGCTCAACAACTGTAAAATGATAATTAAATCTATAGGACGAGCATGAGGAACCGGATTGAAGATCCCAAAAGACAAGACAACAAAAATCAAACGCTCTGCACACTCCAATGCAATCAAAAAACCTGGCTTTATTCACATAAGCTTACTCATGGTATAACATAGGTAAATAGTAATTAATAAAACAATTTATATTGCATTGGGGTGTGCAGAGCATGTGTTTTTGCGGGCGATGAAACACAGATAGTATTGTACAAAGAGTATAGAAAGCGGGTTATAGAATAGCGCCACCTAATGGCACCAGGTAACCTTAGCAGGTCTGCCAATAATGAATATTGGTACTCACTGCAAATACCTATATATATATATATATCTCACTATTTGTGTATATATTGTGGGGCTGTATAGTACATACTTAAAATATAGTAAATATGTATAGCTAGATAGATGATAGATAGATAGATAGATAGATGATAGATAGATAGATAGATAGATTAAATAGCCAAATTCTGTGCATCTATTTGGGAATGATTTCTGAGCTACATGAAAACACTTGGAAAATGTAACATTTATGGTTATTATGGAAAAGCAGTTTATGCAAACAAACCTTGCTAAGAATGACCCTGTGTTTGCCCCGAAGAATAACAATTCCATTGTTATTGCTATTTTTAAAATAAAAAACAAAAACACATTTTCTTCCTAGATGCTGCTATGTTCCAAACAAAAAGATAAGCAGTTTTCTGGGTTTCTTCTCATCTCACGATAATGGAGGGGCTTTGTTCTGCTACACTTTAATGACTTCTCCAAATATTGTGTCTTTCATTGGAGGGGTCTCCAAAGTTCAAACACATCAGCTATATCTGACTACAAGGGAGAAGCTTCAATCATCTCAAATGTGCATCTTGTAATTAAAAGGACATTTAGATTCTAAATCATATGCGAGGCACAGAGGAGAACAAATCCCACATATCCCACATACCCCACTCATTAACTTTATTCTACATATCACACACCATGGGGATACAAGAAGTGGGATGAGAGGGATCCATAATCTGAGAAGTGAAGATATGGAAAGTCAACAATCTTTGAATGTGGGGATGGGGGCATTTTCTTAAAAGATGTGGGGATGAGAGGGGTCAGTTATCTTATATGAAGAAGTGGGGATGGGGGGTACATAGTTTTATAAGAAATGGGGATGGGGGGAACCATAATCCTATAAAAAGTGGGGATAAAGAGGATTAATAATCCTCTAAGAATAAATGGGGATGAGAGGGGGGTCCATAATCTTTGAGAAGTGGGGGTGAGGGTACTTATAATCTTTTAACAATAGGTGGGGATGGGGGTCCATAATTGCCATATTTCTCCACGAATAGCCATGTTTTGCGTGGCTCCTGCGTTCTAGACCCTATGCACAATATACATGTATGTGTGTATATGTATATGTATATGTGTGTATGTATGTGAGTATATGTGTGTATATGTATATGTATATGTATATGTGTGTATGTATGTGTGTATATGTATATGTGTGTATGTATGTGTGTATATGTATATGTGTGTATGTATGTGAGTATATGTATATGTGTGTATGTATGTGAGTATATGTATATGTGTGTATGTATGTGTGTATATGTATATGTGTGTATGTATGTGTGTATATGTATATGTGTGTATGTATGTGTGTATATGTATATGTGTGTATGTATGTGTGTATATGTATATGTGTGTATGTATGTGTGTATATGTATATGTATATGTGTGTATGTATGTGAGTATATGTATATGTGTGTATATGTATATGTATATGTATATGTGTGTATGTATGTGTGTATATGTATATGTGTGTATGTATGTGTGTATATGTATATGTGTGTATGTATGTGAGTATATGTATATGTGTGTATGTATGTGAGTATATGTATATGTGTGTATGTATGTGTGTATATGTATATGTGTGTATGTATGTGAGTATATGTATATGTGTGTATGTATGTGTGTATATGTATATGTGTGTATGTATGTGTGTATATGTATATGTGTGTATGTATGTGTGTATATGTATATGTGTGTATGTATGTGTGTATATGTATATGTGTGTATGTATGTGTGTATATGTGTGTATGTATGTGAGTATATGTATATGTGTGTATGTATGTGTGTATATGTATATGTGTGTATGTATGTGAGTATATGTATATGTGTGTATGTATGTGTGTATATGTATATGTGTGTATGTATGTGTGTATATGTATATGTGTGTATGTATGTGTGTATATGTATATGTGTGTATGTATGTGTGTATATGTATATGTGTGTATGTATGTGTGTATATGTATATGTGTGTATGTATGTGTGTATATGTATATGTGTGTATGTATGTGAGTATATGTATATGTGTGTATGTATGTGAGTATATGTATATGTGTGTATGTATGTGTGTATATGTATATGTGTGTATGTATGTGAGTATATGTATATGTGTGTATGTATGTGAGTATATGTATATGTGTGTATGTATGTGTGTATATGTATGTGTGTATGTATGTGAGTATATGTATATGTGTGTGTGTATGTGTGTATATGTATATGTGTGTATGTATGTGTGTATATGTATATGTGTGTATGTATGTGAGTATATGTATATGTGTGTATGTATGTGAGTATATGTGTGTATGTATGTGTGTATATGTATATGTGTGTATGTATGTGAGTATATGTATATGTGTGTATGTATGTGAGTATATGTATATGTGTGTATGTATGTGAGTATATGTGTGTATGTATGTGTGTATATGTATATGTGTGTATGTATGTGAGTATATGTGTGTATGTATGTGTGTATATGTATATGTGTGTATGCATGAATGTATGTATGTACAGATCTGCCTATGATATGTGTATATACATAGTCACACGCCACCAGTGTCCTCGGGTCACTCTGCCCCTAATTCCTTGCTACATTGTAACACGAGTGCAAAGCTGCGTGGGGGGATTCCGTGGGACCACGATCGGTAATCTTCTCCCTTACACAGGGGTCATCTGTTAACAACCCGAAACCGTGGCTATTAAATGGTAAACACGTGGGCATCAGAGCATGAAAAAAACAAAACACGGTCACAAGAGATATGATTTTCACGCGTGTTTCCCAGTTTCACTCTTTTAAAGACAAAAGAAGTGCTTTTTGCTTGCAGCGGGTTTTACACGAATCATACAGCGACCGATATCCATCCTCCCACCTCCCCTGTTACATAACCCCCGACAAAGAGAACAAAGCCCGCTAATAACGCGCAGAAACACAAAGTTCTTTTATTCTATCAAATTCCATTAAAACTCCAAATCCTGCGTGTCACCCCCACGGCTCTGATTACGGCAGACACCCCAGATTGATGGGGTTCCCTGCCTGATCAGGGGGTGATCAGAGTGGGATCTGCCCTCCTTTGTGTGACTCGATCCCATCTCCTTTTGTGCACAAATCTAGTGTCACCCCACGACACACACACACAGCTGTATTGTTATAATTACCTGCTCCGAACGAAAGGGGATCCCACTCGTGTCCAAAAACATCTATTTAAAAATCCAAAATGATTGGCTTGGGGTTCCTTTTATTTTTCTCCTAAAATTGATGTATCCAGTTCCCCCAGGCAGGCAAAATAAGGCACCCCACGGGATCCTGTGCAGATCTGAAGCTCTGGCAGATCGTGGAATGTTGACTTGTCAAGTGGATCTGTCTCCACACTGTGTATCCCAGGCACTGCCACTCGAGACGGTGATCTGCAGCCCACGCAGGTTAGCATTGTTCCACAGAGATAATTTTATCCTCTTGTGAAGCTGTCATAAGTAGGACCAAGTCCACAGCCCACGCGAAACTGAGTGTTCCCCGTGGCCATCCCTGTGAAGCAGGATCACGCACCTCCAGCCTTGCACACTCTTTATTTCATCCTTTTGGGTTGGATTTCGTGCTCTGTTCAGAGCGCATGCTTGACACCAGATCCAACAACAGCCTAATTCTTGGATCTGGGGGAGAAAACTGGAATTTGGCAACTTTTGTGTGTTCTGTACAGAAGAGAATAAAGTCTGTGGGTCCAGCTGGAGATTAGCAGATCACTGAAAGCAGACTGCAAGGGGTATGGGGGCAGTATCCAGCTGCCATGGGGGAGGGTGCTTTAATATACTGTTACATGGAAGGGGGCAGCAGACCTGGGGGATTTAAAGCCCACAGCTCCTGCAGCACCTCTTGGCAGGCAGGAGCTGTCAATCACAGTTCGTGGTCTAGAAGGGCTATATAGCTTTGTGATCTATAAAGCATGTTGACAGATGTGGTTCACAAGAGGTTCTGCAGCATCCAGGACTTTGAGGATAGCATGCTATATATAATACCAGCAGCTGTGGGGTGGCAGTTGGTCCCTTGGTCAGGTGATCAGACACAGAGGGACAATGCCATTGTCCGCCCCCCCCCCCCGCCTAGCCTCCTTGGGTCCCCCTTCAGACAATGTTGTGCAATGTTGTAACCCTTTAAGTGCCAGAAGGTCTTGCCATCAAAGCATTGCAAACCACCCAGCAATCAAAGGGTTAATAATAGTGCCTTTCAATAGAATAGTTCTCGCATCTGCTATTTTCAGATTAAAAATAAATCCAATCTATGATTTTCTGGCAATAAAACGATTTCACTTTTTATAAATGCATCTCATTGGTTGCACATTACCAGTTGGAAATGAAAAGGTTAACGCACTTGAAATGGGTTTTTGACTCTCTGTCTTTTAGATTAAAATTATAAAAAAAATGAAAAATCAGAATTAGTCTTATTAGGCAACACCTATTTTCTTTCCATCCAAAGAAGAGACCTCTGAGGTCCTGAAAGCTTTAGTAACTTTGCATCTTTTGTCGTGGTTGGCCCAATAAAAAATATTACATTTGACCAAAAATGTTATTTTCTCCTGGTTGTGGGACAACCTGTTTACATATAAATGATTTTTATGAAGATGCTTGTAGCTTTTCTTCTGGTCCATCTTGTTTGAGAGCTTCTGCCCTGGGTTGGGCGTTGGATCTCCTGGTCGCCACCATTCAGCATCGGCTACACGCGGAATACGGCTGTGCGATGTTCTTATTTGGACACGTATGTTATCGTATAATTAATAAACAGAACATCCTTGGGTAACCTGCTCAGCTGCTCTCAGTGATTGGTTAGATTAAAACAAAAGCTGGAACTGATCACCTTATTTCGGGATGTCCCTTAGAGGACATGAGTTTAGGCTCCCCATATATGCTAAGGAACTGTTACAGGGGAAGACACTACTGAACTGAAACCCTTGCCAAGGCATCCAGACTCCCAATCTGGCCACTCATTGATGGACATCTGATCTTAGTCCATTCCATTGAATACAGTCGTTATTCCTGTCCTACAACCTACAAAGTTACAAAACTACGTTCATAAATCTATAAGAAGTGATAGGGGTTTGGGGCAAAGCTAATCATCATCAGGGTTATGCCAAGCTGGCGACCTGACACCGTTGAAGTCCAGAATCACGTGTGATCGTCCTCTTATGGCCCAAAGATGGGTGGCTTGGTCCAGTCTACGGCCATTCCTTCCAAGGTGAAGAAGGGCAGCATGGACTGGCTATCTGGTGAACCAGCCAAATGCCCGGGGGGCCGCTGTTCATCGGTGCCCCATACTTACCAGATTTGCTGCAGCAGCTGAGCTGGATATGCCCAGCCTCACGATACATAAGCAGCTATGGGACGCACTTATTCTATCAGGCGGCTGCTGGCCTTAAAGTGCCAGGGCTGCCTCGTCATGCAAGTCCGGCCCTGCAAGTGCCCTTTGGGAGTAAGATGTCCCTGGCTAAATGTCTGCTTATTTTTTTAAAAAAGAAAAAATACGAGAAGAGCATAAGAGGTTAAAATGAAAAGGCCGTGAGAGTAATAGAATGTTGAGGACCTTGAATTTAAGAACTTGGTCTGAGAGATCATACTGAGATAGGAAATCAGACTTCCACGTTTCATCTCTCACATGACATTGACAGCTATTTTAAGCCTCCCGTGCAGAATCAGTTGAGTGCAGTGAAGGAGTCGAGGAGCTCAGTGAAGGAAGGGCGGTGTTTGCCGAGATATCCATGCCGGGCAAAAAATTAACTGGACTGCATTTTTTTTATATTTCAGATATGTCCCTTTAATAGAAAAATAGAACCTCAGTTATGTTAGAATTCCAAGAGACCCCCCCCAATTACATTCAATGCACAAAGCAATTTATTCCACAGAGGAAAATGTCCTGTGGCTTAGACCATGAGAGTTTCCTTAAAGAAGTCTCACCAAAATGTTATATGTTAAGTAAATATTGTCACGTTTTTGAAACAGTTCTGTTTTTTTTGGCCCATAAGTTAATAAGCTGCACATCAGCCATTTGTGCGAGTTCTCGCTCTGTTACCCTAGCTTAATCTAGATGACTCCTTATCATAATACCTTGAGGTAAACAATGGAATGGCTCAGTCTTAATCACCCAGTCGGACACTCTGACTAATAAAAGTAGAGGAACAGACTTCATGAGCATAAAGCATCAGCTCAGTGTGGTGTTTGAGCAGGGAAGTCAAACAAAATATCACATGACCGACAACAATGGCCGCCTCCACGCCTACAGATAAAGGGAGTTAAAGGGCAAGCTAAAGAACATTACTGTATGCAGTGCTGGGGGGTATTACTGTATACAGCTCTATGGGTTATTACTGTATACAGCTCTGGGGGGTATATTATTGTATACAGCGCTGGGGGGTTATCCTTCCCTTATCCTTCCCTTATCATTTGAATGTATGGACACAGCCCCCCCTCCTGTATAATGAAATATATATGAAGATATACGCTGCGATGAATGTGTTCCAATCACGCTTCCCTGCACCTGCTCAATCAGGGGGCCACGTAGAACGTCATCTACATAATAACAGTTAATTATTGTGTTTTTATGCTTTACTTCATTTTAAGAATATTATGGATTGCGTTGGCGCTCGATTTTCCCATCAATGGATTCTTGTATTTTTTCCCCCCTCTAATTGCTTATTGAATTTCACGGTAATAAAAACAAAGCCGTGACAAAGAAAGACAATTTAATATTATTTGGATATCACTCTGCGATCGCCCGCGGGCATTATTACGGATTATAGATAACAATAATGGAGCTTGTGCACTTGGATATTAACATAAAGCGGGCGTGGCATATCGATAACCCTGCCCTCATTCGTTTAAACCCCACCCACTGACACAATTTGAAACATATTATTATATTTCATTATATTTAATATATTATTTTTCCACAGTATAAAAATGAGGTCTATGGTAAAGGTAATCGAATAGGACGATATGTATGATGTCATCACGCGCGAGACATTTCAGGATGTTTGTTTCTACTCCTGCAGAAGTGGATGAATGTTTTTGTAGGAACATTTTTTTCGTTCTTCATGCAACACGTTATTAAGAAACACAACCCTTGAGAAATAAAAACAAGACTAATGATATCGTATCGGGCCATTATCTGTCAAATTCATTCGTCTGAGAAAGTAATGGAGAATAATTGCTATTTAGAATAAATAAGATTTGTTTCTCGGAGCTGGATGGATTGGTGATGTCCTTCTAGATCACGGTCTACGGCAGCCAGCGCTCCGTATGCTGAATGACCCTGGGCTTCGAAGAAGTCACATTTTAGAACCTTTGTTCTCGATGTATTCTAAACGGTTTCGTTCTTTTGGCAACAAATAAAACAATTTTTTTGTGCAGCAAAAGGCAAAAAGTGCTGCATTCCATGAATACTTCTCTTTCTGAGAAATGAATGTTGGCCAAAGTTTTCATCGTGTCCATCTGGGGAAAGTTTGTCAGCTATTCCTTGTGGTTCTTTCCGTCGGAGATATATTCCAGGGCAATTGAGAGTTCTTTTTTCCCCCAGCAATCATATTCTATGTTTGATACATCGCATTAGAGAGGCTGAAAACAAACTTAATAATTCTCCGTAAAATACATTTTCTACTGTTTTGCAGTTTGAAAGATTTCAGTTGAGAAGAAAATGAAATATGGTAATAGTCGATTATTACCCCGCGCTGCCCGAGGTGAATTACGCTCGGCCTGATTTATGTTATGATGTCACAGATACAGCCTGTCTTTCCGGAAGGGGGCTGAAAGCTGCTATCCGGGGTACTGAGCTAGAGGGGGCATTTTTTTTAGTTCAACCATGTCAAATAAAATGATTTGTTAATAAAGGGAGAAAGGGAAAGTTCAGGACACTAAGAGTCTTGAGCCTGACCCTGAATGTATACCTAGCAGGGGAGGGCTGGCTTCATCAAGGCCTAGGGGCAAATCCACAGAGTGGCCCAGTAATATAGTGCTCAGTAATATACTCAGTGCGTACTATCCAGGCCTGTCCTACACACTTTCACCAAAGGGACCTCATATAAAGCACAAAGAAGGAGCACACAAAGAATACAGTGGGGGGTTAATCTGTAAATGTAGTCACCCTGGTGGTTATATGTGGAACTGCTAACTACACCCAAGAAAGGGCTCCAGACCGTGCCCGTCCTCCCTATTCCCCTTTCCAACCGTTTCATGATACATGGCCAGGTTTAATATCAGGGATAGGCAAAGTGTCCGTTGACACCGGTGTCCTCTGCAAGGTTAGTGAAGCTCCATAGAACAAACCCCAGTAAGTGTCCTCCATGAGCAATGTGGGTGCCAACCCCTGCTTATAATATGCAACCACATTCACAGACAAAGTGACGAAAGCCCCCGAGACCTCAGTCGTCCCTTCTTCTACTTACATTCTTCTTATTTTGTCAGTATCCAGAATGTATATCTGACCCAATGGATCTAGAACACCGTCGCTGGTCTTGTTTTGTCAGCAGTCGTGACTTTCCTTAGCATTAAACCCAAATTTTTGCGGTTACAGCTGAGCCGACGTTCAGCTGAGACAGTCTTTCAGAGAGTCTTTCAAAGATCAGAATGCAGATTTCTTTTATAACCGCGCTGACACACTGGCCTAGATTCATCAAAGATGGAATTCTATTTTTGCGCTTAGCGGTCATGCTATTTAAACAAGGATATATTAATCATGGAGGCTTATTCACTAAAGCGCGAGTTTCTACCTTGGGTTCGGAGAACACTACGTGAAAAGAATCCCACCAAATTTGAGTATAGTTGGGAAAAAAGAAAAAAGTCCTGTATAGGGTCCATAACGCTAACTAGAGAGCTAGATGTGATGGTCTATTTTAACCTAAATAATAACTATTTATACATAAAATTGATCAATGGAACCTTCTGGGGTGGAAAAGGTTTTTTTTTTCCTCTCGAATGTCCAGTAATTAGACTATTTTTGTAGATTCTAGAATCTGGTTTCTTTTTGATCAGGTTACACATAGCTGAACTGTATTGATTTTTGGGGCAAGGAAGCTCAAATACCGTTAAGGATCCTAATTTGTTTGCTCAGAGGGTAATAGACGTTCAAGAAATAGCGATGTCAGGCAACTAGCCGTGGAAACGGTGACAAGCTGAGCGCCATAATTCAAGATAAAATGAATAAGCTGCCCGCGCTTTTCACAAGATCGCCTTTGCAATTATATAACTCGACTCTGGTTTGGAAGGTAATATATTGGAAGAAGCAAAGGTTAGATCACAATGGAAATACCCGCCAGTATTTGGAATTATAATCTAGATTATAGCCTCTGGATAGAAATAAATAAGGAGAATGTAACCAAAGTCAGAGGACGAGGTGATGGTGAAGGAATATTTTTTAAGATAGAGGTCCTTATGGGTCCTGGGCCACCAGAAACCTCAACATCTCCAGAAGGCTTCTACCCCTAGTATTATATCGACATAGACCTGACGTTAGACAGACATGTAACCCTCATGAAACATTACTAGCTCATCGTGAAGATTCTATGTAGAATATCCCATCACTCCTGTGTTCCAATGGCCCTTTATCACTCCCATCACTCCTGTGTTCCAATGACCCTTTATCACTCCCATCACTCCTGTGTTCCAATGGCCCTTTATCACTCCCATCACTCCTGTGTTCCAAAGACCCTTTATCACTCCCATCACTCCTGTGTTCCAATGACCCTTTATCACTCCCATCACTCCTGTGTTCCAATGGCCCTTTATCACTCCCATCACTCCTGTGTTCCAATGGCCCTTTATCACTCCCATCACTCCTGTGTTCCAATGGCCCTTTATCACTCCCATCACTCCTGGGTTCCAATGACCCTTTATCACTCCCATCACTCCTGTGTTCCAATGACCCTTTATCACTCCCATCACTCCTGCTTTCCAATGACCCTTTATCACTCCCATCACTCCTGTGTTCCAATGGCCCTTTATCACTCCCATCACTGCTGTGTTCCAATGGCCCTTTATCACTCCCATCACTCCTGTGTTCCAAAGACCCTTTATCACTCCCATCACTCCTGCTTTCCAATGACCCTTTATCACTCCCATCACTCCTGTGTTCCAATGGCCCTTTATCACTCCCATCACTCCTGTGTTCCAGTGGCCCTTTATCACTCCCATCACTCCTGTGTTCCAATGGCCCTTTATCACTCCCATCACTCCTGTGTTCCAATGGCACGTTGTGTTCACTGATCCAAGTTTAAGTTTAAAAGTCTAATACCGTTAGACAACCCTTTTTTAATTATTACAGCCAGAAATGTGTTTGTTTTCCATGAGAACAGCGCAGTGACCCCCAAACTTTTGTACACACGGTTTTAAGCTCACACGTTGCACTGAATTATTTTTTTCCCAGTGCGCTGAGCGCCGAAGTCAGAAAAATAGGAAAATATTACAGAGCTGTAATTGCTGCCTCCTAAATATAGATTTTTACTTTCATTTCGAGCTCAGCGCTGGAAGCAGCTCTGTTTGTATTATAGTCGATATGATAAAACAGCAATGAACTAATCCATACAAAGTGTAAAAATAAAGAGATGAGCATTCCTCTAGAAGAAAAGGTGGCGAATTCGTCATTGTCACCGCGCTATAATGACACAAATAAGCGGATAATTATTATTGTTACTCAGAAGTATTGTCAGACTGTCTGCGGCTCATATTTTAAAAGCTCTAGAAATTGTTACTTTTTTTCCCTTCGCATTCATGCAGTTATTTGCTTTGAGCCGAAATTATATGCTATGAGCCCGTTTTCTATGTAAGCCAATTATATGAACGCGGCTGACTGGCTTATGGGAAGAAATGGTTTCCACTATCCCCCAGTGGCTACATGCCGTTCTGCCCTTTTGCTTGCCTGTGGCCTCTACCCCAATTTCAGGGTCTAGGGGTGAATGGGCAGATTTTTACGGTCACAGACTCTGGGCCTGTCTCATTGTAACATACTACAAGTAGTAACAATGTAATAAGATAGTAATTTAGGTTGAAAAATATCAAAGTCTCATTAGGTTGCCACCGTTGGCCAGTAAAATCTTTGGACGGCTATTAAAGGGTTAATATTTGAAGACCCTCATAGTCACCTCATTTAGTAAGTTCCAAAATATGTAAAAAGCCTAAGCCTATATTCACCGTCACCCCATTTAAAAAACTTATATTACCCCCCCCAAAAAACCTGGATTCTCTGATCAAGAACTTTTTTTTGTTGTTTTGGGGGTAAGCAGGCTGGCTTCCCCCTTATGCAGCCAACATGTAGACCCAAACCCTAAAGGGGTTTAAGCGTCTGGCAGCGACATCTTTACAAAACCCCCCCCCCACAAAGACATGAATTGGGTAACCACAAGAACCTAGTGGGAGATGTGAAATGCGTTGGCGTCTTTAGGCACTAAGGAAGGGGCAGATGGGTAATGATGGGTAATTTCCATCTTGGAATTAGTTCTACTCAAATGTTCCAATAAGAAGAATATACGAGCCAGTCCTGTGAGTCACATACCAAGATCATTTATACACAGCCCATAGATGGATTAATATATAGATAATAAATTAGGCATGACCTAAGGGTGTGCGTGCCGGATCTCCCTGAGCATCACTCGCAGTTATCTGGGTAAAAACTGCCCAGATAACAACACATCATAGAACTAGCCGCCAATAGGACAGACTCTATTGTTTCTACATAAAAATTAAAGATTGTAAGCTCTTTGGCACACTGACTCATGTTATTCGCTCTGCCCTATAATTTAGACAGTTTGTTGGCAGGAGTGGCGGCAGAAACAGATGGTGAGACACAGTGATTAGGCTGTCAGGCTGTGTTATAAGTAGATCTACATATGGACGTTGTATGCTCGGAAAATGTTAGCCCCGCTTAAAATATGGTGATTCATTCATGTATGCCGTAACACTTCAAATGCTTCATCAATAGGAAAAATATCAATTATGGCAAATGAATGAGTTGTGCGCCCTTTTGAATAACTTAATTTTTCTAGGCTGTGACTATGGTAAAAAAAATAAAAAGCGGTGTTTGGAAGGCGTGATTTGCATTTATCTTGTATTTGCCGGCATTGCGATCAGATCAGACGCTGAACCAGAATTGAAAGGGACAAAGTTTAAGTGGCCCCGAGTCCCAGCCTGTTATGGTTGTCAGAATGCAAGACAAACGCTCAGGATTCCCAAATGACAAATGTATCACGACGACAGATCAGAAAGCGAACGTGCATAGAAAACAACACCACGCAAATCCATAAAACAGGTTGATTCCATGGTAACTGCACCAGATCGGAACTGTTCACTATACAAGGATGAGAGGTCTTTTTGTGACTTAGGTAGCCTAAGCTTTTAGGAATATTAAAGCCGAGTCCTCATGTAGAGGTATTACTGAAGGGCAAAGAGCTTCATGTTCTGGAGCTGCGACACCACTTCCATCTCTAGTTCTTCAATTTTACACACTTATCCTGGCAGGGAGTAGACGTCTAACGGGAAAAGAAAACACAAGGTGTCCCCAACAGCTCTTAAGACTTATGCCAAGTGGTAACCAGGTCTAAAATAATTATCTTAGCAGCCACTACCCACTGAGGTGGAGGGTATCTTGGTATTAGAGAAAAACCCATCATGAATAGAATGGAAGCTTTTCTGGAACTACTGGACAGTTGTTTGGACTTCAGAACTCCTGACTCCAGCCTTCTATACGAGTATGGATGAAACCAAGATACGTTCTGTAAGATCCTTACCCCAAAAAAGCTGGGGGCTTTATAATTGAATGAAAGAACCGTGTGAATCCATCTGATATCTGCCTCTAATAGGAAAAAGACCCCCTTTTTCCAGAGTAAGGATTTTTGTAAGATGACTACAACCATAGTATCCATAGAATGTAGGACAACTATGGGTAATACATGCTTACACTTTCATGTTTTCTTTACTATCTCCATATGTAATTCTGTATATGCTAAATAACTGGCGGACTGCGCTATCATTGTCAGTTTGAATTAATGACAGATCAGATAGGTGTAGTATATCACAGCCATATGGTTCATCCTTCCGGAATACGAGCCATATGCATCCTCTCTTCCTTAGACACCGCCAGAGTCTCAAACTCTTCCTGACGTCTACACATTTCGGATCTTTTCAGGTCACTGGTGTTATTTTTCCCCTTAAATTATTCCTTGCGCATCAAAGCAGTTGTGCGATTTTAGGTACGAGGTAGGATCGGTTTTCTTTCTTAACGTTACGTTCCGTTAATTGATTTTTTTAGGCGTTTGCAGTCGTTTTTAGCTTCAAAGCAAATGCCTATTTTTTTTAGGTCGTTATTTTTAGGTTTTCCGTCCGTTCTGAGTTCATTTCAAATCTCTTTTTTATGGTATCAGATGATAATAATCCCACTTCTAGTTCATAATCATATTGAAAAAGCCATACTTTGTTGTAGCCAAGATAACGTCGGTTGTAGTTAAAGAAAAAAAAGCCCAATAGCCCTTTTTACGTTTGGCGTTATTATCAAAGCAGAAATAAGAGTAATAAAGAACACGCAGAGCTGTTATTTCCTTTGTTTTATTAGAATAAATAAGCTGCGAGGCGGACTTTAAAAATAGCTGTTTTCTACAATAGCAATGATCAGCCCTAACAAAACGAAACTTCTCTCTGTTCAAATTTGAACTTAAACTTTAACCTTTTATATATATTTATTAACTAAACTAAACATTTCAAAAAGCGTGTTACACGATCACAACGTCTACTACATCAGCTAAAGGACGGCTAGTATGGGAAAACATTTAATTTAAATATAAATTTTGAAATATTGTCAGATGTATAGGAAACACTTTTTATACAAAATGACAAAAATAAGATTTCTGAAATGATTTTAGTTACTTTTCAGCATGCTGGGGGAAACTGTTTCTGTTTACACACTACACTTCCTGTAGCACCAAACACCACTTCCTGTTCTCAGTACACAGGGTTATTACTTCCCCCGTTCTACTTAAAAACAAGTAAAATCAATATAAACTATAAAGATGTCAGCTCCGGAATGTGTGACCCTGAGATCCGACTCATTCATTCTGATTACATTTTATTTCTATATTTTGGCCATTAATCAAACAAAGAGAGGCAGCAATACAGCAGTCCGATACGAAATCATCTACTTGTAATTGTGGAATGAAAGCTACCTTTCTAGAAAGAATTAAAGATAAGGCTGGTAGACCTACCCACGGAGAAAAAGGAGAAGCAAGACAAAGAGAAAAGTGCATTTTGTGAGCCATCGCCGTAAGATAAAGAGTTACAATGCTTTACTAGGCTACACACCAGTGTATAATGTCTTAAAGTTCAATATATCACAAATACAGTTCATACAACTTCATTATTTTACTACCCGGCAAAGCATTTTCATAGCGGGAGAAACAGTGATTGGTTGATTCCGAGCAAGCTGCCATACTTTTATCAGAAATAAATACAGGTAACGTAACAATCAATGGAATTATGGAACTGGCACGACATGAAGCTTCACAGCAATATTTAAGCTTAAAAAATAAACCTGTTTCCCTTTTTGATCTAGAGGCTACGGTTTCTAACGTGTATTGGTTTCATCGGCATATTTCTATTGGCTGAGAGGTGATTGACATCATAGAAGCCAATTAGAAATGGCAGCGATTACGAAGGTGATTCCTGGATTTTGTCTGATTGGATCTTAAAGCCCTGTTCTCATTTGTAAATGTAAATATTATTTAATGGACAAAAAAAAAACTGGCTTGGTGGTCGATGGTTGATTGAACGTTACAGAACGTGATCTGGATTTGGTTAACACTCGAGAAAGATGTTTAGTCCAAGAACCATGTCAAAGTAACAATGAATGAATGTCATTGTATGAAAAATGATCCTTATACGTACTGAAAGTTCTAGAATTAGTGGAATAAAATCATAAATCATCAACATCATAAATGTTGTTTTTCAACCCTTTGCATGCCAGAGGTGCGGGTGAACAACCCTTATAACCAATGTTTAAACTGTTGACGTATGGGTGGCGGGTGAACGTAACAAGATATAATACTATAGAACAGTGCATTTATGTATTCCTCGCCGCCCGCCAGTTACTTTGCGTTCATTGTTGGGTCAAACACTGCGTTTGTATCTGGCGCTTGGTCTTTGTTTGCAGGTAGCGTCCTTTCCCTTCTTCGAAGCGTTTCTTTTCTTCTTCGTTTTCAATCTGTATTAAGATGATAACAAAAGTAACGTTAGCTTTATGGGCTAAACTGTAATTCATCTTCCACCACTTTCATGCCACCGCTCTAAGGCCATGATGTACGGACTAAATTTGTTGGTGTATCTAATCTTTATATAATACAATTTATACAAAACTCACAATTACATATAAAGACCAATGGGTATATAGAACCGTGCGATACAATGGAAGCTTAAACGACTGGCAAAACGTGTGAAAATATCACCATGGAAAAATCCCAAAATACTTAAACTTGGCATCGATCACACATTAAAAAAAACCAAAAAAACAGAACGTTTAGAATGCAAATTCCCCATTTTTCTCTCTCGAGGTGAAAGCTGCTCCCTTTAGCCTAAAGCAAAATTCTAACATCTGTTTGACAAATTACGCCAATATTTTCTGGCATTCCAAAGCTGACTTAAGGTTTATAAAAATTGAGAAAATAAGACATTAAAAAAAATGCTTTTCCATAGCCACAGTGGTTTTGGATCATATGAATAGTTTATTAATTTATCGCCATGATGTGAGTTGGCCAATGGGACTCCATTATGGCGGCGCATGCAACAAACATCTACTAAAACATAGTTGTCTCCCATGGCCACACTGGGCATTTACCTGGTTTGCCAGATGGCCAGTCCGGGATGGATGTAGAATAACCATAAAAAGTGGCAAAAAAATAAGATTTTTCCCAAAACTAATGTCTGTTAAAATACCAGCTTTTATGCTTTCAATATTTGGATTTAATTAAAAGGAACCTGTCCAATCTGAAGCCATAGGGAAATAAAACATTTCCTTGCAACTGGAGTAATTTGTCAGACTCCGCTTTGCTTATCCAGCTCTGTGTCATATGCAGTCATCATAAATGAATTAAGTCAAGTAAAGACTGCCAAAGTTACATTTTACAAGTTGTCTTCACCCTTCCCTTTAGAACATTAATTATGAGAATGACAGCCAGGATTCTCTTTCATTAGTGAAGCTCTCAGAATGTATCCAGGTCATAGATGACAGTCAACTCATACGTTCTTCGATTTCTTTAAAATGCCCCCCCCAAAAATATAAAAAATCTGGCATCTTGTTCAAGGAAAGGTGTCATTTTTATGGCTTAAAAATCAACATTTTTGTATCTCTGGCCCTGGAAAGAGAGAAAAAAAACTAAACAACTTGAGTAAGACTCAAAATATATTTGGTGGGTTTCCATGGCAGTCTTTCTTTAGGATTGTTGCGCTCAGGTGGAAGAAGGTCAAAGATAACAGATTTCTTTGTTATTGAACTCGTTCCATTTTTCATTCTATCTTGGATGCCCTGAGAGCTGTCTGACCTCGGCTGCAGAACGAACGCAGAGACGGGAATTTAGTAAGTGGGTCATGAGAAAGAAGAAAGATTATTAACAGATTTAAAACAATACAGGATTTGGTGGAGACCCTCGAAAGGTCGAGTCTGGTCAGATCAGTGGGAGTGCTTTCTGTGCATGTGCATTGGGGGGGTCTTATTAGACCGTTGGCGGGTACACTACATGGGCAACTGGACAGATCTCCTGCAAGCCTAGGAGCTGGAGGGGGAAAGAGGCAAATGCATAGGGGATACTTTAGAATTGAGAGGAAAAATAAGATAGGCATTCTTGCAATCCCCGTAAATTTAATTGTAATTCCACCGTGGATACAAAAGTGTTTTCCGAAGCCCGTACAAGAACCACATAGTGGGTGGCAAACAAACAAAGGCTTCCCGCGTTCTGTATTTCACGCTTACTCGTAAATACAATAGCATTTTCCCGAGGCCTTGGACGGAGAACCATCAGCTTCCCGGAACGCCCCCAGGGTGAAAATATTTTCTTCCCACCAGGAGTGGTCTCCCAGTCTATCTCGCATTGTAGATTCTGTAGAATCCCTCAATCCATTTGCAATGGGGACCACCAGGAAAATTTAAAGGGGCCACTCAGCTATCATACGCATTTAACCCTATATAATGACTGGAGTGTTCCTTTAACAAACACATACATTTTTGCGCCTTGTAAGCCAGACTTTACTAAAAGAGCACTTGGCCCTTATGCTCACAATTAATACGTCTTCGATCGGCAGCATCATTTCAAAGAGATACATCGTATCCCACCCCAAGGCTGCTAATACAGTCTTTATTATATGTAGCAGCTGCTCGTGAAGCTGCCACGAGACTATCAGATATTCCCAACTGTTAACATCGTATAAATCACATACATTTTATAGCATAAATATATAAAAACGTTGCTTTGCTAAGTAGGCTCCAAAGATTCCATAGAGTCAAATTAGCCACATGCTCGCCTCCGTTTATATATTTTTCGCTAAAACACATAGAATTCTACGATGAGCACACAATTTGGATCGTTATCCTGTGTGATCATACAAATATTGGCCTGGATTCAGCAAAACAAGATATCCATATTGATATAATCGCTCTGCTGGGAAAAGCCTCATACTAGTACATAGCTGTACATAACAGGACGGCGGAAATAATTCTCTATAGCTATACGTTTTGGTTACGTGTCTTCCACTGACCTCCGTACGGAACACTTGGAATGAGCCAAGCCAAAGTACGAAGCAGAACACATGCAGCTTGAGATGGCACAAAGGGATGGCCATGACCCTTAACAACTCTGCACCCCCTACATCTCTACCCTCTTATCCAAATACACCCAGAACGGCCACTCTTCGCTCCTCCCATGACTTGCGTCTCTCTTCTTCCATAATTACCTCTTCCCGCTCCCGTATTCAGGAGTTAACCCATGCTTTACCCCTTCTCTGGAATTCCCTACCCAGTTCCATCAGACTTTCTCCCTCGTGTGAGAACTTCTAAAGCTCTCTGAAAACCCACCTTTTTTTTGAGAAGCGTACAACCTTTCTTCCTAACACTCTCAGCCAACATTCCGATCAAACCATCTGAACGACCAACAACCCCTACAGATCACCCTCGATTCAATCAACTCATCCCTATCCAAGCAGTCCTCTCCTACTGTCTCACTTCTCCCTCAACCCCTGACTAGATTGTGAGCTTGAAAATAAAAGGCCCTCTTCTCCTTTTGTACCCGTATATTTTAAGGTGTTATTTTAGATGATCTTCACTGCCTCTTATTATAACAGCGCTACGGAATCTGCTGGCGCCATATAAACGTAATGTGAATAACGTGAAGCATTTACATGGAGAAGCATTTTTTTAAATAACTCTGGCCTTTTAAGATAATTTGTTACCGTGCTTGAACAGAGCATCTAACATATGTTATTTGTACGTGTGAACAACTACAATACCTTCTGTTTTATTGCAAATTAGCCAAATTAGGATGTCGAGTATCAGCAGTCTAGAAATATCATTTTATTCCAACCTGCTGCATTTAGAAACTATTGATGATGAGTTTCTCATAGACCAAAAAATTGAACAGAAACTGTTATCAGTTTTTTTTAAATAAGGATGTTTAACTCATTCTTGTTTAAAAAAGAAAAAGTGAAATGCACTATTTCATTCCCTTCATTCCCTTACACTGACTCGGGCAACAATGTTTTTTTCTTTTGCTTGACAGTAACAAATGTCAGTGCCTGCGCTTCAAGGCTCCCAAAAGTAATTTCTAGGTCAGAAATCATGGCTGGAATAATGTGACCTTATACTGTATCCCTCCTCCACCTCACAGCCCGAGGACAGGAACATTTTTCATTCAGCGGCACAAGCCTCCTGCAGACATGAATGTAGTGTCACAAAGTTTGTGTAGGACTGGAAAGCAAAGCCTCGCGTAGTCACCTGGTTTTATATCTCTAGCAGGCAATGTCTACCTATGCACGGGAAGATACCCGATGAGAAAGAAGCTAATAACTAATAAAACATATAAAATAAAAAAAGATAATAAGCTAATAAAAGATAATAATAACTATATGTAATTGTGGTTATAGAGTACTATAGATGGTATCTATTTATTACAAACCATACTTGGGAGCAGTGATTTAACTCTTAATTCTTCGGTCCCGCTTTAATAATTCTCTCCTCCTCCCTATGGTAGAGGCAGATTCCATCAGCCTTCAATGGGGGAGTTGAATCGACCAAAGGAATCTGATTAACTATGCTGATTCTGTCACCAACACATAGGCGTCTCTTTAATAATTGGGCATTTAAATAAAGAAAGAATATTGCTGTTTCTGTAACTGCCATATTTCACTGTGATTACCTTTTTTGCCCCTTTAACCAATAGGGGTGCAGGAAATGAGGTCACATGACAAATAAATACATATTCTAAAACCAGTATATCCCTGCCTAAAATCCCTCTTTCCACGAGAAAACATATGACTATGATGAGGTCATAGGCATGAGGTCATGAGTTCTTATGCATTGGATAGAACAGAAAACTACTTATCAGAACCGTCTGCCCCACGGAACCATAAAATGTATCCACGACTATGATGCAAGTATTAATAGATTAAACTTTAGCGCCTACAATGTTTTTATTTATAGTAAATGTTCCACATCTTTCATAAAAGGTCTTAAATATTTATGAATGTCTCATTTCAAGCATATTATTCAATCCTATTCTCTGCCTGCATCATTTTTCAGAACCGTCTAATTTCACTGTTCATGTATTATAATTAGAGGCAGTTTGGCCAAGAATCAGATAATGACGGATATGCCATTTTACTTCCAAAAATAAAATACTTTAATGGGATATTTGGAGAGACCTATCAGGTCATCATTCCATTTCATGGGAAATTAAAAGTTTGAGAATAATTTTTTATGCCTTCTCGTGGAATTAAATTTGGTTGATTTTTTTGCTGTCAATGGAATAATAATAATAATATTATTAATAATAATAATAATTCATATTAATGGTGGATCTTGAGATTTATCCACTTTTCTGTGATCTTGTCACTCAATCTTTGACATTATAGTAAGTGTGTTGGGGTCAGCAGCTTACATTGGCTAAAAATGTAGAAACGGGGAAATACCCCACAGATCCTTAAGAGTAAATACATGCAATAAGTCACATAGAAAACCTGAAAAATATAGTTTAGACCACAAAGTATCTGGATACTATGACATTATTTTCAGTTCATCTTTGTAGATGAGGACAAACCCAAACTGGTTTCTTCATAGGTGGGACGTACATGCAATTTAAAGGCAGGTCTTCTTCTAGAAGTAATATATAGAAGTAATGTAATATCCGCATTTAAGATGCGTAACCGAGTGACTCAGAGGACGCCGAACAAACTCAGTGACCTCCACGTATTCACCTGAAGGGTACAGCCATAACCTGGAGATCTGACTCAGCTTCATGCAACAGAGCAAGGAAGTGAATGGGAAATACATTCCTCTAAATATGGCACAAAATCCATCTACAAAACATTTTATTCCTCAACTGCTTGTCTAGAATGCTATAAGTAAGATGTATTTTACTTTTTAATGCATGCTTTTGTTGTCCTCCTAGGTGTCTAATGGGAAGAAACTTAGGAAACATGATTAGGTTTTAATGTATATTCTTATTTAAACACTAATTAGCAAGACCTGGACCATCAATGGTCATTGGTGACTAGTTTGAGGCTGTTGGCTTCCCTACCCATGAAAAAGCAACACACATTATAACAGATTTGTGTATTTCAACATGAACTTCAGGTCACAAAAACTACAAAACCTTGTAACATTCTTTCCATTACAATTATATTGTGAAGAGGTGGAATTAACCCCCTAATGACAAAAATGCCTTGTTTTCAATGGGTTTAGGGACCGCCCATTGTCCTTAAGGGGTTAAGATGCACACACTTGTTGAACACAACGTGGAAAACGCAGAAGACACCCTTTCTTTGATACTTTGTCGCAAACTAACGGAACAATTTATAAACAGCGCTGACATTCTAGTGCACAGAAAGTACGGGAATATTTCAAAGTTTAGGGGGAAAAAACGATTTTCTGTAAGACTTGCATCTCTATTCTCTGTAATGTCCTTCCAGGAGTTAAGTACTATGAAGTAGGGCAGCAATAAATGTTATTTTAACATCAGTCTATAAAGATGTTTAAATATTTTTTTTTATTATTAATTTATTTTAGAATTTTGATTATCTTTTTTTTTTTATAATACTGCTGCAGTAATATAATAAAATAAGAAAAAATATAAAATAAATTAATAAAATAATTTCTGAAAAATAAACTGCTGTATTTTTCACAGCGTTATTTTTATGATAAATACATCTCTCAAAATCAAAATTTTTCCAAATGTGGCAACGAAAAAACTTTTTTTACATAACCCCCAATAATTCAGAGTTATAATTCTTCTTGTTATTTTGTAGATATGCTCATGTGCTAATTTGTAAAAAAAAAACTATTGTGAATTTAAGGTATAAAGTGACAAAATACATACCAACAGTTGAGGGACTGGCAACGGTTTTCCCTCTTTGCTTAAAGATACGTAGGTGAAGAACGCACTGACAGCTCGGTATTTTTCCTGAATGTCCCCGACTAAACAATCAGCATCCACAAACACCTCAATCTCCATGGACTTATTGCTGGTGAACGTCATTCGGCCAGATATGGTGATAATACATCCTAGAAAATGTAGGAGAAAATATTATTCCAGTACAAGCTACCAAACACAAAATAAT
This sequence comes from Spea bombifrons, assembly GCF_027358695.1. NCBI lineage: Eukaryota > Metazoa > Chordata > Amphibia > Anura > Pelobatidae > Spea > Spea bombifrons. The sequence goes on from NC_071098.1 coordinate 6,097,944, forward strand.
GGTTGCCATATCTGCTTATTAATTTCTGTAATTGGATTGCTGAGCCAAAAAAAAAGATGATAAAAGTCATTATCTGTGGAGTTATATTACTCTCGATATACAAGTTTGATAAAATAAGCAATTGTAAAAATAGTTTAAAATTCCAATGTTATACCAAACGAGTCTTCATTAGCAATTTTTGTTCATTTTTCATTCATTCTTTACGGCAAAAAATCCCCCAAAATATTAAACAGCACATTAGGGCTCTCTATAGCTGGCAATTTTCTGCCCACTGGGCAAGCCTGGCCAGGTGGCTCGGTAATATAATTGCCCACAGAACATTTGGCCCACATACAATGTATACTATCTATATATTTATCTATAAGAACTGCACGGAAAGACCATCAAAGAACCACAGAAAGCTGGTAGTTCCAAGTAGATGGCAGGCGATCAATGACTGCTCAATGGGCTGGTTTAGGAGATCATAAATATCTCTAGTAACTGCCCCATATACATTATGGAGAACTGTGCCTAGTCCTTAAAATGCAGAGTTCGGGATAGAGAACAGGTAAGCTGTGGAGGTAAGTAGTGTGGGGGCTGCTCTGGGTCAGACCTACGGCAACACCCAGTCAAAAGACACCAGTGGATCCAGTCACGAAGTAAGCGCTGCCTGTAATTACCCCAGACATCCCAGCAGCAATACTTGAAGATGCCAATCACAGACATATACATAACCAACCCTTCTCTTGCTTCATTGGCACTCAGAGAGATTAATTAATCTCCTTATTTTTGGTTTAAAGTATGATGAGCCAGCAACAATATTTACCACCAACCTATAGATCCCAGGAATGCGCTGATAAAAAGTTTTCATGTCAATTATGAAACAAAGTTTGACAAACTGAGGAATAAAGGTAGCCTTTTCACAAAATGTGCAGGCTCAGATGCTTTTTTCTTCCTAACACAAATTTTAAAACACATTTTTTTTTAAAAAACGTAATGTTCTGGGCTGAATTTGTATTTCTCCGTTCACTTCCAGATGCTCTTTTTTGGTACATTGTTAGCCATGTGAAAAGCTTCTGTTCGCTGGCAGCTTGAAGTAGAGTATTAAAGATTTAAGCAGGAACCCTGTCTTCTCTGAAATGTCCTATATAGGTCCTTAAAATAACAACAAGTATACGTTGGACCTCCATAATTAAAGAGATAAGGGATTAAATGAGAAAGCCGAGGCATGTACGGCACTAAAAACCTTACATTAAATTTTAAATGCATTAAGAGCTTCCCTGAATGCTCTACTGGAATTTTGTACTTGGATAGTTGAGTAGCACAGATGGCCTAAAATGTAATGGTGGGAGAACACGAGGAAATGATTAGATAAGATGTACTGACTTAAAGAGAGTTTTCTTTTAGCTGCCAGGAATCTCCAGGAATGGGTTCTGAAAGGTTTGTTTGGGGCTGAACACCAACCACCGTTTCCCTCATCCTGAGGACAACCTTTAAAGTATCCCGCGGACCAAGTTTTAAGCATCACTGCTCTACACAAAGTCATTCTTCTTGGGTGGAAGCCTACAATGAGCCAACAAAGAATTGTTGGATATCCAGGCCGTGTGGCAAACAATGGAATGGCTTAGTTCTAATCACTCAGCTGGACTTCATTAGCATTGCCATAAAGAATCAACTCCGTGTGGTGTTTGAGCCAGGAAAATAACAGACCTGACAACAATGGCGGCATCCAGGCATTTAATGGCCAGACTATATATTTACCGCATGCTAGTTAGACAGTTGTTAAAATAATCTGGCTATTAGCTGTCTGAGAAAGCTTTAACCCCTTAAGGACAATGGGCGGTCCCTAAACCCATTGAAAACAATGCATTTTGAGCCCGTACATGTACGGGCTTTGTCACTAAGGGGTTAAAACCATGAAAGATGCAGGACAAAAGGAAAAATATATACGAAAGGGTTCACTATGGGGCTTGTGGCCAATATAGAGGCGGAAGCCCCCAAAGTCCAAGGCTGGCAGTAAAAATGTGTGGGGCCAACTTTTAGCCATTTTAGTTGGAAAGTTATTTAGGATGACCCTTCAAAGTACTAAGTGATGTTCAAACGTTATTGTTTTTCAAAAAATGTATTAAGAAATAAGATATTTCGTATCTCTACTGTAAAAATCTATAATGTGCCTTTTCTTGAAACTCAACAACTTTTTCTAAATGATACTTTTCTAAACTCAGCTCTTGGCTATCACAAGGCAATTTTAAAGTTCTTCCAGTTAGCAACTAAAGAAAGGAATACGAGTCATTTACTGCGCTTTAATAAAAAAGTTGTATTGCTTCGCTAAATGGATTTTCCAGCAACTTCTCTAAAGCTGCTTTGGAATAATTACCAGTTGGAAGACGCCTTGCGTATCTTAGCTCGTCAGTGTGCCCACAGAGAACCCTCACGCAGTAAACAGGAGTAACCATACGCTGCATCCATTTTTCCATCGCGGAATTGTACTGGAAAATGTGCGTTCCGTTTATCAGGCAGGAAGTGGATTTCTTAGAGCGTGAGGGAGCCAAAAACGCAAGGAATGCACCAAAATATATAAATCGCTTAAGCAGATAGGATGCATTCCTATGGGAACAGCTGAACATGGAAAATATGAACATAAATAGAAGCAAACATTAGGACAAAAAATGAAACCCAACATATGTTACAAATACATTGCTGATTATATAGTCACATGTGTATGCAGTATGTAAACACGTCTTTGGAGAGAAACTCCGACCAATGTGAAAATATTGTGCTGTTTTCTTTCTTAATATAATGTTTTAGCAGAGTTCTCGCTCTGTTATCTGAGCCCAATCTACTAGACAAACACCCCGACTCCTTTTCATACAGCCTGTGGGAAACAACAGAATGGCTCGGTCTTAATCACCCAGCTGGACTTTCTGACTAATGAAAGTCTACAGAAGACAGGTCTTTGGGAATCAGGACTTCATTAGCATTGCCATAAAGCATCAGCTCAGTGTGGTGTTTAAGCAGGGAATGTCATCTAAAATATCACATGACCGACAACAATGGCGGCCTCCAGGTCTGCAGATAAAGGGAGCTTATTGGAACAAAACGAGAGAAAACCAGGTTTTGGTCAATGCCAACCGATGTCTACAATGTCTACAGCACCGGGTTTATTTCTTTCTGTAGGACTTACCCTTTAACCTCTTGACTGCCAGGGGGTATAAAGCAGCCAATTTCTAATTTCACGACAACGATAAAATCCCGCAAAAAGAATTCTACTTGATCCGTTTTTAGAGTATTGTATCCTCAACCAACCCTTTCTCAACAGAGGAAACAGAACTGTGGAAAATCGACTTAGCTATCATCGCATCCAAGACAAGGCAACCGAGTCGTGTTTATTTTTAGTCGGCACACTAATGGAAAGTCTGAAAAAACAGATCCATTCACTTTGTGTTTGAAAAAGTTGTGTTTTTCAGGAAGAAGACATACCAAAGTATTCGTGACGGCAACATTTCTGTCGCCTCTGTCCACGGACACCATGAAATGAGATGTTACCGGTCAACATTTACTTTACTATGTAAATCATAAGCAGCAGATTTTTTTTTGTGGATGTATTTTTTTTCGCTTTTAGTGGTTTTCTGCATAGCTAGAGGTTGTGTATAGTGATACAAAGTGCTAAAAGGTGTATAATCGGTACGAATGTTCCATTGGTCACCGTGGTTACTGCATCAATTGTATTAATACCAACAGAATTGCTCTTTATATACAGTAACGATCACTACTGCAGAAAACATCAACTTTTTGTTTAAATTACATCAAAATAATATTCAGCGGTTTGTCTTAAAAACCCCTTTTTTTTTATAAATTATACATAAATATCATATCAAAAATTCAAAAGAAATGATATATATATATATATATATATATATATATATAAAATATAATTTATACAAATATCCTGCCGACTGCAGTTTAAATACCATTTTTGTTAATCAAAAGCGCACATGAGGTCTTAATATGATGATGCGCCAGGTTCATCTTTTCCTGTAACTTTTTAATTACAGGAGGAAAATAAATGTTATCCCTGCTTTGACTGCTAAATTAATCGCTACAACAAGTTTGCTTATTATCTTGATGCTCCTTCAATTACAGGCTTCTTTAAAAACACAATCATATTAATAACAAAATGTTCCGTTACACAGTGGGAAGCAATTTTAGAACATTTCCATGAAGACCTATCGCCATGTATTACAGGGTAATATTTTACCTCTTTGAGCAGCTTCCAGGCCCTCTAATTACAGAGGATATTACGATCATTCTCCATTAAACCGGTGTGCGATAACGCGACGCTCGGAGTAGTAAATTACCTCGTTATTGCTTACACATACAACGCTACTGATTACATTCTAGGAAACATAAACCTCATGGGCGTAAGCAAATTTCCAAATATTCATGTGCCTTACACTCACCTCTCAGGAGGGCCGGACTGGCACTTTAAGGCCAGTGGCCGCCTGATGACATAAGCATGGCCGTCGGCTGGATATGTGTGTTTTCATGCTCATATAGCATGGCGGTCAGACGTATACAAGCGCCGATACTATACTAGATCTGGTGAGAGCGTGGCTCTATCGACCAGCGGCCCACCAGTCCTATGCCCAGGGCATTCCAAGCCTGTCTCTCGGTACTGTACACTGACTTCATAAACCCTCTCCCATTATCATGCTATACTAAAGGTGCTGTTCCATTTTCTCTGCTGATTTTAATACTTTTAGAACTAAATACAACATTGGAAACACCGTCCTGCGTACTGCCGTATGCCCAACCCTTCTAGAAACAAATCATTCGTCTTCTAAATATTTTTGCCTCGTTCATGATTTTTCAGGCAATGCTCAATTATCATGTGACACAAAGGTAGATGTTGATAGGCTGTTGCCATAGAATGGCAGATCTGCTACGATGTACTTGCTGTACATGCTAGAGAGCTCAATCCGTGATTTCTCTAACTGGAACGACCCCTTTAACTATACAACAATGATCATTAGAAATACTCAGCAAACAACAAAAAATGTCGCTTTCCAGTTTCCTACGCTTGCTGCTGGCTTCGTCCGATGTGTTTTTTTTTGTTGCCCATCTACATTGTGAAATAATTTGCTGATCTAGAAAACATTCCAAATATCATTCCTTGGATTAACATTACATTTGCTCAATGTAGTTGTTTTACCCGTCTATGACCAATGTGACCGCGGTGCCCAGGTAACCGGATGCATGTGTTTGTTTTAAAATGTCAGATTTCCGCTAATAAAACTCCAGCGGCGGCTTCCTCCTACGCCTTGGAGAAAGACTGTGAATATACGAGTCTACGGCTTCATTAATATGTCGCAGAAATACTGCGAACGCTGCTCCATTGGCCTTTATCGGTGCTTGCTGCTAACCCGGTGAATGCCGAGGGATCACATCTCCGCGCTCCGCCAACGCGTTACTGTCAGTGGCGTCAGTGTTACAGCAGCCATAAGAGACAAGTCGTTACAACATGTCTTCTTTATGGCACTCTTTCTCCAAGACTTAATCAACTGCAGTGTCTTGGCGATGCAGCGGGTGGTGAAGGGTTAAGACTTCACCATATACACTACCAATCAAAGGTTTGAGAAACCAACGAAATTTCTAGCTGCAACATAATTGCAAAAGGGTTTTCTAACAATCAATTAGGCATTCAAACGTAAACAACATAGAGGATAGATTTTGGAGAATGTTCTACTTCCAACCTTGTCAGAACAGCTTGGGGGAGACCATTTTCTATTCCAGCATGACCCCCAGCGCACAAAGCAAGCTCCATAAAGACAAAGTTGGATGAACTTAACCGGCCGCACAAAGCCCTGACCTCAACCCCATTGAACACCTTTGGGATGAACTGAAAAGGAGATTGTTAGGCAGGCCTTCTCGTCTAACACCAGTGCCTGACCTCACAAACGCTCTACTGGATGAATGGGCTAAAATCTTGTGGAAAGCCTTCCCAGAAGAGTGGAAGCCGTTATAGCTGCAAAGGAGGGACCAACTTCATATTAATGTCTATTTATTTAGAATGGGATGCCATCAAGGTCCCCGTTGGTGTAACAGACAGGTGTCCCAATACTTTTGTCCATATGGTGTATTTTAATGCACAACATTTGCTTTTCTTTCAAAAAAAAAAAAACAGGGCATTTCTACGTGACCCCAAACTTTTGAATGGTAGTTTAAAACTTAGTTATATATGTGTAGCAGGAAGCTAGGCACGAAAGACAAATCAAGTGTGAAATCACAAAGGCAAAGGCATGACCCGAAGACACGAGCAGTGAGGGACAGGCAACACAAACATACAACTTGAAACACATACACAGATGTCAGTGTCAATGTAGCAATGTCTTAATAAAATTGAAGATTTAGACACAAAGTGTTCTTATTATCATAGCGACCATTGGAATGCCCCTTCTAATTGCACAATTCCATTGCTTGGCCTGGTGGTAACACCATCACCAAAATCATGGCTTATCCATAAATCCTATTAATTTGCGCCTTTAATACCATTTGGCTCCCATTTACTACAAATATTCCTTAACTAAATATAAAAGCAGCGTCAGACCTTTCTGGATCTTGCGATGGAAGTTGATTGCGTCCACAGAAGCCGTAACAACGTTGGTCTTACAGTGGCGCACTGCCACGATGCCAGCCACCTCGTCCATCAACTTCATGGTAACACCTGAAAGAGCAGAATGATGTTCCTGTTACATGTCCGATATAACGACTATACCTTCCAACGCAGGGGGTCTAGTACCAGAGTGCTTCATAAAAGCTTCCTTCTGTTATAAGAAGTATAACCCGCGAGACGTCACACAGAAAGACCTCAAATGACGCAACATCAATCCATTTACTTTCCAATATCAAGTAGAATACATTGTTTCCTATTTTAATGGAGTCTTCAGTTGAAGGTGATACCTTTGGGCAGACATAGAAAAAGATCTAACATTACAGATGCTTTCAAGACCCCAGGGATCTCTTCTCCATCTGAAGAAGAGACCTGGGATGTCCAGATACAAGTTAGCTTGCTGTATTGCTGTTGACTAAAGATGGCAGATGAGAACCATTCAGCCCCATCTAGTCTGGCCATGATGTTGAGACTCAAACCTCAATGAGCCTTTGGTTTTGTCTTAGAGTTGAAGCATAGAATTTGACGGCAGATAAGAACCTTTCAGCTTCTTTGGCGTTCTGGAAAATTTTCATGCAAAATCATCAATACAATGCTTCAATAGCACTTTTGCTCATTTCCCCCCTGTTTTTGTGTCTGCGATACCTTGGCGGATCCCCCTTGGTATTTATTATATCCAAGCGCAAGGCTCCTTGGGTCCGTATCGCTGTCTGCAAGCAGACGACACCAATGGCTCAGATGAAGCTACCGTCTCAAGATGATAAGAGTATTTTAACAGCATCTTTGGATTTATTAAACGAAAAAGTTGTTAATCTTTAAAAAGTTGCTCTTTGACCCAGCTGCGTACATTTCATATTTTTTTATGTGGATAACACAAAGATTTTTATGATAGAATAAAATCAAGAAGATAAAATTTCACAGCTGACACGAAATTGTCTTTCACAGTCGGACCTTAAGTTCAGTTTGTGTTAAGAAGATAAAACCAGATGGAAAAAAAGCCATATAAACCTAATAATATCTACTTTATACAGATGGTACTTTTTTTTTATCAAATCCCAAAACGACTCATAGAAAAAAAAAACCTAAAATCTTTCCTCTGGGAATAAGAAATACAATTTCTCCAAGCCTCTCGAATATTCTATCTGTTCATATTACAATATATTGTTTTATAACGACACTTATCCTCATAGCACAAGATTTACAGGATAATACTGACTCATTTCACAATATTCCAATATTCCAACTGCAACGCTTACCCATTCTGTAATATACGTTACATCTGTTACTCATGTGTTCTCAATTCATCATATTCTACTTATATTCCAATATTCTGTAGTCATAAAATAGCCAGTAATATATAAAATACTATTTTAACCCATGCAGTATCTCCTCGTTTTACAATATATTTGTATGCATTTTCCTCTTCTAGGTTTGGGTGGAATTTCATGGAAATAAGGAAAAACATGCCGAGCGCTGGAATATGAGCCGCAGCACCTGGTGGAAATGTACTAAACAGTCCACTATAGTGTTAATGGGGCGGTTGGGGACATCCACTTTAACTGGACCTTGGAGAAGTGGCCACCACCTGGACCTGCGGCCCATGGCCCGTACCTGGAAACCCGTACCCAGAGCCCTTCAAGACTTGGCCTTGTGTGGGGTGGGGCTAGTTCCATGAGGGGGCAGGGCTAACCATGTATATTGGCGGGAACAGCCCAAAGTATGAAAAGTGGTCTCATCCCCATAGCAACCAATAAAATGGTCCAGCAAGAACATTCTGTAGGTTGCTATGGTGATACGTTCGCATTTTTAAACTCTTCACCAAAATATCTTTTTGCCATAGATAAACCCCATGAAACTATTTATTAATCCTGTTAAATCTTCATTATTTTCAATAATGTGTGCATATTAGGAAAAAAATAAAGTGTAATTTTTTTTTTTTTTGCAACAAATATGTACAAAGACATCCGCGTTGCTCTCGTGACACGGTCATTGACGCCGCGCTCGGGGATTGTTTAATGTGACAAGCACAACCTGTCCGGACACGCTCGGGAGCTGTCGGAGCTGGGTAGCTGGAGACATCACTGCCATGGAAATATAATTCTACATCCAAGGCTGTCACCTTCATTTATATACTACTGTCCAAATGTTCGGGGTCACACATAAATATATATATATATATATTATATTTCAATACATAGATTATATACATGTCTAAGTAAATGTCCCAGAAAGTCCCAAGTTAAGGCCAGTCATTGGTTTTATATGATGCCTTTGAGGGGCAAACTAGTTTTACATTCTCCCATCCACCACAGCAGCCTCTCTATCACACCCACTATAGAAGAAAGTGGTTACTTATTATTAAACGATTTAGGGCACAGCTTCACATCCATCCTAATGTTCCGCCATTTGTAAGTGTTAAACTTTTTCTACAATGGCGTAGGTCTATAAATATTTGCCCGGCGAGCGCGGCGTGCTGTGTAAACTGAAGCCGGCCACACAGGATAACGAGCGGGTCCTGAGAGTGGAGACGGGTCCGGCGTGATTATAGGGTGTAGCTCTTGGAACCGAATGTCATGCGGAGAGTCTGTAATCTGGGAGTAAACAGATACAGATGGGGAACATCTGCCCAACACTGACGTTCAGAAACAGGTTTTATTGTCGGAAAAAAGTACCGATTACACATCCAGACTTCAAACGGCGCTCTCCACACAAACCTTTTCCCGGGAGTCCTAAAGAGCCACAGTCCTGTTTTTAATCTATTAATGTGAAAAAAACAAACATTCCCTTACTATAGATGCTGTAAATAAAAATGACCTCACACGTGGTGTCTATGTCTACTGTGTAAATATACATATATTTTAACAAAGATGCAAGAGATTAAACCAAATATCATTGTATATAATATTTCACGATGTCAGATGGTTCTCATAGGACCGGTCAGAAATCATTTACATTAGGGAGGAAGACGTATGCGAAGAATAATGACTGATCCTGCTGTAGGGTTACTAAAAGGGCAGACAGAATGCTGAGAAAACATGTAATTCAGAATAGCTGCTTTTCTCTCTACTCTCAGAACAGAGACGGTGGGGGGGGGTTGCATTCATTGATTTGTGAGAAGGGGAACGTTGCCTTCCTAGTTTACCCGATCCGAGCAAAATAAAAAGAGGTATTTTTGTACAATCCAAACAAGCATCCCGTACAAAAGCTCCAACTCATCAGGCGATTAGAAAACGTCAGCTATTTACTGAATGATTACATCTCACAATTGTTCTTGATGTCATATGTATCAGAAAGTTTTTAGGGTTCACCTGCTTGAAATCAGGTGACTTGTTTAGGGGTATATTTATGTTGACTGCTTTGAGATTCTATGTGAAGCACTGAGGATAGAAGTTATAAATATCTGTGATGAATCCCACCACCTGGGGTTAAGGGACTGGTGGTGGAGCAGGTCCTCAGTGCTTGTACAAACATGCGCAGAGATATGGACCTTCTTGCTGGGTTCATTTACTAAACCTGTGATGTTACATGGCTGTAAATCATGAAAATGTTGCTCAGATCCCCCTAAAAACTCCAACCACCACATTTATGAACTCCTTGTTTAAAACACATTTTAATATGATCCTGTGTCATTGTCTCATGTAGATCCTTCAACCAAAAGCTGTGTTCCCGGTGGTCTATAAATACATGCAGATATAATATCTATATAGTTTAGCCTTATATGGACACATTGTTACCAAGTACACAAGCCATGTTAAGCCATAGAATTCAGCTCCCAAAGGATGCAGATAAAGCATCTGCCGTTCCCATGACATAAGAATCCGTGGACCACTGGAAAAGACATCAGTGGACTCCTGGTGTGGCCAGGAACATTGCGATTCCTGACTTCCAGAAAAATCAACAGACGGACATTTCCGAGCTTGTTAGTCAAAGAAGTTTGTGAAGGATCCCAATTCCCTCAAGCCAACAGACATCAATATTACATGACATGATCTCCGGCATTTCCAGCGAAGAGTCTAATAATTCAATAAAGACTCAACTAACTGGAGGGCGAGAAATACATCGCCTGGCAATGTCCACAACAGCTATTTCAGTTTTTATTTAACAGCCAATTAAACTCAATCAAAAAAAGAAGAAAAAGAAGTTTGCATATGCAAGGGGATGTTTTTGCTGTGTAAAAGGCATACGATGAATGGTCTCCTATGTCTATGTTACTTCGTTTTCTTAATGTATCTTAGTATGGACATCAGGATCCAGAGGTATCTTCATCTTTGACCGCAGGGTATATATATATATAAACACAATCGCACAAAAGTTGGGGGGTCACTTAGCTGTTTTCATGGAAAAAAGGGCATTTTTATGTAACTTTTGAATCGTAGTATATATACACACACACATTACTGTTCAATAGTTTGGGGTCACTTAGAAGTGTCCTTGTTTTTGAAAGAAAATCACATTTTGTCCATTAAAATAACATGAAAATTGATCAGAAATCCAGCTCAGGCAGGGTTAATGTTGTGTTGTACAATGACTATTGTAGCTGGACATTTTTAATGGAATATCTTCATAGGTGTACAGAGGCCCTTTATCACTCCCATCACTCCTGTGTTCCAATGGCCCTTCATCACTCCCATCACTCCCGGGTTCCAATGGCCCTTTATCACTCCCATCACTTCTGTGTTCCAATGGCCCTTCATCACTCCCATCACTCCCGGGTTCCAATGGCCCTTTATCACTCCCATCACTCCTGTGTTCCAATGGCCCTTCATCACTCCCATCACTCCCGGGTTCCAATGGCCCTTTATCACTCCCATCACTCCTGTGTTCCAATGACCCTTTATCACTCCCATCACTCCTGTGTTCCAATGACCTTTTATCACTCACGTTGTGTTTGCTGATCCAAGTTTAAATTTAAAAGGCTAATTGATGGTTAGAAAACCCTTTTGTTACTATGTTACAGCCAGAAATGTCCTTGTTTTCCAAGAAAACAGCTCAGTGACCCCAAACATTTGAACAATATTGTATTATATATATATATATATATATATATATATATATACATATATATATGTTAACCGTTTGAGCACCCTATAGATGACCTACAGACAGGTCATATTGACATATAGACTGACCTGAAACTTGACAGTTCTATAAAAATTAGATCCCTTGGGGGGATCATCCTTCTTAGGCAACATGGGTCAAGCTTCTGAAAGACGCTTAAGTTCCCTTCGAGCGAACTTGGAAAAAATATAATATGCCGCAGACGATGTTGATGCCGTATGAATACATCCATCACAGAGCAGTAATGGGTTACTTGGAACCCACATAAAGTCAAATAATGATTTGGCTCTGGCATGCTGATAAAAAAGCCCAAGTCTGATAATTGGAAAAGTATGCCACAAGAGGACTGTAGCGGCCATGTAATTACTAACACATGCTTTAATGGGGCCCTCTCCGCCGTAGCAGGGGCCGGGTTCAAACGGAGCCGAAACTCCTGCAGCCCTTCGAAATGTTACAGAATGTATCCACAGCCAGGGACCTCTGGATTGTCTCTCCGCTAACGACATTTACACGTGCCAAGAGTAATTAATAATCATTTTAAGACTACGGTTAGCGGCGTCTCTCGTGGTCCCGTTTTCTGTGCCAATTAGCTTGTGAAGTCTGATGCCGGAACAAACTGGTTTAAGCAAAACCTCTACGCACATAACGCGATCAAATGATTTACATGGTATGAAAATACACACATTTTGTTTTAAAGGTACAACTCTTTCTAGGCCAACGTTTTAAAGCCGACTTGCATGTGAGTGGTTTTTTTATACTTTGCTGAGAGGATGGTGGATACGTGGATCAGCATCTCAGCAGAGGAAGGGATAGGCACATGACTATCCTGAATCTAAGATCTGAGTCTTTACAGCAGGAAAGACGGGCAGACGAGATGGGGCTGAAGGGGTCTGCTCTGGCGTCAACCTCTTTCTATGAGCCCTGCGGAACGTTCAGTGTAGAAGGTTCTCCAGGTTCTTGTGTCCAACAGAGGACCAGAGGTTAGGTACAAGACTTTTTATATGATTTTGTGACTTAATGATAGTTATTTATGTAACAGTGTAGGGGCATGTAGAAGAAGAAGCATTTTGTATTTAATCTCCAAAGTTTCATTTACAAAAATGTGGACTCAATGATGGAGATAAATCTATCACAAGAAACTGAATAGCACTCATCCTCTAGATTGCAATAGAAAAAAAAACCAGATATCGCCCATATGTAATCCGGATCTGTTGTTATGGACATAACTGGGGCTTCTAGGGCTGTGGAACCTCATGAGAACCTCATACCCAACGAGAGGGACACCAGAGAAAGAATGAGAGGCTGGTCCTCCTAAACATGGACACTTGGAGCATACAAAAACAAGGTGGTTCATAGATATTGATTTCACATAATCATTTTATTCCCATGATAATGTAATTCTCCAGAAGTCCAGAGAAACCAACAGCTGCCTCCGTCCCAACTCTCTTTATTGACGTCATCAATTTCAATATTGTGTTCTTGGCAACTTCTTTAAAAAAAAAAATAAATGTAAAAAAAGTGATGGATGCTGCATGATGTCAAATGTGGCGGAAAGCATTCCACTGCAGCAGATGTATCTCATATGGTTTTGGTAATGGGACGCTGATTTTTTTTTTTTTTTTTTTTAAGGTCAAATTTTGGCCAGCAATGGAAAATGTGATTCTTCTGATTAGTTAAACAGACTGTTATATTAATGCCAGCTCTCTCGTCTTAGCCAGCGCTAAAGTTATACAGATAACCTCAAAATATAGTATGTGTGAAGGCATTAGTTGTTAAGAAATGTGGAAAAAAACCTTTTCTCACTTAGATCAGTACAAAGTTTGTCCCCCCTCTCTGAAGCCTCAGTACTTCCAGCTGTTATGGATATGCCTGGCTCTGGGCCTTTGAAGGAGAACTGAAATGACATATGAGATAAGAGCATACATGACTCCAGCACCGGAAATCGCCTGAGTATTTTTATCTAATGTTCCTGAGACACGTTGTATAGATTCAGAGAGGAAACAGTTAACTCATTCTATGTTAGCCGCAGTCAGGGACTTATCCCCTAAATTAGAAATATATACGGCCAGGGGGTATAAAGGGCAGTTACGTCTGTAGAAAAGGTAGATGGACCTCAGGAAGAGAGCTGCAGGAAGAGCTCTGGAGGGGCAGACGCATTTCTCTGTCGGATGCATTTGCCCCCCAACAGCCCAGGTGTAATACTTTAAAGGTGAGGTTTGGGTGGGTTGGGTGGTCAATAACCAACCTGTACCGAAACCAAAAAAATGCCACCCATCCCACCAAAACCCCACCGATATATTAAGCAGCAACATTGGATTCCAGGATAGACATGTCATTGTTTAAGCCAGAATGATGCGTTTACCTCCATTTACCTCCAGGCTCCCTGTTTTCTGAAAAATATATACAGAGAACTAACTGTCAACACAGTTTTCTCCTCGATCGAGTAACAGTAGCTCAGCAGTGACAGTGTTCACAAACGACTTAATATTTCGCTAACATATCTTCTTTAATAAGTACTGGGTTTGTGCTCCCTGTATTTGCCCATAGTTTATGCCCAAATCAAAACTAATATATATAGTATATTATATGTTATCTATTTTCTTATATGTAATATGTATAAAAAAGGATATATAACTCTCAATTTCTAACTCTAATAACAATTGTTAATTGTTAGCCTTATTTGCATGCGCCTACCCAGAATCCCTTGTGGTTGTAGCAGCACCAGGAGATTTCTGAGGGAAAAACAGGCCTTCGGGCTTGTCTGGTGTCTGTAGATGAGTGTTTAGTAATACTTCTACATACCCCTAAATTTTAGTGGAAGGGTTTTACCCTTTACCATCACCTTTACTCACCATAACTTATGTAATGGTATAACTCTAATAACTAAAGAATACCTTGAGCCGCTCAGTTAGTCACTGACTGACCTTCTATAACCTTTCCTGAACTCGTTTTTACCCTGGACTGTCTACATTAACTCAGAATTTTCCTTTTCTTGTTGTTTTGGTGAACTTTTTGACCCGGCCAGTCTTGACCCTGCTCTCTGTTCCGATTCGACTTCGCGTTACCTCTCTGCGATTAACCCGGCTACATATTGACCTCGCTTGCGGTTAGTGTTTTGGATTCCGTTGCTGATCCCGGTTCCTGACCTCTATGAACCCAGCTGTCCTCGCTGACCGCCTTATCTTGGCATTGCTTATAGAACAACGGGGACTGCTGCCACGGGATCAAGCACTGAACCCCCTTATCAAGGCCCGTGTAAACTGGTTGCCGTGATGTTGCTTCAGTATTAAATAGTAATAGTAATAACAAGCCAAAAATGAAAAAAAAATAACATTTTGAAAACGTACTATATTTAAACTCGTAAATCTATTCCGTTTTGAAAAGCGCCTTTTTTTAAAAAAAAATACTGTCTGGAGCTGTGTAATTAATGCGGAGGAACTGCCTGATAATGAAGGGTTACTATGGAAACCAGTTTTATTTGTGCTGCAGAGAGCGCACGGACGCCTCTGTTGTAGGTGCTCATGTAAAAAATAAAATGATGTCATTAATTCGGTTTCAATCCTATCGTTCGCTGTAGCTTAAAGAGCCGTATGTTTTTCGAGTAACATCATTCATGTTACATACCTACATTTAATAATTTTTAATATAATTACGGCCTTTTTAAGTAGTTTTTTAACATTATAATTTTATAAAATATTCAATTTGTTTGGGCTCGTCATATTGTCTAAGTTTGCCTTAGCATATTATATATATATATATATATATATATATGTGTATATATATATATATATATATATATATATTATATTTTTTTTTAAAAATTTTGAATTGCATTTTTTTTTTTTGCCTGCATTTAAATATATATCCAAAACCGGTGTATAAAGATATCTATATAATTTGGAAACCGAAGGTATAGAAGAACTGTAAATGATATGCCATAAGTCACCCAAGCTTACCATACCATCAGCCCGTTCAAGCAGAGAATGTCGTTCTGGTTTGACACCGCTAGCTTTATGTTAAAGGTCCCCCTGTACACAGCTGCAAAGTGAGCTGGTTCTTTATAATAAACTATAAATAATCTATATTAAGTTACTCTATCGGGTCGAAAGGGAATTGAGTTTGTCCTATGGCAGTATCAGCGTCTAGCTTGTTGAGTCCCTCTGTGCATTGGCACATATTAAATAATTCAGTAAGTTATATCATATTAAGCCGACGACATAAGAAGAAGGGAGCGGAGTAGAAGGTGGTGCAGATACAAAATAACACAAGAGCCCTTCGCTTTCAACGCGGGTTCTCCGTATCTGGAATTTTTGCTTCAATTAGAGGAGGAGAGGGAAGGAGGAGAAAGCATGAAGAGAAGGGGATGCAACAGAGGAGCGGAAGAGATCGCACGGGGTAGTGAAAAATGGACAATGAAACAAGAAGAATCAGACGGCTGTAAGATATAGTTCATATAAAAATAAACCCAAAACACAATAGAGAAATTAACATAAATCACGATTTTAGTTGGGAGGGGAAAAAAAGCCGGTTTCACTCCCGTTATTAATAAGGAAAATAGAGGCTTTAATTTGTACACCGGCTCATCTCCACTTGTTAGCAGAAGAATACTAGAATTCTGTATCCGTTTTAGTAAATACCATAAAGAATTAGCTAAGCTTCCTTTCCTCATTAAAAAAAAAACACAAAAGTGTGAAAAACGTATTGTATTTTTTTCGATCGGTTGAAATAGTTTAGCAAGGTCTTGCAGATGGGTCACAATTTCTCAACCCTCCATTTCACCTTCATTTATTGAAAGATAATAGTTTTTATACAGAAATGAAACACTCTGTACATAAAAATATATATATATGTTTTTTAAAGTTCTCAGCCTTTCTTGGCCTTTTTGGGCATATTTGGCTGAAAGATATTATTGTCAGGATCTTCCCAAGAATGGGTTGTTTTTCCCAATACATGGGATCGGCCTACGGCTCCTGAATCTAAGACGAGACCAACGACTGATTAAAGTTCGAGTCTTTACAGCAGGAGAAACGGGCGACTAGACGGGGGCCAAATTGGGCCGATCTGCCATCAATACAAAAAAAGTAAACCAATATTTGAAGGGGTAGGATGACCACAACCAGAAAGAATGAGGATTAATTTATACAACTTCTTCTTTGTCATCAAAGTCGAGAGGCCTATTAAAGTTGATCTTTTTCCAAGTCCAAATATTTATACTTTTTCTTTTAATGTTTAAATATTTCTATATTTTTGAGAGTTGTTTCACCAGAAAATATCCGACTCCTTGTCATAGAACTCATGGCTCAAATAATATCCATGTCAATATTTTGTCAACCATCCTGCTTTGAGGGTACAATGGACGCCATGTTACATGGAGAAATGAGTAATGACTTACCCCCGTGAACGTAGCCATGTAGGGTACAGTCCGACGGACCCACTAAATGAATCAGACTGGACTGGCTGTATCCAACGGTGTACTGTTCTGGAAGAAAAAAAACAATAAATAAATAAATAAATAGGCACATAATTACATTTTTATATCACAATTGCCTTGTGAGTCTGTTAATATTATAGAAGCGAAATGTTTTATGTGTCAGCCCTTGTGTTTCTAAAATATTTCAGAGAAAAAAGGCAAGGTGAGACAACGTTTCTACATTTGTAACAACGTTAATATTAAAATCTAAGAGCAGTGTTTCACTGTGGCCACCTGTAGCGGCTATCCGGGTCATGATCAGCCACCAGCGTGGGCAGTATATATTTCCGTCACCATGTAGACCCGAGGTGCAGCCACAAAAAGAGGACTGTGACTGACCGCGTTGACGGCAACAGAAATAATCCTTCCAAAACAACTAATCTTCCAGTTAGTGGATAAAGGCATGTCTGCTAGTATTTATAGGTGTGGACTAAAGTTGTCTAAGTTGGTAATGGAAGAACGTACATTAAACATGTTCCACAGTTAATCCACTCAACCAGTCTTTAGTTCAATGAGATAACTTTTGTTGGGCCAACAAGAGAAGTAACATTCCATGCTTGGCTGGACTACAGACTCCTTTTAAAATCAGACTTTACATTACATTGTTTCAGAAGCATCATCTTAGATCCTAGAACCAACAAAAACACAACGTGCAACTGCTTTATATTTGATTTATATAACAGCCCCATCCAATGTTTGTATGGGGTGGCCCAGAAACTAATTACAAAGCCACCCATTGCTATTCGTGGCCTCGGACTTCCATCTGGACAGCTGCGACCGCGATGGGAAAAACAAGACGAAGGTTACACGTCTAAAAATAAATTGCGTGTAGGTCAGCAAAGGGCTATAAATAGCTGGGTTTTTAGGAGGAACGCAAAAGCATATCATTATAAAGGCTCAGTCCCCAAAGATTCATAATTGGATGGGAGAGGATATGCCACGACAAAGAGCGGGCTCAACTAATAAAAGTGTTTGTTTTCATTTGCTTCGTGCCAGGGATTTAGAAGCAATCTGCATTATCCAATAACACAATTCCGAGATTGTTCCGAGCTATAAATAGACATTTCTCCTCCATCCGCCGGAACCCTCTGCCAGTACGTTTCCCTATATTTTAATTGTCTGCTTTTGCATGATAAAAGTCCTGTATCGGTGGGGTAAATAATAATTCTTCGGTGTAGAATAATTCAAGCTGCTACCCAGACAGCATCATCATGTTCTGTAAGCTTAACCGGAGTCGATTACTGATGCACAATTTCTAAGATAATGAGCAAATTTGCAACATGAAACAGCTTTTTTTTGAAGAATAAGATAAAAATCGAGTATTCCAGGCAACATTCCTATTAATGGTCGGAATAGGAAGCCTATAGTATTGAGGGGTGATGTGCGTCTAAATGTAAAGAAAAGAAAACTTGTGCTCACAGGGCACAGACCTCATCTGTGTGAGTAGGTTTAAAAAGTGATTTATTTAATAACTACGGGATTTGGAGCCAACGTGTAAACCACATTGTTCAGAAAAAGTCCTGAAACATTTCATATTTGCCAGAGCCACCATCTCCTCTACAAAACATCTCACAGAATGGAACAAAGATCATCATAAAACTATCATTTAAAAATGGCAAAAAATGATAAATATTTAACTTTAATTTAAACACTAATAATAATTACTTACCTTTAGTTTGTCTGTCTGAAGCAATTATGGTATAAACAAGAAAGACAGAAATAATGAATGACTTTAACTTTCCAGGTTCAGTTTTATATTAAATGGGGCGGGGGGGGCAACGCTAAAATGTGGAATGAGAAATAAATAAATAATGGCATTTTCGAATGTAAGAAGGCTTTTTGGGGTTAAAGCTGAACCTTTAATTGAGAAATAAAGAACATTCTAAACAATGAAAGCATCCGAATTACAGTTTCATATTATTCTCAATCAAATTACGGGTTATTTCAGTTCTAAGAATTCAAAAATAAAGATATGGTTTCTGTATTTCCCAGTAGGGGAGTCAACGATGATGTCACAGACATCTGCGTATTGTCATGGGCTTAATTGTATTACAACTGCTCTCATGTGTGTGATCATTCATTCATGAGGACAACCCTGCTCCTTCTGAAACTGCAGAGCAAATAGAACTTAGAATGTCCAAAAGATTTGATATATTCAATATTTTTTCCATCTTTTCACCAATAACATGAACTTGTCAGGTAAAGCAACGACCAAAATCACATAAGTTTTACATCAGTTCAAGTGTTACTTTTTTTCTGTTGTGTTGACAATCTTGAAAGTACCGTATTTTGGCGGCTGTAGCTTTGACCTCCAGCCTGTGTCCTGGACCTTGAACCTTAGCCACCAGTCCTGACCTCTGCTACCACTTGACAACATCTTTTTGCCCCTTCTCCTTGTACTACGCCTTTGGATTTATTGCCCCCGTGCACCCATCCATTGTTGTTTCCATCTCCAACTACTTGTAACAATGTATATGTTTGCACGTGTGTGTGGCTACCTCTCCTGCTTCTGGACTCAGTCACTTGCGATAAGAGACTCCGCCATTACAGTGATAGAGGCTAATAATACGGCCCCTGAATCTAAGACGAGACCAACGACTGATTAAGGTTTGAGTCTTTACAGCAGGAAAAGCAGGCAGACCAGACGGGCCCCAGCCGGTGTTTCTATATAACACTTGTTGGGAGGTCGGGGAGAAAGGATGAGTCTACATTGAAACCCTTCCTACAACATTTCTGAGGCTACCTGTCCACCAGTTTGCCATTTAACCTAAAAAAAACCCCACCACTTAAAAAATGGATGGACGTTAACGTTGAGTAAGGTGGTTTGAGGAGCTTCAAGCTTTTGGCTTAGAGAGGATGGAGTAGAGAATCGCTTATCCGGCTGGGACACAAAGGAGTAAAACACTTGCGCTAAATGTTGCGTCACACAATTGTTGTGTTATAACACAATTATTTTTTTTTACAGTTGTTCTGTTATCAGGCATGGCCAGTAATTTATCATCCTTCGAAATAAACGTCCCTCCTGTACTCTGTGGCAGACGCTGGCTGAGGGTGATAGAGTGCCTGTTTCTACATAAAGCCATTCCCGTGCTGTGTTTTCCTTTTTTCTGTGCTTTATTTTCACCCACACACAGGCTGAAGCCCCACTTAGCTACCGTTGGGTTATAAATAGCTAGATTATAAGAGGTTTTAGCCAAGATGTCAAATGATTTGTTTAACAGGGGGGGAGCGATTTGTCCGGAGGGAAATCAGAGAGCATCCTCTTTATGAAATGCGTCTTGTATACAACCTAATAAGGGAGAATTTGTGTTTAACGCAAATCCCCATTATTAATATTTTTAAAATAAGATGCTGATGAGGTTTGCAAAGAACCAAAGAACCCCCCCCCCCCGGTAAACATATTGGAATCCCAATAGCTAAAAAATGTGTTGCCGAGGGTAACTACTATACTATAAAATTAATAATAGCATAAATAGGGTAAAAAAAAGACATAGCTATAGTACCGCCGTCTCAGTAAAGTAAAAAATCTGTAATGGTTTAGAAAGTAAGGGTTCTGCACCACACTATAATGGGTTAAGTAAGTGGCAGTTTTCCAGTGCCAGAAAAACATGTTTTTTTACCCAAAAATATATGTGTGAAAGTTGGGTCCTTACATTTAAAACTATAGCAAATGTGTAATGGGTGTTGCTGTTAATTGACTGATTTAGAACACTTAGGTATCTTAGTTGACTGAGGAAAAATGACAAAAAAACACTAAAAATATTAATACAATCACCACTACCAATAACAATAAGAATAAAGCCTGCTCTAGTTAAATGGAATAATTTAGAGCCCCCCCAAATGCACCACTATATTTTTGTTGCTGTTGAAAACAATAAATATAGCATAGAATGTTGAAAAATACATTAAATAATCCAAAATATGGGCAAAGAAAAAGCAAAAAAAAACAATAATGATATTGTCTGGTACCGTGCATCGCTTTTCTGCAAGAAAATATTTTAATGATGCATGGTTTAACACTATCAATGCCGGTCTGGTCCATTCCTGTCTCAGTACTTGCAAGGATGCGGTAGGAGCTTTCATATAACGGCGAGGAGACCGAAGGCGGCCGGCTTGCCCCTTGCGAAGTGTTGCTAGGCAACTACCGTATCCCTGGAACTCTGCTCCGCTCTCAAAGTTTAAAGCTAACTAAAATTAACAAGGGGGAAACAGGCGTCTCTAAAATGAGAGCTTTCATTCAAAAGCCCTGTCTTCATCCAGCCTCAAAAATAGATAGGAGAAAAAAACGATTTCTTCCATTCTTAACCGCTTGCGAGTCGGATGCGGTTGTGTAACGGCTTCAGATAATACAGGAATGTACTGGCTTTGGGCGACTGAAAATCACAAAGAGGCGTCTGTGGGTTTTGGCCAAACACGACTCTCCAATTAAAGAGGGAGAAAATATACAACTCAATTTATCCCCGCTCCATTCACAAATTCACCTTGGACATCCCTTCAAGTGCTTCCTATAGCTTGTCAACAACATATATATATATTCATATTAAAATAATATTACACATATTAAAATACACTTTTACACAATAAAAGAATACCTATTAGCAATGTTTTCTATGTATTTAGATTGAAACCGACCATTTTATTCACATTATTCTTACGATTCCATACCAGACTGTGGATGAAAAGAGGCCCTGCCTGGTACTCTAAGGCCAGCGGCTTTTTTTTCTGGTGATTTGGCATTTTTGGTGATTTAATCGCTTACCTGGATCAATAACGGGTAGAATAACATCTCCATTTCTTTGCTTAGTTTCAAAACGCTCTAGTTTTTGATTTTCGTATCTCTTCCTTCCTTCTTCTTCTAGTTCCTTCCTTTCATACTAAAAAACGAATTGGAATGGAACATTAAAAAAAAAAAAAACATAATAAAAATACAAGTAAAATTAGGATACTACCCACATAAAGGTTTATATATTTATATCACAGAAGATATAAAACGGGGGGGGGGTAATATTCTTGGGTGATGTCATAACCTCCTAACATACTGGGTGTTGACATAATGACTTGGCTTCATACACCAGCGTCATTGCATGGCGGTGCCAATTCACACCGCTGCCATACTGCCCAAAGCGGGTCGGCTGAACGTAAAGACGGTACATCGGCCAAGTAAACATCAGGACACATTCTAGAACGAGAAACATCTCTTCATACGGTATATCCTTCACTTATCCCCGTACCAAACACATCAACAACAAAAAAAAGGCAAATAAATCCTAACGCTGACCAAGTTAAAGTTTTTAATTAATCCTTTAACGCCACGTTGCCTTGAGGAAATTGAAAGTTAATTTAGCGATAGTGGAAAGCAATATACAGATTTCCAGATATATTGCGGGAAGCAAACATGGTGATAATTGTCGCTAACTAACTGTACGCCCGAAAATGTATATTGTAATTTATAGAAATGCCCGGTGTTTAAGGCAGTGGAAACGCTTAATGCAGTTTTCCACCTAAGCATATTTTACTGCTAAGCTAACAGGAGGACGTTGAACTGGAAATTAAAATTCAATCAGCCAGAAAAGAAGAAAAAAAAGGGGGGGTGGAAATAAATCTAACATTTCTAGTATGAATTTTTTGCTTCGTTTGTTAGTTGTAAAGATTTCCTCCAATAAACAGAGCTTTAACCTGCGTACCAAGTCTTAAGGTCAGTAACAGAAGCTAAATTTAACCCCTTAAGGGCAATGGGAATTGAAAACAATGCATTTTGAGCCCGTACGGGCTTTGTCATTAAGGGGTTAATATTTTGCCTCAATTTCTAACACAAAGTATTAGATTTGTATAATATTCAATATAGGCCATTTTTGTTTTTTTGTGTGTGTATTTTTAACTATTTTATGGATTACTTGTTTTCCAGAAAAGAAAAAAAAAATACTGTTCATCTTATATGGCATTAAGGCTAAACATGTTAAGTAAAAAAAGGTATATTAGGAGTTTTATATAATCCACTAGTGGAGCAGTCGGCATAGCAACTAATGGAATGTTCCACTTCTTTGCTTCATTTTTATCACTTAGCAGCAGAATTGCTCTTTATACATAACCTGCCCTGTAGTGTCGTTAGTGTTTTTTTTTCCTTCAAGGTTTTTATGAATCTGAAATAAAACCCTAAGTCTGTTTGCAAATTAAAAAACACATTTTGATTTGTATAAGGGAAATTAATTCATTCATTGTAATTTGTTTCTACTTGCATCCGTATGTAACATAAAGAAAAACTGTCAATGCAATATCCGAGCCAATGGCTTGTCTGGGGGGGGGGGCATATTAAATAATTCTATTGCTTTTAAAAGTTTATTTATCATTTTATTATATGATACGCTGCAAGCTCGTATCTGGCATCGAGTTTTCCGTCCCAAATCTCTCAAATCCAAGAGGAAAGCCCGAAGCCCGAAATCTATTCCGAATCTCAGACATCCAATCTCAGTTATGCACTTAATTTGCCCATTTTCCAGATGAAATGGAAAATTAAATCTTTTCACTGAGTTAAGTTACAGGGTATTTCCATTGTCATTGAAGCTCTTTCACACACAGTTACTCAAGGATTGATTGCAGAATGCATTCGTCGTATTAATACGTAGGACTTCTACCAGCAGCAGGGCGGCCATTGGATTGCCGTAGGGTCCACCATTTTTTTTTCTGGCCGGACCTGCTCTTCTAGTCCCGCTCTGTGACCGCCAGGCAAGGAAACCGGATCTGGATCTTCAGCAAACTTGTGGGCCTTTTCCACATAAGGGGACCTCTTGGTGGGATCAGTAATGAATGTAACCAAATGAAATGCCACAAACTCAGTTACATTGACGCTACGCTCGTTACATTTTATCTGTCAGACCGAGATGAGTATATTTAGCCCCAGGTAACAGATGCGAATCTG
Organism: Spea bombifrons; assembly: GCF_027358695.1. Taxonomy (NCBI): domain Eukaryota; kingdom Metazoa; phylum Chordata; class Amphibia; order Anura; family Pelobatidae; genus Spea; species Spea bombifrons. The sequence continues at coordinate 6,122,037 of NC_071098.1, forward strand.
GGCTTTTATAACATAGCGTTGAAGGTCTACTTACCTCAATAGGAGGGACTTCAGTGACTTTATCCACATTGGTTAGAGATAGCGGCACGTACCATAAAGTTGCCCGGTTAGTCAATCTCTTCGCGCCTAAAAAAACAAAATAAAAGGCACTGAAATGAAACCATAATTATTTTTTCACCCAAGGAGAGATCTGATTGCCATTCTGGGGTCAAGAGGGAATTTTTTTCCCTAGTTTGTGTAAAATTGGAAAGAGCCACAACTGGGTTTTTTTGCCTTCTTTTGGATTAACAGCAAGAAATCCCCAGATATGGGAAAGGCTGAACTTGATGGACGCATGTCTTATTTCAGCCTATCTATGTAACTATTTTCAGTTAAATGAGTAGTTTTCTCTGATTTAATTGGCTGTATTTTGCTGAAATTCAGTGTATAAGTAAGCAAGGTTAATATTAAATAAAATAATATTCTGCCATAGAATTCCCCTTTTTTCACAAACCAGTAAAACACAAATTAAGACTCGTATGTAGTGTTCTATTTTGCATGACGAGACATTTGTACGGCTAGATTATGCATGATCAGACGCACACAGACATTGGATGTATTATACAGAATCTGGGTCAGACGTTGTTTACGGTCAATGTTCACATCCGACATGAAACAGTCAAATCAAGGTTCTCGAGAGAATGTAGAAGTATCTCTTCTAGGCTCATACAAGTTCCGACTCTGGACTCCCCACCAAAAGTCTGTTATTCAACCCTTATACTGTCACGAACCAATGAGCCATGGGTTCGGAACACATCAAATAAAGCCATTAAGTGTGATGAATAAAATCAAACAGTATTATTTTTGGTCTAAACCTGGATTCCTCAGAAGATCTACACAGCGTTAATGTCTTCCTGGTGAAATGTATTAACGTACAGGATCGGGATAAGAGGAATGAGAAAGATCACACACTCTGAAACGATATCAGTGGTCCATATGCGTCCTCTGGATGTTCTACTGACCCAGGGGCGTCCAACCTGCGGCCCTCCAGCTGCTGCAGGACTACATCTCCCATAATGGGGCTGGCTGATGAGTATGGGAGATGTAGTCCCGCAGCAGCTGGAGGGCCGCAGGTTGGACGCCCCTGTACCAACCCTTAAAATGTAAGGCTTTCCATCTAATTGACCCTCCCAATGATTACAGATTTGAGTGTCCTTGAAAGTTGATTAAAGCTTGGTAAAGACTTGATTAAAATTTTAATTAAGACCCAATAAATGAATTAAAAAAAAGTATCCCTAGACGGTGTAACAGAAGGATCTGGTTATCTCATCTTCTTCAAAGAATAACTTGTTGTTACAGCTGTCACGCGTCCTCTACACAAAGAACGGATAGAAAACCGTAGAAAGTTGGTGACAAAGACTAAAAATTAAGCTGTTGGATGATATGCTTCTCGCCTTTGTTGCAGCTGAACCTAATAGAAAAAAAGGATTATGCTATTAGCATAATAAAACAAAATAACGTTTTTCAATTTATGCAACGACGAGCCACAGAGGATACAAAAAAAAACTATTGCTAAGCCATCTTTATGTGAGCTTGACATAGTTTATGAAATAAAACGCGATTTGGGTGATACAGTGTGAAAGGAGAATGCCAAAGGGAAGCCTGTCTCCTATTTCTCAACTTGATAAAGAGCCACTGTCATGATTTCTATGCATTAAATTAAGCCCTTATAACTTATTGCCAGAAGTACAATTACTAATAGAAAATAATGATACCACGGAGCGGCACGCTTCTGACCCGGGGCCAAAAAAGCTAAATAATGAATGGATAATCTTTGCTGACTGCGGGATGCATTAAAGCCCTCTGGAAATTAATGAGTTAAAGCAGCAAGCCCAGAAGAATGGTATAAAAGTGAGTTGTATGTTGTGCCCTTTTTGGCATTCCAGGCTAATTTTCTAGCAGAAAATGAAAAATTTCAGAGAAGAAGCAAAAAAAAAATTGGCTACTTGAAATGTATCAGCTTTGACAAAGAAGCGATTAGAGGCCGAGAACAGACCTTAGAAATATATTATCTTAACTGTTTCTGGAAAGCTTCTGGATTTGCCTCTGGGGCTCCGGGGTTAAGAGGTCCCTGGGGCAACCCTTTTGATCTCCAGGTAGGGTAAGATCCACTCACTTGGTGAACAGATCCCCCCCAACATTTATAGCCACCACTCATGGCTAGCTAAGCCTTCATGACCCAGTCCAGACTTTCCAGCTTCCACGGAGGAAGAGAAGGGGGTATATTTTGGAGACAAAAAGCCCACACATATGTTCTTAATATAGAAACATAGAATTTCGGTCCATTTGGTCTGTTGGTTTTTCTGATCTTATATTGAGGTAGCCATAAGAGTATCCCATGGGATTTTACATTCCAACACTGTATTAACATCTACCACTTCTGCTGGATGAACCCCTTGCCCCAACATTCCCTTCTAACAGTATCCTTACCTCTTAAACGGTAAACTTCTTCCTACTCCCCGAGATAACTAAGTCTGAGATAGAAACTAGTCTTATTGAAGTGGAGTTGCCCACCCCGGGACATACCGGAAACAGTATCCTCTCCTGAACAATGCAGATACATCTCAGGACAACTCATGGAAGCTCATGAACCTTGGGTTTCCTAAGAACCACACCTAATGGCATCTAATACTCATACTACATCGATAACCCTCGTGTTTTATTTATAAGACCCCTAAAGAACTCTGATAACCAAATCGTTCCAGTAGAAGACTTTAAAGCCAACTGCCAGGACTTCAAGATCCTTGAGTCAGCTTATATCAGAGAGGGGTATAATACTATAACCTCCAAGCAGGTGGGAGTCAGGAGGCTGATCTATATATTAATATATTATTATTATTATTGATTATATTTAGAATGTAGTATCTCCTTATTTTACATTGTAATAAATATTTTGTATCAGTATTCACGCTGATTTGCACAAGATGAGACACAATCCGTTTAAACGGTTTTAATAGTTTCTACGGTTTTACGGGCACGCAGACAATCACCGGATAATAATGGAGATTACCGTCTGCTAACGGAATTCCTTTTGACGGCTTTTGCCAATCTAATGAAGTCTGTCCAAATAAAGCGATTTCTCTGCATTACGCTCCTGTCAGCGGCAGAACGGCTGCATTTAAATGTAATTACACATTATGGGAAAACAACAAGCAAATAATATGGAAAATATTTCTTCTCCCCTTTGACTAAAAGTGAATCTGACAACACGCTTTTGGGAAAGAGAATTACCATCGGACCTAAATAAAACTATCCTGACATGTCGGTTACTGTGGCAACTGCGAGCGACATTCTCTGCCTCGGGCAAAGCTTACATTACGTCAAAAACGCCCCTCCATTATTTAACGCGTAGAAACAGGTTAAAAAATAATACCTTTAATGCTGTATGTATAAAAGGTATTTTGTATGTAAATATACAGAATGATCCGGGTGGATCAGTATTATCAAATATAATGCATTTTAAAAACAAATATTTTTTTTTAATAAATGTTAAAAACATATACCGTATTTGCTCGATTATAAGACGACCCTGATTATAAGACGACCCCCCAAAATCTAAATATTAATTTAGGAAAAAAACAAAAAGCCTGAATATAAGACTACCCTATAGGAAAAAAAGTTTTACTAGTAAATATTAATTCATGTAAACAATATTTTCATATTTAATAAAAGCTATGATTGAGAAAAATATATATTTTTTTATTTCCTTTTATTTGCCAACCTGCCTCCCCAGTTATGCACATCTGCCCCCAGGGTTGCCACTCTGCCCCCAGAAATGCCTTATACCCCCTATTTGCCACTCTGCCCCATGATATGCCTTTTAATCCCCTATATGCCAGAGTGGCATATAGGGGGTTAAAAGGCATATCATGGGGCAGAGTGGCATATAGGGGGTTAAAAGGCATTTCTGGAGATATATATATAACTGCTAACAGCAATCACACCCCTATCAAGCCAAGGCAGCCAGTACATGCTGGAACCTAGGATGATAGGAGTGTGAGTACAGCCTCCCTATGCCATGCTACCACCACCACCCTTACACATCCATACTAACACACACTCATTCACAAACATTTAAATACTCATTCATTCCATTAATCACATATACACACACACGCTCAAACCCCCCAGCCCCCCACCCCCTTACCTGAACTGCTGATCTCTCACTCAAGACTTCTGCAGGGGCCCGCTGTGCGTGCAACTTCTCTGGCCCCGCCCCCAGAGGAAGGAGGGGGGAGGCAGAGTTTTGTGACACGCTGCTAGCTTCTTGTTCTCCTGCTGCTCGCGACCAAAGCCCGGTAAGTAGCATGGCCCCACCGGACATTTTGAGGTCTGATTAGTAGACGACCTCGATTATAAGACGAGGGGTATTTTTCAGAGCATTTTGGTTCCAGATTCTACCAGAAAATACGAAGAAAAAAGCAGTTTCATCAAAACGATGACTAGGAGCACCCCATAAAAACACAATAAATAAAGTAGAATAAATACATATTTTTAAAGGTCTTTTTATGAGATTATAAAAAAAAGATAAAAGGAAAATAAAAGCCCATTTGCTGTAACGCTACCAATGTTCCAGGTTTGTTGGCCACCGAAAAAGAAACACCTTAACTTACATTATTTTAATAAAAATCTTATATAAAATATATGCAATTTATGTAAAGAAAATATTGTCTGATCTTTTCATTTCTTCCCTGCCTGTTTTCCAGTCGTTTCTCTGCCATCAGGAAGTTATCTGATATGAAGTTTAATTTCCTTGCTATTATTTCATTTTAATAATTCAATCTCATTAGCAGTAATATCCTCCGACTAACTGAAACAAAGGCCGGGCGCTTGCCATCTGCTTCATGCTTTGAGTTCTCGCAAGGGAACATTGGAGGTCATCTTCTCAAAGTTCAAAGGATAGGGAACACAGATTAGCAGCGGGTTCTGGATATTGATAACATGAGCTCTGTAAATAAGACGGGAGCGGTTCTTTAGTCCCCTACCCTCTGGAATATGTGACAGCGAAGAGACATATAATCCAGGGAGAATTTAAGAATGCTGACCAATGAAAGTCTATGGAAGAAAGGACTTAATTATCATTGCCGTAAAGCATCAGCTCAGTGTGGTGTTTGAGCCTGGCAAGTCATATAAAGTATCACATGACCGACAGCAATGGTGGCCTCCAGGTCTGCAGATAAAGGGAGTTTCTGGGTAACAAAATGAGATAAAATCAGGTTTCTGTCAGTGCCGACCGACATTAATGTATACAGCGCTGGGGGTTATGCTCAACGAGAATTTCTAATAGGTAAAACATTTTACTAGAAATATACACTACTGTTCAAAAATTTGGGGTCACTTAGAAATGTCTTTGTTTTTGTAAGAAAAGCAAATTTTTACCATTAAAGTAACATGAAATGGAACAGAAATCCAGCGCAGACGGGGTTAATGTTATAAATGACTATTGTAGCTGGAAACGGCTGATTTTTTTATATATACTTCATAGGCGTACAGTGGCCCTTTATCACTCCCATCACTCCTGTGTTCCAAGGGCCCTTTATCACTCCCATCACTCCTGTGTTCCAAGGGCCCTTTATCACTCCCATCACTCCTGTGTTCCAGTGGCCCTTTATCACTCCCATCACTCCTGTGTTCCAATGGCCCTTTATCACTCCCATCACTCCTGTGTTCCAATGGCCCTTTATCACTCCCATCACTCCTGTGTTCCAATGGCCCTTTATCACTCCCATCACTCCTGTGTTCCAATGGCCCTTAATCACTCCCATCACTCCTGTGTTCCAGTGGCCCTTTATCACTCCCATCACTCCTGTGTTCCAATGGCCCTTTATCACTCCCATCACTCCTGTGTTCCAATGGCCCTTTATCACTCCCATCACTCCTGTGTTCCAATGGCACGTTGTGTTCGCTGATCCAGGTTTAACTTTAAAAGGATAATTGATGGTTAGAAACCCTTCTGCAATTATGTTACAGACAGAAATTTTCTTGTTTTAAATGAAAATGTATGATTTAGAACACAGACATGCACTCACACTTACTGATGAATAGAGGACTTTTGGGGGCTTTTTTTTCCACTTTTTTCCCAAAATTAAACGTGAATAAATAAATTTGTGGCAACTTTTACACATCAGCACTCAGAAATTGAATGTAATAATTCTGAGTTTCAGTTCGCCGCGGTAGCATTGAAGAGGCGATCAGCATAAAGATATCCTGTTACATTTTTCTGCCAAAAGGTGTCAAAACATGAAACGAGAAAAAAGAAGAGTATGTATTATGACAGAGGCAAGACAGAAATGGAATAAACAAAACCGACAAAAACAAATGTTTTAAGCAAAACCCATCCAAGCCACGTTCCATACAACATACGCTAAGTAGAGCTGAAATCGTGTGTTTATGCGTTTTTTTTCTTTCGTTTTTTTAATAGAAGACTCTGTGTAAGAGCGGAACCGAGTGACATTAATAAAAACAGTCAGATTATTAATAATGTCTGCTCATAATTTTACTGTCATAATATTGAATGAACTCAAGATTTAAAGGAAGCCCAACTGAGAACATTAAAGGAATAGTCAACCTATTTATTTTCTTCAGAAACACCTGAATTAATAAAATGTGTGATTCTTTTGGCATTTTCGGTTTCTCTTTTTTCTTAATGGAAGAATTGAGGACTCCATATACAATTTCCGGCATTTAATCAGCGGAATCCCGATCTTTTCATCTCACCAGCTCGCCTTTCATACCAGACACGCTGATTAAAACATCCCAATAACAACTAGGTGGACAAAAAAAACCCAGAAAAGAAATGGATCTCAACAAGTTTATATTTACACGTACAAAGTATTCATAAGTTTTAGTTGCCATGGAAACTGTACTTTTAAATTATTTAAAAAGTTTGGTTGAATAATTTGCATGAAGCGTTCCGGAGACCTATTGCTTAAAAACTCTTTATGGAAGAGCTACTGGGTTTTGCTACACGTTAAAAAAAAAGTATTTTTATTAAAAAAAAACAAAACAATCAGAAACAAGTAGAAAACACCTGGGGATTTACTATTTACATAAAATGCTGTCTAAAGAAGGAGGTTCTTTATTGAAACGTATTGGACGGGAGTCTTCGAGGTTACCTATTTTGGATCTGAGGTCATAGGTAGAAGCGATAAATAAAATTCTTCTAAATACCTTAGAAATATCTATAAGTCCCCAAAATCTTGGCAAAGCCCCATCGCCACCTGGGAAAACCCCATCTAAGCCAACAGTGCCCCCCCATCGGCCACTTGACATCATGGGAGGTATGGTGTCCACCACGTCTGCGTACAATGGATTTAGTCTTGGCTTACAAGGTTAATGTTTGTCCAACTCTATAAACATAACAACCTATCCAAACCGAAAGACGAATCTTCATATATATCCCAACAGACATGTAATTAAAGACACAGCTTACACAAAATCCATACGGAGGAGGAAACAGATGAATCGGTCAGCGTACAATCGAGACCTGTCCATCACCATCACGTGAGATCAGCGCTGATCATCAAAACTCATCAATCAACAGCCCACATTCCAATCAGAAATATGTCAATGTATATGGCAATACGTATGTTATAGATCAGGTGTATCTTTTTTTTTTATAATAACTATCACAAAATAATAAAAAAGGATGAAAAAAGAGCAGAATGTTCTCTTTGCTGACACTCCAAGGACTCCATGAATAGCTCGTCTTTGGGAAGACCCCGCACGGAGAGAGATTGTCACGTTTGCTGTGAATATCAAGTTTCTAATCTTCACCTTCGCTGCAGATTCACAGTTTTAAAGTTACTTTTAAACATGTTATTTTCTTACCTAATTGATTTGTGATCATGAGGTGCGAATGAAACGAAGAACCCTTTGAATGTATAGTATCCACAGGAACGTCGGTTTTACACAAGAAAAATGACTTTGATCAGCAGAGCGGGAATAAAAATGGATTCTACAAATTCTTTTAATATTCAAAACATGCTCATCTCGTTAGCATTTGTATTTTTAATGCCTTTGACATGCAGAACAAGACATTACCCAGCATGCAACTGGTGTGAACATCAATAAAGATAATATGCCTAAAATGCCATTACTATAATAAGAACCAGAGCAGGTAGGTGCCAGTTTTTATTGGATATGATATCCCAAAACTGATGGTCAAATCAATTCAAAAAGTATTAATAGTGGGCCACCCCAGACCCCCTGAGATCAGGATACTGGACAGATCAAACTAATCAAAGACATTCATTCACTTGCCATTTGACAAGCAGCGCTTCTTTAGTTCTGCCAAAAAGCAATCGGCTCAGTGTGGTGCCTGAGCAGGGAATGTCCTCTAAAAATCACATGACTGCCAACAATGGCGGCCTCCAACTTTGCATATAAGAAATTTATTGGGGGAAAAAATGAAATAAACTCCACTCTTCATCAGCACGAGACCATATTACTGCTTATAATACTGTATATGATGCTCAAATGATGATGATATAATTATGAATGATGGACCTCACATGTACCTTGGAAAAAAGAGGCTGAGGCTGTCCCCATAAAGTTTAGAGCTAGGTAATCCTGTACTCCTAGAAATAATCTTGAAAAATTACTATCCCTTTAAAGGAAGAGGCAGAATAAAAGGACATATGCGCCTAAAAAATGATTACTATTTTGCTTCTCTAACACGGGGCACAGAACATATTATTTTCAATTTCGTTCAAAAGTTTGTGGTAACTCCGCTGGTTTCATGGAAAACAAGGAATTTTTTGGCTGTAATATAATTGCAAAAGGGTTTTCTAACCATCAATTAGCCTTTTAAACCTGGATCAGCAAACACAACATGCCATCGGAACACAGGAGTGATGGGAGTGATAAAGGGCCGTTGGAACACAGGAGTGATGGGAGTGATAAAGGGCTATTGGAACTCGGGAGTGATGGGAGTGATAAAGGGCCGTTGGAACACAGGAGTGATGGGAGTGATAAAGGGCCATTGGAACACAGGAGCGATGGGAGTGATAAAGGGCCATTGGAACACAGGGGTGATGGGAGTGATAAAGGGCCATTGGAACACAGGAGTGATGGGAGTGATAAAGGGCCTCTGTATGGCTATGAACATAAACAAGTACATTTCTAAACGACCCCAAACTATAACAGTAGTGTACAAAATACAAACTTTTGTAAACGCTCCTCCAGTGTAAGAGCTGAGCTCCAATTATTTTATTTTACTTACAAGGAAAAATAAAATATAAAAAAATCTCTAAATAAAATATGCCATATGGTGGTAGATAATACCCCACGTGTTACACCCACACCAAGATGTGTAAAAAAAAATGTATCTAATTTGAGCAGCTCTTTTAATAATATATGTTTTGTCTCTCGAGTGACATCCAAGTTAGTGTGAAACGTTCCACACCGAAACCTCAAAGTAAACTTTATTTTAGCCAGATTTTTTTTTTATGTATATTTTCCTTCTGTGGAAAATTTGAGCCCATCTGGGAGAGGTCAAACAAGGGATTTGGAGACAAAAAGGAGATGGGAAGCCAGAGCTATAAAAGAAAAAACTTTTCTCGGCGTTTGAGTAATCATCACACATCCAGTCGCAGTTCCCATGTGTGAAAACCCGTTGCTATGACAACCGCTGCTTTGCGAGAGAATTTCTTTTTTTTAAAGATAAATCAACAGAGGGTACATTGATAAGTGCTCGACAGAACCCCAAAAACGGCCTTCCCGCAGCGCGTTATGAAAGATCCCCAAAGCCTCACTCCATATATCAACATATAGATTAATTGGGTAAATATTTTACATGTGGACCTATATCCCCCCCCCATACCTTCCTCCTTATCACAATAGACAATAATGGCACCATTGTTGTCTTTTATTTTACCGAGATGGTGGTGGATAAGTGGAACGGTCACCCAGCAGAAGTGGTGAATGCTAAAATTAAAGATGCACGGGCCGAGACGAGACCAACGACTGATTAAGGTCTTTACAGCGGGAAAAACAGGCGACTAGACTAGAGTGGGTCTGATCTGCCGTCATAATCTATGTTTCTATATCATTTACTCTTAAGGAATGACCACAGATGGATTTTGGAATTCATCGCTCTACCTGCTCGCCCTTGAAGGGTTAACAGTAAAAAAAAAAAAAAAAAACCCTGGACAACTGATATTATAATATCATAATTTAACCGTTTATAGGGCAAAATGAAAACTTTCATTCCATTAAATACCCAAACCCTTCCTACAAACCTCGTCATATTTGGCCTGATGTATTTTTTTCTGGGACTGCTTATCATATGACGCTAGCACATGCACTGGTTGGTTGTTGCCATAGAAACAGCTTCTTAAAAAAAAATAATTCTGTGATTTATTAACATAATTACATCTCAGAAGGATTAAAAAGAAATGCCAGAACTGCTAAAGTATATATATATATATATATATATATATATTTGCTTACCATGCTAGGGAGCGGAATTCAAATTTTGTCTAAGTGGCACAGCATCTTTAAAGTTAAGGATTTTAAAGATAAAAACAAATAAATCAATCTCATATTTCAATGCGTTTGTCAATGTACCCCCCCTAAGGTTTCTTATTAATTGTGGTAAGGTCAAAACAAGGTCAAACGACACCACGCGATCCTTGGGAGAGAAGCTAAACCCTGAAATATACGGTACTACCGCCGGTATCTGTTTTTTCTCCCCAATTATGCCCATAGAAGCCTCCGCATGGTGCAAAAGATACAGTGTATGTTGAACGCTTTCAGTAGGAGGTAACACGTGGTGCAAAAACCTCTGCAAGGGTTAAATATTTATTGATTTTCCTTTTTTATGCACACATTATACTTATTTATACACTCATAGATTATATTTACCCCACCAGCTGCTTTAGGATTTAATGTATTTGTAAACGCGCAGCGAAGCATCGAGGAACGCATTAAAGTAATCAAAGAATTATCCAATTTCATGGCGTTTTGCCCAAAATGATAACACAGTTACAAAATATAGAAAAAGATGCAGTCACATGACAATTAAATGTAGCGTACAATTGTATACACACACACACATATATATAAAGTAATATCAACGTACAACAAGCACAAATATTGTGAATTTAGTGCAAATGATGAGAAAATTAAACGATTTAACATTAAAAATGAGTTTTAAGATAAAAGAGATTTATCGCATCTTTTTGCCTCACCCTAAGATGATAAAACTATTAAAGAGGACCGACGCGGTGATTAAAGCTCATGCGCGGTCTCCTGCCCTGGCAGCTGAAGAGGATAATGCCAGCCTGTGAGCTCGGACCCTCCAATTACACGTTTTCTTTCTATTTTCACTCATCTATTGAATTTTTTTTTACTATCTGCCGATAAGTTTGCGTATTTTTGTTTATAGTCTTTTGTGTGGATTCTTTTTTTTTTTTGGGTGGGAGAGGTGTTTGAACTTAGGATCCTAGCTCTTTGAAGACCTCGGTGGTCACTTTCTTAGCACTGTCTGAGGGGGGACCAGGAAGATCCAGCCCTCCTGCAGGCTTCGGCAAAGAGTGAAGGAAAGGGCCACGTATCTCTTTAGGGAGTGCAAGTACTGCGGCTCCTCCTGGAGCACAAACAGACGTTCTCAACTTTTCACTTGGGTATAGAAGCACCAGCCCATCCAGTTTCAATAAAAAGAAAAGCAGTCGAGGTAGAGCCTAAGAAGTTTATTATGAGTACATGCGAGAGGAAAAACATTGATCCTCTTAAGCCTGAAGGCACATCGAAGCCCAATGAGCCCCTAAATGATGGTCCTACTAGGTGATCATATTTGGTGGGGAAAGTGTGATGGCTTTTTGGCTACCACTTCTTCTTGAAGACCTCAGTGGTTGCCCTCTTTGGTAAGAGTCCAAGAAGATCCGGCCACAAAGAGAAGGAAGGGGGCTACATATTAGTTTATGGAGTGTGGCTCCAGACGATGAGGAGATGTGGCCTTGAGCACCCACACCTTCTTCATTGATGATGGTAAAGCAGGATACCTCGGGCTTCAGGCTAAGCCAACGCATTAGGAATAAGGATATTTGTATGAAAAGGTCTGGCTAGGCCTATGGGGGATTCGGTTAGGGTTTTAGCATCACATTTCCCTTTTAGGAGATAAAACTAAGAAGAAGAAAAAAAAATAAAAGGTACAAAGTAGATAGAGACGGAGAAGAAGTGTTTGGTCAATGAGAAAGAAATATCATAGGGATAAAAATAGGACACTAAACATAAAAGACTGAAAAGAGATCAAAGAATGGTAATCAATGGCAATTTTGTTCTCTGCTTTACAGATGAAATGCGATGCACTCGCCAGCAGAATGCTTGAAACGCTAGAATATTTTTTTTGTGGTGAATATCATATAAAATATAACTCCTCAAACACAATAGCAGTGCCCAACACAATGCGAATAAGCATCCCCATCTGACATGCAAGCGGTTACGCTGTTGACCTACGCACTTGATCCTTCAATGGCCCTCTGTCTCCAGTTTGAAGCTGCGATGCTAGTACTACAGCAGGGGAGGACTTACAACGTAGCTCTCCCGCTCTTAACCCCCCCCCCCAACTTTAGCTATTCTTTTGTTTGATGAGAATTATGGAATTTTTAACACGAAAGCCTAAAGTTGCACAAGGTGGGCTCAAGCCCAACATCTGTGTTGGCCCGGCTTGTGACAAGTAGAGTGCTGCGACCCAGAGACGAGCCAGCTCAAACCCCGCATCCGCTGTAGTGTTTTGGTCCTCACAGGCACTCATACTCGTACATCTAAGGACTTTGCTTACATGGTTTGCATGCCATGGTCAGCTCTCGTGTGGTTTGACAGGCTCAGCCTGGGGTCTCCACTCTGCCTCGACTTGCGCCACCTGCTGGAAATCTCCTCGCTGGCTTTTAATGAGACTTTGTATCAAGCAATCTAGGGCAATGGAGCTAGCCAATAAATGCATCACCTTTACCAAAGGACCAATGCCTCACATCGTTATAATGCTTCTCTTTTCATGTTTACAGGGAGAAGCAACAATATTGTTCCTTACACAGTGTCTAAAAACACAGCAAACATAAATATTAAAAATATTGACATATTTGCTATTAGGAAGATGAAACATTAAGAAAATGAGACGACAAAATTGCTCCTTTCATCAACAGTCATATAACAACACGGTTAGATAAAGTGCGTCAAGCTAGGGACTGATGATTGCCTAGTGAAACACACACTAATGTAGTCCAGAGCTAGAGGGTCAGATGTTTATATTCAATGTAAGGAATTTTTACTTTTCTGAGAGAGTAGAAGATAAGTGGAACAGCCTTCCAGCGGAAGTGGTAGAGGTTAAGTACAGTGAGGGGGTATAAGCATGTATGGGCATACAATTTAGGATTGTATCCATACGGATCAATGAAACAAGAAGGTTGGTACCAGCAGCAGCGTTTTTGGAAACATGGCAGATACACATAATGAACGCCGGGGTTGGCGGGACTTACTTGTCAGGATGTTTTCTGCCATGACGTTGACTTGCACCTCCACCGAGTGCTTTGAGGTGTACGTAATTTCAGCGCTTACATGACCCACTTCTCCAATGCACATCGGGGACAGGAAATCTGTGCGTTCCACTCGAGCGAGCGCCGCCACGCACTTCTCCTAGGGAGCGACATATCAAACATCAACGACCGAGTGAGCCGGAGCCGCTTCTCATTAGATGACTGTCGGCGCGGCTAAAGATACATCATTTAGATGAGGATGATGTGTATGTTCACAGGACCATCATATGCTTCAAACAATGAGGGATATATATACAAAGAAAATGTGCCTTATCGCCATAGTAACCAAGTGACTGGTCCAAACAGCAGGAACATTCCAATGGTTGCTATAGTGATAGGACCACGTTAAAGCCCTCCACCAGCATCACTTCTTTCATGTAAGCTTATAGTCTTCACTCTGCATAAGACCTTTAAAATTAACCAAGACCCCCACCTAGTGGTCAACAGGAGTAACAGCATCAGCAATGGTAATACAGCAAAGCATATCAAAAACACACAACCGTTACCAGATTAACCCCAAGCAAGTGGTCAGGAGATATTAACTTCACCATACTTATGGATGAGTGTGCTGGGAGCTGGAGTCCACAAAAATGCAGCAGTCAATTTTTATACTGGATGGGCTCTGTGCCTCCCATAGGGTATTCTTTTACATGTTAACCCACTGAGCACTGGGGTCGAAAGGGTTAAGCAGGCAATGCAACAAAGTGGCGGGAAAAAAAACCAGAGGTTGTATAGCTAGTCACAGTCTATGTTTTAAAATACAAATAAAGGACATTTTTTGGTTTTGCACTATTCCATTTTTCCCTGACTATATCTTAATTGTGTATGTATTTTTTTTAGAAACATAGAATCTGAAAGCAGATCAGACATATTTATCCCATCTGTTGTTAATTCTAATGACTCTTAATGGGTCAGGTGTCTTACCCCGGTTTGGCTGTTACAATGTCGTGTACTGATAATGGCTCCAGCTTCTTCAATCATCTTTAGTATGGTTCCACCATGGACGTTTCCAGCTATGTTGGCATCATCAGGACGCATGATCCTATAATAAGAGAAAAGACATTTCAAGACATTTAAACTACATTTAAAAACACTAAATAGGTTATATATATATACTACCATTCAAAGGTTTGGGGCCACTTACAAATGTCCTTGTTTTTAGAAGAAAGGTCGATTTTGTCCATTACAGCAACATGAAATGGATCAGAAAAGGATAATATACAGTTAGTAAACTCTTTTGCAATTATGTTACAGCTAGAAATGTACTTGTTTTCCATGAAAACAGCTCACTGACCCCAAACTTTTGAATGGTAGTGTGTGTGTGTGTGTGTGTGTGCGTGTGTGTGTGTGCGTGTGTGTGTGTGCGTGTGTGTGTGTGTGTGTGTGTGTGTGTGTGTGTGTGTGTGTGTGTGTGTGTGTGTGTGTGTGTGTGTGTGTGTGTGTGTGTGTGTGTGTGTGTGTGTGTGTGTGTGTGTGTGTCCAGAGACTACAAAGAGCAGAGTGTACATAGTCAGCCAAAAGTAACAGGGTCTGGTTCTGGTTCTGGTTCTGCCCTTTGCAGGGGGATAAAATAACTTTTCTCTGATACCTACAGAGACAGGCAGCTAAAACTGAGCACAGCGCAGGTACAACAAAGTTGAAATGAGTAGATAAAACCTAAATGATCTCCTCCCTCCAGGTTGGGTTGAGCTCTCATGTTATTAGCATGATACATACATGACCTGAGCGCTCTGTTCATTAATGAAGGTTACTAAATACATATCTTAGAGCGCTAATCCATAATCTTCATAAAGTTTCCCAATGAAAGATTGCCTGTCCTAACAATACCTCTATCGAAAATGAGAGGCGCGTTCCATACGCTCGGCGGTTAATACAGACACCGAGCGACGATTCAGACTATTTTACTTTAACTGCTGAACCAGTCAATGTTTTTGCACAAGTGCATTATCTAAACCAAGAAGACTAAGTAAACCTAAAGAATCAGAAGCCAAAATGCAAGCAGACCGCGCAGGGTGTATGGCGTACAATACCTTCTGGTGATATGATCCATGTAGGCAGAGTTCTGATGAAAGAACCATGAATCAGAGGGACTGCATTCACAATATGCAAAGCGCTATGATGTCATGAGTGATGCAAGTGGTGTGTGCCTTCACCACATGTGTCAGAATAATATTACCGACTTTTTATTCTGCCCAGTCGTGGAAAGGAGTTGAGTTTACAGCCAATAGGAGTCTTTTTTTTATGTTGTCATGGCAACTCAGTTGCTAAATTATCAGAAGAACAGATGGAAACCGCTTCCTGCTTTTATGTTCCATTCAGACACAAATTACAGGCATTGCGTGACTATCTCATAAAACATCCTTTTTCTGCATTGAATTCAAGCTACGCTCGCATCATCGGAAGTGTCATCGAGAAACGTAGAAGGCAGAGTTAAAATATCAGCCATTTACAAGAGGACATATTGTTTTTTTTATGTCAAAAACGCGTCTATGGGTTACCCAGCAACGTTTAAGCTCACAGACCTCATTGTGTATTATTAACCTTTGAGTTTCTCCTGCATGGGCTTCAGCGGAAGCGGGCACTTGCAAATATTATGAGCATTAGGTATTTTTTCCTCCCCATTTTATAGAGTGCCATGATAAGGGCTGCCATGATATTTATTTTGTCCACAAGACCTGAATTGAAACACAATACAAAAAAAAAAACAACGACAACCTCAGATTATTTTCTCAGCCCAAAGTGCTGGTACTTCTGTTGTGAAGAAGTGGGGGGTGATCCAAAAGTGCTCGGTAAGAGCCACGGTGGAGAAACCGGACCCTGAAATCTTCTTAGGAGCCACTCACGAAGGTATTTGCCCCCCCCCCGTCTTTCCCTCCTTAACCTGGGTCTGCAGAAGGGCTGGATCGTCCTGGTCCCCTTCATAAGTGCCGAAGGCATCAAGAAGAGATGGGAGCCATAAGGCATTGCCAACTCACCCACCCAAAAAAGCCCAGATCTCCTGGGAACCGGCTACACTGTGGAATTTTTAGCGACATGGTTTAAGAAACACCACACAAAAACATATACAATGATGTAATCTAGCACACATGAACAAAAGAAAAAGTGCATTCATGGGAGAATAAAATAAAAAGGCCCAATGCTCTAATGCAGTTACTGGTACCCAAACCCAGTACAAGCCGTGAGCGAGCCCACGGACATCTCGGGGGATTCTATAACAACCTCGTGTTTCCGACCACCTCGCTGTCAAGGACAGAGGACCCAGCTTTCCCTCTCTCACAAGTACTCACTCAACCTGAACCAAACGACTGAGAAACCATGACTCAGATGACTATTTTGACATCCACAGGCTGCCTCGATGTCGCCCTCGATCTCCCTCTAGGCAGAAGGGAGTAAGGATGTCTACGTATGAACCGTTAAACTGGGGAAGAACCTCACAAGAGAAGAAATCAAAGATAAATGTCCTCTGTGCCAGAGACAACCTCAGGCATTTCTGGCCTTGACACCGACACCGTGTGGCACGTTTTGCGAATGCATGGGGGATTTCTGAAGAATCCCCCAAGTTGTATTTAACCCTTTCCTCCAACGCTGGCTTTTGTCTCCCAAAAATCTTCACACAGAGCTTACCTTTTTTGCTTTGCGCCGATTCGTCTTATGACTCCTTCCTTCCGGACAAGGAAAGTTCTTAAGAACGCCAGCATTCTGTGACCGCCGAGCAGAGGTGAACGAATGAAACGGATACAAAAAGCACACCAGCTAATGGCTGATCAGGACTCCGCAAACCAAACACTGGCGGAGACTGCTTTTGTGTTACCGTGTTTGACATTATCTGTGCGGAGCGCCGTAACCCTAGAACAGGAATTTGTATTTTCAACACATACCTGACGTGAACCAAAAGCCTTTCCCAAAACCGTCTAAGATACGTTGTCCGCATCTCTAAGGCGATCGCAACCGGCCAGTAGGAGGATTTGTTTTTTTGGAAAACCTTATGACCTAGACGAGATGTAACAATTGTTAAGGGTAACTGCGTCGCCTTTGGACTGGTGCAGAACAGTAAGCAGGGGCAGTTAGTGATTTAGTCATTGGCAGCCTCGGCCCGAGCTGCAGGTAACTTTACACGCATGTAACACGGGACGAGCTCGTCTAAAGCGGTGGGGCCAAGCATCACTCCCCCCAAAAAAACAGTTAGAAAGTAACAGTCATGGTAAACAAAACACATCAATAAAACACTGACATGGCTTTTGTTAAAGTATTAGGGTGTTAGGACGGACACGGAATATTGTGTGTCATAGGTTTTTAATAATTTTATAAAGTTCTACATTATGGACATGTATGAAGGATCCATGCAATGCTTGGCACCAGCTACATGATGGGACCTGCACATATAGGTTCTTAGGATGGTATATGGACTCCGCATGGCCTCCTTTAATGAGGGGCAAAAGGGGCAGCTGTCCATGGCTCCTATCCTAGCTGTCCCAAGTCCCCAAGTGCTGCAGGAAGAGCCTGGCTGGCCACGTATAATGTATAGTTAAATCAATGAGATTTCTCCATCCGCTTCATCTGTTAAATTATGCATTATGCAGGGCCAGCTCAGCGGTCCAGCTGCTGGTGTTGCTCCTTCATAGTGGACTGAAGGCTGTCCTTTTATTGAAAAGATCCCTATAAGAAAGCGCTCGCTGTCTCCGAAGCAGGGAGTCTCTCTTTCCCAGAAGCCAGGTCTGTACATAAACCTCCAAGGAAACAATATTAAAAATAATGATCTGCTCCCAGGGGGATGCTGATGAAGACAACGGAGTTTAAACCTCTTGGGGACATCATCATCATTAATTGATTATGAGATTTCACAGGAGGAGGCTGGTAAAACCGGTCCCAACGGCTTCCATTCCCATACTGCATTATCAGAACACCTGAATGAAAGGCCAGATGGTAACATAGAATGTGACGGCAGATCGGCCCCATTCGGCCCCCGTCTAGTTTGCCTGTTTCTCCTGCTGTAAAGACTCAAACCTTAATCAGTCGTTGGTCTCATCTTAGATCCAGGAGCCAAATGCCGATCCCAAGCATGTTTAAATCCCCTCGCTGTATTACCCTCTACCCCTTCTGCTAGGAGGCTGTTCAACTTATCTATCACCCTCTGAAGACCACCCTCTTAACTCATATATCCCTTCGCAATTCTTCTAGGTGTCTATTCAATAAACTGTGAGGCTCTGTCTGGGTTGATGTGGACATAAAATCCTATTGTTATTGCTGCTGTTTCACAATATTTTTCCAAACATACATAGTATCAAGTATCCGCGTTGGGTATTTCCAAAACATGGACATTTGAGAGAGCGTTTTAAGTGCTGTTATATATTTATATATTGTATCTGCTGTGGTTTTATGCTGGATCGGCAGTACGTGATGCATGGAAACACATGCGGTCAAAAAGGTTGAATGATGGTTATAGAGGCACATCTCCCCTGGGTGCTGCCCTAGGCCTGATCCAGGGCAGTCCATCCATGGTGCAGTCCTCACTGCAGAGCTCTGGGATATGATGTCATATTAAAGCGCTCCAGGTGTGCAGCATCAATAAAATCAGTCTGCGGAGGCTGAGCCGGTGTCCCACCAATAATGTGCGGCTTACAAGGGAGATCTTATTTTATGCTGTGAAAGCTATGCCAGCTCAGCACATCCTCCATAGACTTCATTATAATAGAGATTAAAATATGGCGTGCCAGGATATGATGTCATATGCCAGCTCTCCGTTTCTTAAAGGTGCACAGCACCTTTTAGTGTACTGAAGATCCAACCACAGAGGCCATTGCCGCCCTAGGCCGGAATATGGCACTGCTTGGTTATAAAACCTAATGCTAACTAAAGTGGCAAATGTCACAGCTGAGCGGACTAGGAAGCGGTTAGCTGTGACCTCTGAAATCTTACAAATGTCATCTATTTGAGATGCTTCCTTGTTCAGATCCTCAGTTCTACATAGATTTATCCAGCCCAGTGACAAGACACATTAACAGGACTCATCGACAACACAATCCATTCCGCAGACCCACACATCCAAGGGCAAACGCCATTCAAGCAGATCTACGGCAGGACTACGGCAGGGCGACCCCGGGGTCAGAAGCCATTCAGTAAGGTGACCCAAAAATGAAAACCTTCAGGATGCCTGAAGATGTCTTTCAACTGCCAGTTTTAGGGGATGTTTAGGGGATTTCGTGGCTTTATCGAGGCTATTTATGTGCTACATCACCTAATAATGGCTGTTTATAAGGAATTTCTAAGAGGAATTTGTGCAGCATTTAATATATTAACACAATTCTGTGGGTTGGAGTCCAAAAGAGCAACTGTCCCTCCTGAAGAAGATCACTGGCGCAAAGTTTGGAAAGTGGCCTCATTACCATAGCAACTAATGGAATGTTCCTGATGATTAGATCATTCTATCACGTCAACACTCTGTTTTTACATCCCAAAGGGTTAAAGCATTATTTAAAGGGTCATTTTCCTAATGATATGGTCTTCGAATTCCAGGACTCTGGAGAAATCCCAGTATCTTGGTTTTTAAAGGGTTAAATCCCCATCCTCTTCATACTGAAGCTTTCTATACATCATATTTATATAGGAATTTATCAAAACCCATCCTGAGCTCGGCCAATATAATTCCGCAGTGGACGTTCCACGCCTCCCGTGGGTGGAAATCTTACCCACAGTCAGGAAGGTACGTTTATTGCTGCCTTGGGTGACCCTGCTTAGTAACTCAAGGACTCCCAGCTATAGTTAATTTGCATGCAGGGGCGATTGAGCAAACCATGCATGCAGATTGCAAAAGTCACTGAAACCATCTTAAAAGAGACAGAGATTAGTGGGTTAAAACCTTTCACCCACGTGTGGACTGTGTCCTCCCACTGTAAGGGAATGTGGAGAAGCTTCCCCCCCCCATGCCCTTCAGCTTATGCAATGAATGAATGAATGGATGGATGGATGGGGTATTTAGGGGTGCAGGGGGGCTTCTCACCTGCTGATCTGGATGGTGGAGGAGGAGGAGGAGGAGTCGTTGTGGAGAGACATTGCCTTGTAGGAGTGGAAGCTGTGCAGCTGCTGCAGGGCTGGGGGAGCCGGCTTGTTCCTGGCTGCAGAGACTGGAAAGGGGCGGGGCCTGAGTGACATTAAACTGGGACCTTCCTCCAGCTCAGACGTCACCGGGGATAGGCAGGGACATTGGCTTAACCCTTCGTGTGCCTCTGCTGTGGCCCTGACACTATTAGTGTGTCTGCTAAGCTTGCAGTGTCCACACCGTGTAGAGTCGTGTATGTAGTGTGTGTTTGTGAACAATATGTGTATTGTTTATGCATTTTACAGCATTTTGCAGCGTTCTAGGCAGCGATTGATAATTTAAACGAGCAGCAGGTGGCGCTATTTCCGTATCACAACTTCTACAAGAATAACAGTGCTGGGCTAATCAGATTTTGTCAGCAATATATCATATAACTCAATCTATACACACACACACACACACACACACATACACACAGCCACACATACACACATACCCACATACATACACACACACACAGCCACACATACACACACACACACACACACACACACACACACACACACACACAGCCACACATACACACACACATACCCACATACATACACACACACACACACACAGCCACACACACACACACACAGCCACACATACACACACACACAGCCACACATACACACACACACAGCCACACATACACGCACACACACATACCCACATACATACACACACACAGCCACACATACACACAGACACACAGCCACACATACACACAGCCACACATACACACACACACACATACACGCACACACACACATACACACACACATACCCACATACACACCCACATTATACACACACACATACACACACACATATATATGTACATTTTTTTTCATGCTCTGACATTTATGCTTTAAATAAAACAGCTAGGTTTTTGGTTGCCGCGTCTGCACTATTTGAAATAAATTACTGGATAAACCTAACTTTTAAAATAGTATAATTGTATATATCTTTAGTTTATAACATTGTCAGTATTGTTTGCTGCATTGGATTTGAATGTTTGCTGGGTATATTTATTTACAATTCCGGATCAGCTAATATGAGACCGTGGAATGGTTGAACTCGATGGACTTTATGTCTTTTTCAACCTTATTATCTAAACACGCACATTAATATTGAGTAATCGCTGTCTCCGATTACGCTCTGCATCCAATGTTTTTTCCCAATGTTTTCATGGCCCTTTTCTCATCCTGTAAATGGAGCCATGGCTTGTGGACATGGCTTAAAAATGCTGGTCATGCTCAGCCTACTCACAACTTTAGATCAGGCTCATGTACCTTAGATCAGGGCTAGGCTAGAACTAAAACTAGGCTCAGAAATCCATTGACCTTCATGTTAATCGAGAACATGCTACTTGTAGTGATAGAACTATTGCCACCAGGGCCCTTGCCCCGTTGGTCTCCATTCCTACCTCTTATAAGCCAGGATGGACCAAGGTGGTGGCGTTAAGGATGAACAGCGTTCTCAGGTGACATCATATATTCTGCTTTTAACTATTTACTGTTGAGGAAGATTTTTCCAAACAAGCTCAAAATGTTTTTCCTTTGGTTGTAACCAAAAACTGTTTCTAGAACTTTGTCTTCATTACTTTTCTTTGTGAAGTTATTGAATTTCTAAATGTTTCCCTATCCCATGGCATAAAATCTCTGCGGGACAGAACATTGGTAGCAGAGGTGACAATCGCCATTGTGTTTTCTTCTGTTACTCTTGTAGCCCTTTGATCAATGCCTTAAGAGAAGCTTCTTTTATCTAGTCTGATGATCCGAGATAAGATCATCCAAGAACAAAGGTGAATGGACACCAAGCCGCTCTTCAATATCCTCTTCCTTCATAGTGACAACAAGCTCTGTCTATACCAGTAAAGGTAACACGTTGTTATCATTGAAAAGTTACACTCATGGGATCAGCGTTGACCATGTAACCTTTGAACCTACACGATTCCTTCAATATAATTAATAGATACCTAGAATCGCCTAATGAGCTACTTTTAGGGAAAATGACATGGTCACAAACAAACCTTCCTTTGATGGTAATTATGTGACGTGGCTGATTCCAAACTAATGAAAAATGACTGTGGTCTAAACGAAATAAAGGAAAAACTATGAATAATCCTCGCCATTGGTGAATAAATAAAAGTGGGCTTTAATCGGTCGATAAGTTCTAATTGGGAAGTCTATAATATTTGGATTTTGTATTTAAATGGTGAGATGTAATATCTGTTCTCTAAGCCCAATTGGAAGGTCACGTTGACTTTCTGTTGCCCAAGGCAATTACCCTTACACCATTGCTACACATCAACCGATTTCTTATTACCCTTCATCATTCTACCTTTGCTCAAGCAGGACGTGGCTTGTGACTCTGCGGTTTTATGGCTCAAGAAATTTAAGCCATTATATTCCACACACAGGGGTTCGATTTACTAAAAAAAAATGTGTGATGGGAAGCAAATATTGGAGTTTCTTTTAGCTAAAGTTAGGCATGTTAATGTAGACGCATTTTCCAAAAAAATGTATTAAATAGTGAAAAAATAATAAATAATAATAAAATAAATGTATTTTTATATGATACAATTAATTTTAAAATAAATTGGAGGGTGTCCAGGTTTAAAAAAAAAAAAAATATCAGATTTTTCAAGTTTGCAGCAACAATAAAATAAATGATATATATCGTAGCTGTTTTCTAGACCTGTGACAGCTAATGTTTGGAGAAATAATTTAAAGATAGCGTGAGAATTTTTTCAGGCAAGCACCATACCTGTAAATATTTTCTCACACGCTGTCTGCGCGCTGCTAGCAATCGCTGCCGCATATAGTATGCGCACCCAACAAGTTTAAACCTATAGATATGATTCTCTATCTCAGAAAACTGCCAGAAAACTGGCAGAAAAAAAAGCCTAAGGCTCCCCATACTTCATCTGACACTCTAATAAAAAAAAAACCAACAAGCAATTGGAAATGCTGGCTTCTCGTTCCAGGCTGGAGATTATGTTAAGCGTGCGTAATATCTGATTCATATTTTCCCATGATTAGGTTCGCATTAAGAGAAGAGCCGAAGTGTTTTTGTAATTTCTCCTTAGGGCTCTACGGCATGTGTTTCATACACAAGTGCTTTTGTAAACTCACCTAGGGCTAGAATGTTATCAAGTTTTTGCGTGTGTTTTTTACCCTGCTGCACTCAATGGGTTAAATGAATGCGTTTTTGAGATCAAGAGTCACAGAGAAGGCACGGGTGTCCCACGGCGGGCTGCGTGGCTTTTTTTTTTAAGTGATGCCAGAAGGGAGTTTATGTAAATAGGTCTTACCCCAATCAACTCTGGCACAAATTCTAAAAGTATTAAATCCAGCGCTGTGTACAGTTATGTCGTTTGGCACAGAAGAAAACCTGGTTTTATCTCATGTTATCTTTTTTTCCAGACCTGGCGGCCGCCATTGTTGACAGTCATGTGATATTTAGGGTGACTTTCTCAGCCCGTACACCACACTGAGCTGTTGCTTTATGGTAATGCTAATGAAGTCATTGGTGGACTGGGGGGAGACCAATAGGGCCACTCCTCACCTGTTGTCTCTGTGAGTCAAATTGTTATCTTACATGCTACTTGTTATGTCCTGTCTACCCGTTGTACAGCGCTACGGAATATGATGGCGCTATAAAAAACAATACAGTGTTGTGTAAGAAAAATAAGCCTAGCAGCAGCATTTTGGATCGTTTGCAACAGAGAGTCGAGACAGAGGAATGCCAACCGTAAGAGTGTTGCAATAGTCAAGGCGGGAAATGAGAAGGAAATGAACCAGGGTGTTGGTGGCTGCTTGGGTGAGGAATAGGCACAGGAGTACGAATAAAAAGGTAAGTCTGACAACCCGCTTTATCTCCCTAATTTCCAAGAGGAGGCGAGGTTGAACTGGGTCAGATAAAGTCACACTATGTGACCCCACATGAGAAGTGGGTGTATTAGTGTGTGTCTGGGTGTGTTTGTGTGTCTGATTATGTTACTGTGTGAGCATGTCAGTGCATGCCTATGTGTGTATGTCTAGGTATGTTTGTGTGGGGGGTAGGTTAGTGTGTGTGGGTATTTTAGTGTGTGTGCCTGGTTATGTAGTGTGTATGTGTGAACATGTGTCTGTGCATATTTCTGTGTGTGTGAGTATGTTGGTGTGCTGTTGTCCTTTTTTGTGTGTGTGTGTCTGGGTATGTTTGTGTCAGTGTTAGTGTGTGTGTGTTAGTGTTGAGTGTCCGTGTGTGCAAGTGTGTCTGGATATGAAAGTGTGAGTGTCTGGATGTGTGTTATTGTTGAATGTCTAGTTGTGTTAGTGTGAGTGCTAGTGTTGAGTGTCTGTGTGCATGTCAGCATGTGTGACTGGATGTGTGTGTGTCTGGGTGTGTGTTAGTGCGAGTGTCCCTCCTTAGGTCAGGCTCTGGATTCACCCCTGAAGTCCAGGCCCAGATGCATGGTGGGCTGCTGCCCGACAGCACCACACACTCACCGACAGATTAGGTGCTGCAGCGTGCACCCTCCGGCTGGATATACCCGGCTGAGCGTATCCAGCTGTCATCCGACGGCCGCCTGTCATCGCCAGCCTGGCCCTTATGAAGTCTATTTCTCCATAGACCTTTATTAGTCAGGGTGTCATACTGGGTGACTGAGACTGAGCCATTTTATTATTTACCACAGGCAGACTGGTAAGGAATCACAGAATTTGTCTACTCAGCACAATATTTTTGTACGTCAGCAGTGCCCGTACAGGGCCATGGGACACGCGTGTTCGCGTGATCACAATAACTTCTCTCCTTGCGGCTGGGTTCACGTAATATTGTTGAAGCAAAACCATAAGCTATCAGGGATAGATGCACAACCTGCTTATTATTTGTTGCTAAAGGACAAATTAGCGATAACATCGCGGCGTGCCGCAAACGCCTAAGCCAACATCCGCGCATGCCTATCGACTCGTGTCTCGTGCAACTTCCAAGGGTGGTGGTTGAACTCGCTTTTCTGACACACGTGTGGGGTGATCCTTTGCTCTCAAGCCTGATGTTTTTCTCACGCATCTAAAGTAATTATTCCAAATCCCTCAGCTGTCTGCAGCCTCGCCTGGGAAACGCCGAGTGAAACTGCTTACTCAGTGAGACTGGGTGGAAGGGCCCGACTTCACTCGAATTATTGCAAGTCCGGGCAGCTCACCCAACGTCTTTCAATATGCAGGGCACGGAACATCGAAAAAATCAGCCGCTAACGTAATTATTACCCTTCCTCTCAGGCGTGTGTCTAGAGATTGTGCGCAGGGCTTCACCAGACAAACCGGCGAATGTGTCATGGACCGGTGTCAACGCAGAAAGTGAAAACGGTTACGGCTTTTTTATAGGGAAGCCGTTCTTAGTTTACCCCAATTTTACAGGGATTTAAACTTAAAACCATTGTTTATCCTGACTGGTCTTTAAAATGAAATCCGAGGACTTTATTTAGAAAGATAGACGCGTAAACATTTCTAATCACCGATGCTATTTTTAAGGGTCAAAGCCAGATCCTAGGCTTGGATGTCTGAGCCACAAGAAATCCAAGCGGGAACCTGCCAGACGCAGAAATTCCTTTTTTGCTGCTTCCCCGTAAACCAAACCCAAACTTGGGCTCCTCTTCTGTTGAACCTGGGTTGGTATCGCAGTCTGCCAAACCAAAGTGTGGCGAAATGCGTTGAGGACATGATTCTGTAATTCTGCCTGTTATCCTTTGCCTTCCTTTTTTTCCCCTACTAAGAAAGTTGGGAACCCTTCCTGGCTTAATTAAAACCCTCCTTAGTTTCCCAAGTTGCGTATATCCAACCGGCAGTTGCCCACTGAAGGGCCCAATCTTCTGCTGGAGCAGTAGTAAAGTTAGGTGTGCGGTGCCATCGGCCACCAGCCCACCCATTGGCCTGACTTGCCGGATGGCCAGTCTTGGGCAGATCACTGCTATTGTAGTTAAACCACATATTGAAAGATGCAGGTATCTCTCCCTGGGATAATTGATGGGAATGAATAATAGTAGCTGAAGTGCTGCCGGTATGAGGCATTCATTCATGGGAGGGCACGTGCTGATGTCTGATGCTGGTATTTGACAAAGGACCCACCAAAGGATTAATGATAGGAAACACACCCCATTACACCCGTGCCAACCTCCCATTAGATGCTACTGTTTGTACCGAATGTGGTCATTGGATTTGCATACATTGTTCTCTGTGTCGAGTATTGATTAATCTATGAACTTGACATCTCCCATCCAGGAACACTGGAAAACTTCCAAACAAGTCCAGACACAGGCAGAGGATCACTGAATCACAAGCTACTTCCTCACGCTGTATTGTGACCGGTGAGTCTTCTGATGGGCCAATAAATATGGCTCGGACACAGGTCTTTTGGCCAGGGAGGGATGGAATAGGTCCTAAGAAGTGCTGCCCCAGAAGATGAAGATTGGGGGGTCTGGTGGCCCACTGTGGCTCTTATGAGCTCTTTTAGTTCACTTGGAAAGGAAGTATTGCACCATTTCTGCTGCTCATTATATAATATGACATAGCCATGCAAATCAATTAATAATAATAATAATAATAAGAAGAAGACGAGACACTATCAGCATCCTTCCTCTCTTGGTCTCCTTAAGTTCTTGTCCTCTCCCTTTCACAGGGGGTGCAAAAGCAGACTACTAATCCTCACCTGGGGGGCTCACAAAGCCACCATTTGTTAATATTTTGCCTTTTTTAAGTCTTAATTCATGTGCATTTTCTTAAATGTTTTGAAACTCATTTTGATGCTTATATGTCCTAAAGTATCATATAATTCACAATGAGATTCATCTCGTATTAAGTGATAAATAACCAATTAAACAACATTTTATTACATTTAAGGTGACTTGTCTTGGTAATTCAAGAAATTTGGTAAAGAAATGAAGATATTTGGAAGCACAGCCTCTGGGCAGTAGTCAGCAACTTTGATGGGATTCAGAGTTCATTCGTTTTTTATTTCTATTTTTTTACAGACTGTATGTAATTATTATTATTATTGGAATAGTTATGTAAATCTAACGTATTGTTAATACTTTATTATCTAAGCTTTGAATACAAAGGATCTTCTTACTGAATATAGCATATTTCAGAACACATCTAGAATAATTCCATATCACCCAGTATCATTAGAAAGCACATATATCATTAGATTTTTTTTTATTAAAGGGAAATTAGGACAAAGAGCACAATTTTGGTCTTATTTGATGATATATGATTGTTTCTTTGTTCTGTTTGTGTGTAAATGAACCAGTTTGGTAGTGATACTTTTATTTTGCAAATATGACTTCTTTATTTGCAAATTTGTATGAGGATTCATGTAAAATGTTTGTTTGTCTCGTGTATTCATAATGAAATTTAAAAAGACAATTCATTTTAATGTTTTATTTTAACATCTTTAACATCAGGAAAGTGCCGTAAATACATGTTTATTTACAAAAAAAAATATATTGCACATGGCCCTGTCCTTTTAACCCCTTTATTACCAGGATAACTGGTCAGGTCTTTGTTCTGTTGCTGGCAACCAAGAGGTTAAAATAATTAATGCAAATCGCATACTGAATATAAACCCTTTGGGTTTAACAGGGTTTATAATTACACCCTAAATATTTTTAATCCACAATCAGGACTAAAATGGTCCACCCTATATTGCTTGGATAAACAATTTGATATCAGGCAACAGGTGGACATGCATAAGTTACAATGGTTTCCAAAGTCAACATCCCAGCACTGAAAGAGTTAAATTTGCATGGGTTGTGGAGTGAGCTGCCCTTTAACAGTTTCAGTGCTGGAGTGCTCACCCTAGTGGAAACAACTTGAAAGACATATTTACAAAATATACTTTGTAGACAATGAGCACTGCGCAAGATAATCATTCTAGCTTAGAAGTCCATGTAGGGGTAAGAAGTCATAGGTGGCCATCACCATGGTCTCCAGATGGGGGTACTGGGCTGTGGTGGGTTGGGACGAGGTCTTTGATGTGGTGGCTGATTCCGAAGAGAGGATACAGTCTCAGATCTCCTGGGACTGATGTGTAACACAATCCTGGGACTGTTCTGCTTGGGACTGGGGGATTTGTGACAATCTTGGCAACAGGTTTCTGGAATTCGCTGGAGATGATCCAGAAGACGGTTACTGGTTTCACTGCTCATCATACTGGATTTAGTGAGGATATCGCCGAGTCTCTCAATACAAGCTTTGTATCCTTCTTTGTATTTGTCTGCAGAATCTGGAGAAAGAGGGGGACATGGTCAGCTCGCACATTCAAATATCAGCAAAGCCCAAGAACCCAAAGAAAACATGGTAGAGTAAAGAAATAAATCTAGACTTATAGAAGAGGACACTGCATTCTGAGATAAATGTATCTCTGCTAGTTAAGCCAGCGATCTCCAGTTGGCTCAGTATACACATTTGGCATCAGTTGATACATTGTGTCTCACAAGATATAATGCAGACCATAGGCGGATATCTAGAGGAAGATATGTAACCGTGCTTCAAGCACCATTATATCGTATTGTACTTACTTTGTGCTTGGGCTGGACTGAAGTCTTTCAGGAACCTCACAGTCATCTCGAGTATATCAGCCTTCTCTAGTTTAGAATACCTGGAATTCTAGAAAATGAGGGGAAAAAGAGAAGGTTAATTAACATAGGACTTCAACTATAAACCAGCTATTCAACATATTTGTCAATATATAATATATTCTTAAAGGGAAATCCATCACCACTGGCTCAATGCAACAGAAATTAGAACAAATTATATAATATATATATTTTTCAGTTTCGATTATATATCAAGAATATAAGGATATTGGTGTTTCCTTTATCAATATAATTTTTGGGGGCAGCAGCTCAGCAGAAAATATCCTGTTTTTATGCAAACATATAATCTAACATACTGATGATCCATTGTCCTTATCTAGAATGCCCTTTGCATGTATGTATGAGTTTTATAATGCAGTGCATTTTAATATATATATATATATATATATATATATATATATATATATATATATATATATATAACTTTAATAATATGCATTGGTTGGTTAACTGTTCTCTACCACACATATCTAATTGCAATCTCCACTGACTGTTTTCTAAGAAAGGAACTGTTTCATGAAAATAATACGATAATAAAACATTATTACATATACTTACATCTTTCCCAATCAGAGGCAGAATCAGTGTCTTCAGCTGGTTGAGACTTTCATTGATTCGAGCTCTCCTGCGCTTCTCCATCAGAGGTTTCATAGTCTTAAAGAAAGAGATGAAAGATTTTGGTTAATATCTCTTATTTTGTATGTTTTGACTTTGTTTTTTTTTAGAGATTTAGATAATGTGTCTGTCCTCACCTTTCTAAGCTCACTGGCTTCGCTGTTCTTCTTCCCAGGCTTGGGTTGGTAGGTCTGCACAGATTCAGACATTGCAAGGTTTGGAGCCATAGCAAGCATTCAGGGAACTCCTGTGATCAACAGGCAGGCAGAGGTAGTTGTGTCTGAGACAAGGAGCGCTGCTGCTATTT
The DNA here is from genome assembly GCF_027358695.1 of Spea bombifrons. Lineage (NCBI taxonomy): Eukaryota > Metazoa > Chordata > Amphibia > Anura > Pelobatidae > Spea > Spea bombifrons. Next base: position 6,152,258 of record NC_071098.1, read on the forward strand.
ATGGAGCTTCCAAGCTCAGGCTCCACCCCTTTAGCATCATTTTGGGATTCACCAAGCCCCTCAAGGGACCCCCCTCCCTCTAGAATTAATTCCAGAAGCCATCTGCTCAGGACAGGTAACTGCTTTCCACTTGTATGCAAAATTACTGTCCCAAGCACCTCATCCCAAGACTGATGCCAATTATGCGGCTTTGGTATATCCAAACATCACAGAATAATCAGCTTAGTTGTTAAAATGTTTAATACAAACTCCTAAAAAAAATAACACACTCTAGATTGTCAAAAATAAAATTGTATAATAGAAAATGGGAGCCATGAACACCTATAAACACAAATATATACATTGTTTCTATTTTTTATTTCCTTTTGTTTGTATAGCTGCTGCATAAAGAACATTTTAGAATTATCATTGTTGGTGGTTTTCTTGATTCTCAGTTTGAAGAAATCAAATAAAGTTCTATTCTTGAAACTTGTGCTGTTTTTTAAGCATTTTTCATCAATCTAGGTCCTGTTTTTATAAGACCTCAATCTAAATGTGTATATGTGATATATCTATATATATCTATCTATATATACATATATATATATATATCTATATATATATATATATATATATATATATATATATCAAGCAAATATGGGTGCTTTAATTTTTTTAAATCGAATCTAGAATAAAGCACTAACTGGAACTAGAAAATATTCTGATAAGAATGCTATTTTTGCTGTTAAAGTTTGGGTTAAGCCATTTTAGGAATATCCAGACAACAGATATTTTTAAAAGGGAAAATATACGTTTTAAATTAGAATTTGCCATATGGACTACACCCACAATGTACTTAAATTATAGGAATTAAAATTTGGATTTATTGTTTGAAGAAATATATTGCTATCCCAAGTAAAGTCTCCAATCACACATGATTCTATAATCTGCTAAAGATGCAAAATAAGGATAAATAATAAAGTGAGCAGATGTGATCTGTTTTCATGTCATATATGCAAATGTAGGTTTACATATTGTGTAGGTAACCTGTATACAAGCTTCTATCAGCACCTGCCACGGATGGGTCTATAGCTAGAGGCGTGGTCTCATCCCTGGCTTGTGATTGGACAATTCCAGGACAGGCAGATTTAAATCCCCTGCTGTCTTTTTTTCTATAGCTACCACTTATTGTGTATTATATGTTCCCATTTTCAGTTGGGATTTGAATATTGGAACACATATTGGCTTGGGTCCCCCATCTGGGAACCAGCCTCACAATAACCTTTAAACACCCCATTTGGGTAACAAAGTAGCATCTGGGCTCATGTATCTTGTTGTAGGTGATGGGGACAATGACAGGGGGTGGCTTGGGTTGGGATTATGCAGAACATTTAATAACTAAACCTAGCAAGCAAAAACCCAAGCTGTGTAAAACCATAATGTGAGACCCCACTCTTTACTGAAATCCCCCAATGCACTACTTTTAACCAATTAATCCCCAAACAGATATAGAATGGTCTGTATCAAATAATAAGCTCTGCAAACTAGGAATTTGTGTCAAGGTTTCACAGAGATAGAATTTCTAAATTGGAGGTGGTTTAAATACTTATTTCTACCAATTTCCCAGCAAATTTTAGAACTGATCGGGTTGATATGGCAAATCACGTCCATTTACAACTTCTTTTACCTATATTTATGCACTTATTTCAATGTAAAACTATTTATGATGATAAAATCACTGATATGCATTTGGAAACAGCATGAGGCTGATATCAGATTGATACACACATTATTAAAAGCCTTAAAGGGTATTTAACAGATATGGGATTCAATAATCCACATATTTATAATATACTTTAGGTGATGTATAAAATATAATCAGTTTATAGTATAGATAATATACCAAATAACACATTGATTGGATCTCTCTCTCTCTCTATGGGCAGAGGAATGTGCCTAAGCAGAGAGATTTGTGTATATTTTTAACTTTTCATTTTTAATGTAAATTGAAGCCCCTTAAAATTATTTTATTACTGTATTGGCCCTGATGTTACAAACGATACACATTCTGTAATATGAATGTGTTGTTACATTGTATCCATTTGAAGCATTAGAATAAGCCGGTTGCACGCGTCTGGCACACTCCCCCTCTCACCCCCCCTCCTCACTCCCAAACACCCCCTCCCCATCAGCTCCCAAACTTTATTTTAATTGTTCTTTGGATTTGAGTTATTTAAATAAAACATTTTTTGGCTTGGGTACCCCATCTGCTTAACCAGACAAAGAAGATCTTTGTAGCTTTAGATGTGGTATGATTATGAGGTGGGGGGGGAAGTGTAAAATAATTAGGGTGGGGGAGGGGGTGATGAGAAAGACAGTGTACATTCTGCTTAAACTAAATGTGGCTCCCATGGTACAGACCCTCATTCCATGTCCTCATCCGTGATTCTCTGACTGTTTTATATGTTTTAGGTGTCCAGATATCCCAGAAAATAGCCCCACAGTGATGCCTCCACCACCCTCCGGACCCAGGAGATATTGATGCTCGCATGGATCAAAGTCCCAAAGTAAGTCCAACAGCTTATATAAACTGTATGCAGTGTATTTGTTAAACTGTATGCAGTGTATTTGTTAAACCCAGCTGCATGTTCTGTATAAGTCCATGAGATGCACAGTTTAATAGATCCCTTTAAAATGCTTGTACAGACTCTCCAGAAGCACAGATCCCCAGTCTGGGGTAATATGCGATCTGTATGTCATTGTTAGGACTGAGTAATTCAATATTTAGGATCTCACTGTGATCAATTTGTTGTGCGAAATGATAAAAGTGGAGCAATCGCCATAGCAACCAAAGAAATGAGATACTTCCTGCTGCACTGTTTGCACCTGAATAACTCTTTTTGATAATTTTATATAATGCATCATTTTATTTTTCTGTGCATGTTTTTATAATTAAGGCTGACTTGCAGTAAGTACCCCTGTCATGCTGCATCTGCCCCTGCAGACTGTATATACCCCGGCCCCAGCACTCCGCATTGCTTTGCATGTTTAATCCGCAGCAGAGGGAGGCTGGGAGGCACGAGCCGGAGCGGCACGCGCTGCAAATTAGAGGCTGCAGAGGCTTCTCATTAAGAAAGGGAGCAGCCCCTCCGCACAGCCTCCCTCCACCGATCCTCCCTCCACTGCTCCCACTGCCTCCGGAGCTCACAGAGCATCTCTGAGTCAGCGCAGGGCAGACACCCAGCACCTGAGTATGCAGAAAAAACCTAAACCGCCACCTTGATTGCACCTGAGAGGGCACCTTAGTTGCCCCTTGGAGGGCGCCTTGATTACACCTGAGGGGGGCACCTTAAGCGGCACAATCTTCAGGTGAGAGGCTCTGTCTTTTTCAAGAACAGGTACTACCAGATTGCCATAAAATCTACTGTATACACCCTGTCTATAGGTTTCTCTTCTCATCAACTGGTTCCTATCATCTTTCCATAAATATGTTGTCACAAGTATTTGTCTCCACTACCACCTCCTACTCCTCCATCTTCATCTTTTGCCTCCAGCTTTTTTCCTGTTTTTACCTGTGCCTGATTCCTGATCCCCATAATGTTCTCATTTGTGGTCAGTCTGGACCTTTCTATACTCTCTTCTCTGCCCCATTCTTCCTGTCCCCTCCATCACCTTGTCACTCCATGCTACATACAACCTCCACCTTCCTGTCCCCTGACCTCAGCCACAATCAGGTCATTACCTGTACTCAACAAATACGCCATGGTAGGCTTTACAAATCCTTAAATCTCCAACAATTTACCTTCACCTTCCCTTTCTCAGTGCCCATGAGGTTCTCACTTCTACTCAGCCAGAACAAGCTTCTTGTTCTCTGCTTTCCACCTCTTTTCTGTTATAATTCGAAATATATTCTTTATGTTTTAGTTTGTGATGTATGTAATGTTATTTTGGGGGATTTGTGTTAATGTCTTGAGTTAGTAAAATGCTACAGAAAAGAATGTTGGAAGACAGGGAGAAATGGTAATTAACACCATCATGGGACTCCATCAGTGAGTAAAATAAAGTTATCAGGGGTCATGTAATTCCAGAAATGTTACAAAACATGTATAAAAAGGAATCTAGACAAATAGATACATATGACATATACCAGCTAGATTTAATCCACTTTGCTTGATACCCCATCAACCCACTTGCCATTTAGGAGTTAAAGGTTTCCAAGCTTTTCTGCATAAGACAAAATAAAAGGGTTGGTGGTAGCCTCTCCATATTTTACATAAATCACCAAAATGTATCTTGCAGAATTATATCTTGGGATCCCTGCCTAATGCTGATATAGTCATTTCCATACTGATTAATCTCTGCTGTTATTATGATATTTATAGGAATTAAGGCTGGGCTTGAAATATGAGAATTATTTTTACATTAGATGTTCTATGGGGTGGGATGTGAGCTAAGGAAGAACATGTTTTTATTAAGGATTATTGTTGGGGACTGGTGCTGCTTATGGTATTAATTTTAAACAGGTGTATGCAACAGACAACCTTATACTAATGTAAATGAAATGTACACATATGTCATGTGTGTGCTAAAGACAGTATCTGATGACAATACCAGTTTATATTTAACTGGAAAACTGGCCTTTTTAATGAGAAGTCATTTCAGAAAGTGGGTTGAAATTGTGGATATTGTCACAGCTTTAGAATATAGAATAGGGAGCCTTTAGGTATTTATGTGATGCATATAGTGCCCCCTAAATGATAAGGGAATCATAGGATGGTCAATCTTGGTCACCATGGTCCTCTCCCCAGCAGGCACAATATATATATTTAAATAACTTGCTCAGTAGTGAAGCCTTGCTTGAGAGAGCCTCAGATTGTTGCTTATTTTATCTTCAAAAGAAGAAATAATAAAACTTCTTTAACACACCAAATTAGAGCAATATCAGTCTGATGTGATAGGCACGTTTCTACTATGTGCCAACCATCCCCAACCTCATAATAAGGTTTCTATATGGGGTTCTTCTAAACACCCTTAGCCTGGAGAACCACCTTTGCACTCTCTTTTACACTTGGAGAGATCCCCAGGAAGATCCTAAAGGGAGAAAATATGTTTAAAAAATACATGGGACTAATTAATGTGAGGATAGACAGGAATGGTAAATCCTTGTTCAAAAGTCAGATATTTTAGCTCATTGTAGCAATTACAATAGAAAAATATCCCTCATTATATCAGACTAGTCACAACCACTGGATGTATGCATTTTCTCCCTTTGTTGGGGTTCTCCACAAATGTAAAGGTGAGTGTAGACATGGACCCCCTTGATCACTGCACCTACAAGAATGTGCATGAAGGTGCTGTGGAGGTCAATGGAAAGAAATATTATCATAATAAATAGTAATTATGGATGGAGGTTGTTGGTGGTAGATAAGTTAATTGAGATTTTCCTGTTAAATGTGAGGCAGAATCTGGGGCTCATCTGAAGTAGTAGATTGGTAGAGTTCAGAGTAGTAGATTGGCATAGTTCAGGTTCTTTAGCTACTCTTTGTTCTTGGCTGAGCTCCATTCACACTTTTCCCAGACACAATATTCCCGGAAAGGATGCACTGTATAAAGTATATGGAAGAGAGACCACAGTATATTTGATAGTTTGTATCTTAGAATTTCATTGCGCAATCTGTGTTAATGTATCATTTGATCTTTGGGGGAAATTGGATTTTCTTTGGATTGCAAATTGTTAGATACAATTACTGCTTATAATATATACACTGTATAAATATATATATATATATATATATATATATATATATATATATCTATATATATATATATATATGTGTGTGTGTGTGTGTGTGTGTTCGAAAGTCTCATGTTTTTAGTCTAGCATACTTATCCTGGGGGCTAGGTGCCCCCAGGAGCCTCAACAGTTTATTTGAGGACTTGTGATGATCATGACAAGACCCCACATCTGTAATAGAAATGCATGTTTTATCAAAGTACTGTGAAAAAGTCATGTAAACTGCAGAAAGAACTAGGATAAATGTAATATTATGCCAATAGTTTGCTTTCATTAAAGACAATAGTGAACTGTGTCTAAAATTGTTAGGAACCAAATATTTCCAAATACATTAATTACTGAGTGAGGCTTTTGGAACCTGAGACATCACAAGGTGTGGATCAAGAACATCCATGGGAACAGTAAAATGAGATTAGGGCTGAATAATGGGGTCACTGCTTCTTCCCCCATCTACAGCCCACCAGCCCTCAACCCCCCCCCCCATTGTCAGATCAACATTTTGTTTCTAGTTTAAAAATGTTGATCACCCAGCTGGAAATGTAGGGGTTAATCATGGTTAGCGTGCCCTCCCCATCTGTGCATTATATTATACAGCAGGTCTTTGTTGGGATACATTGTGGGAGTCTGATTATTAGCTGGTTCTCAGAGAAGAAATGGGGGGGTAGTTATAGCTTCTGGATGTTGTGTTGTTTAAAACCATCTATACCCCTCAATAATACTGATTTATCTCAGAGTTTCTTAAGTAAAACCAGTCACTATGGATGACTCCACAATTTAGTAAATAAGATCTCACTTTCTAACAGGTTTAACCAATGATATTCCAACCTACCATTGACCTGGATATATGTAAGAGACTGGAGTCTGCCTGTACCTTTTCATAACAACTGAATTGTGATGTAAAGCATTAATTCTATGAATAAACGTTAGATATTAAATTATCATTTACAATTTTTATTGTCATCTTTGATGGAGATCGCAGGTTTCATTATAGATATTTTCCACACCTGTGGGGAAATAAGGTGTTCTAGATTGCCTCAGAAAGAGAGGTGTTTTATATTATAGAGAGGTGTTTTATATTATACTGTGTATGATTTAATAATACCTGTCGGGTAAGAGATCACTGCAGCCCCCCCCCCCCATAAAATATAATATACCCTGCGTGTTGGTATATATGCCCCATTAAGGGGGATTAAAGCTTCTATGAAGAATAAATATGTGAAAAAAGGATCCTCTTGGTAATTCTATTGAATAAATCATGGTGACCATTACTGAAAATATAATTATTCTAAAACAGAGTGTTTGCTGTTTACTGGACTATAGGCGTAAGCAGCTTCATACAATCATTATAATATTAGACGATGTGCAATTATTATTAGCGGCACTCTTCAGCCAGGGCTCTGTGGTTAGCGGAATGGAGGTGACGGTTCGGCCTCTGCTCAGCTGCCTCGCATCGGGAATCTGGAGGCACGAGAGCGGCACGCGCCAGTGTCAGGGATCTAACAAATGGGAAGCAAGCCCCCCCGCCCCAGTGTACACTCAGGGGGGCTTATCTCACCCCCGTGTCCTCTCCAGATCGGTCCCAGGACTCCAGCTTCTCTCTAAATCGGTTGCTACTTCAACCCTACTCCCTGCAATTATTCCTAATTCCCTATTACTTTGTGTAATTTCAACAAAATCCCTTTTCTGCTCTTTTTTTACATGCTTCTCCAGGATTCCAGATTTTCTGGATTTTTCCCCCCTTGTGTTCACTTTTCTTTTCTAAACAATGCTGCAAAACATATGTACTGAAGGCACTGAATATCATATCACATGATTATCGTTAGTTTAGGAGGTAGAAGAAGTAACCAAAGGGGCTGGTGGAACAGTCATTACAAAACATGGATTTGGGGAATAAACCCTCAATTTATAGAAATCCAATCTCTAAATCCTGAAAGATACAAGATATTTACCTGTTTGCCTGTTTGTCTGCATTTAACATATACAAACAGAACTAAATTGGTTAAAAAAGAATAATTGTTTAAGGTAAAAGTCTGGGTACAATCACTTTTTATGAATGACCGATTGATGTATCCAGGAAGCTATATGATAAAGGGTGCACTTTAACACTTCATTTGCCCCCCCCCAAGCCATACAGCTCCTACTGATGCCTCAGTCCAAGACTCTGAGCTGCACGCGTCGGGGTAAATCGGACAGATGGGGCAAATCACAGCATTGTCCTTCGCTGTCCAGTTATCCCATTCATCTGGGTGGTGCTGAAATGTTCATTCTAATCGCCAGCGAAACCTCACTGATCTTCATCCCTGGCTCACCGGTTTCTATGAAATAACATTGGGATGATACTTTAGTAAATTCCACCCCATGTCATCATCATCATCACTTACTAGAGGTAAGGATTTGCTTTATAACTCAGGATTTCACTCATCCCACATAATTACTCAATTGTTGGTATTTTATGGAGCTCTGGTAGTCATCCTCTGTACTACATTGTTACTCACAGGCACTTCCAGTCGGCTCAGCTTTGGGATTTACCCCTTAGGGGCATCTGTGTGTATTTTCTGAGCATTCATACCTCCAGCTGTCTTCCTTATTACTTTAAAAATACACCCCTTCTATTAACATAGAAACATGGACACATTCAGCCCATCATGTCTGCACACTTTCCTGCTGTAAAGACCCAGACCTTAATCAGTCCTTAGTTTCTCTTAGATTCATAAGACTATCGCATTCTTGTTTGAACTCCCTCGCTGTATTAGCTTCTACCACTTCTGCTGGGAGGCCACCCTCTGGGAAAGTAAAATGTCCTTACAGTTAAAGCTAAGCCTCTAACCCTCCAGTTTTAGATTATGACCACCCATCTCATTAAGCATTTATACTGTCCCCTTTGTCACATCATCTCACACAAATTGCTCAACATGAACCCCTCTTCATTCTTTAAGTGCCAAAACATTTTACTCCATACATTCCTGGGTCACTGTAGAACTCTACCGAATGCTGCAGCTTTCTTTGTTACCTCTCTCTCTCTCTCTCTCTCTCTCTCTCTCTCCTATTTGTCTTACTCTTTCTCTCCTATTTGTCTTTGTCTTTCTCTTCTATTTGTCTTTGTCTTTCTCTTCTATTTGTCTTTCTCTTTCTCTCTCTTTCTCTTCTATTTGTCTTTCTCTTCTATTTGTCTTTCTCTTTCTTGAACATCTATTTATCCCCCAGCAATACTCTTCATAACATTTTTAATAATGGAGAGATGGGCAATGTAAGCCTTGGAGGGCAGCTGCAGCAGTTTGCCCTGTTTGGACCATGGCAGAATGATGCCAGGGACATAATGAGAATAATATGATTAAACAGCTTGGTCAGTGTCATCTTTAACCAACAGATTATAAACGGTTGGGGATGAAGCTGTTCTTATTATCTTGGCACAATGGCAGTTATTCCCCCCCAGCTCTGTTTTGCCCCCGGGGCATCTAGATTGCTGGAGGGCATGGATCATTGTCCCCTGTTATCTGCACGCGTCATGACTCACCCCCCAGCCCCATAGGGATTACGTTACCAGCCCCCCCCCTCCCTGCCCATGGACACCTAATTCCTTCTTAAATTAATTGCTGACAGTAACATCATTTAAAAACCTAAGCCTATTTTGGGTCAGATTGAGTGCAAAAAATGCCCCTTTGTCTTCTACAGCCTGTAACTTTCCTAGAAGAGTCTTTGAAACGATTTTTTTTAAAAGAATATTATATTTCCAAATATTTCCATTTATTTATATATCATTAAAGTAATAAAACTATACTAACAAACCACCTATTTAAACACACAGCCCATATCACCAATACATTCTTCAATATTTCAATATATCGCTCCGAGTACAGAGTTCTGATGATGCTTTCAGCTATCCATATTTTGGTGCAGAAACTGTTTCATTTCAGTTTATTATCGATTCTTAAACATGTAACACATCTCAATATTTAATAATTTTCTTCCAAAACCTTCAAAGCAATCCCTGTCAAGTCCTCTGCTTTTATTTCTTATTGCTGGGTATTTTTGTAATGGGTTTTATGTGCAGATAATCATAAGGTTATGCATTTGTTAATGTTTCTTTTATATATTAAAAACAATCGTCTTTTTTGTTACCTCCTTGGCTCCTTGGCGTGATCTAGATAATTACCCTCAGTCCTCCTCTTTCAAATGATAGCACACCCTGTCTTAGCTTCAGTTCTGGGTGAAGACTAAGTAGTGAGAAGACCTTCCCATTAACCCCCTAGACCCAGCATGGACACTGTGGTGAGTAGAAAAACTCAACATTTGTCCAACATCTGCTGATTTTCTTAATATTGTGTTATTTCTTGCATTTTAATTTTCCTTCTACCATCTCATACCGATTTCATGTATTATATATAGAAATGAGTTGGTTAATATTAACACATGATCACCTGTAAAATAATTGTTGGATTACTTAGAATAAGAGAGACAACCTTCTAATTAACCATTTTAGTATAAAACATCCATTGTACTCTGTTCTGGAATATGTTGCATACATTTTAACAGTATAATCAAGAATATTGTTTTATTTTTATTGGGTGGTCTAGAAGTAATAAAACCCGTAAACACAATCAAGAACAATTTGAGTTGGTTTAACCATTTGAGCCCCAGGCTGCTTAATAATAATCTCAAATTTTATTTTGTACTTAATGGAAGAATATGATCATGTAATGGTTCTTGCCTAATACATTATATTCTTGATTTTGGGATCTATGAAGGTCTGTTCTTCATGCTTAATGACTCACAACATGTAGTTAGAGGGTATTTTTTTAACAGTTACATATAGCCACAGGGGAATGCAACCCCTATAAAGCACAGCTTGCGAGAAATTACAGTTTGGGCTATACTGGGTTATTGAAATCATATTTAAATTCTTACAGGCCATAAGACAGATAATTTTATCTTACCTTCCAAGTGTTAATACTAGTTTAAAATAATAGTTCAAACAACATTTGGCAGACATGGTCGGTGGGCTCTATTCAGGCCTTCCATTCGCACACTCACCAAAAGGGCCCTCATAAAAAAGCACATAGAAGGAGCACACAATGGATCCATTCTTGGGTAAATCCTTGTATGCTAGATACCCTGGTGGTTATATGTGAAATTGTAAGAGAAGCTTCAGCCAGTGGACCAAAGTCAGAGAAGACCAGGGGGTAAATCTTCCTTACCCCCTTGTCAACCTTCCCCTTCATACAGGAGACAAGTGGCTGGCAATTTGCATGGGGCATTCGGATGTCATTGTGTGTCACCAGACTGAGCATCCTGGGCACAGTCAGATCATGTTATCCCTCTTTCATATTAAATTTAATATTAAAAATATTATTAAATTTAATATTAAATTTAATATTATTTTTAATATTATTTTTAATATTAAATTTAATATTAAATTTAATATTAAATATATTATTAAATTTAATATTAAATTTAATATTAAATTTAATAATATATTTAATATTAAATTTAATATTAAATTTAATAATATTTTTAATATTAAATTTAATATTAAATATATTATTAAATTTAATATTAAATTTAATATTATTTTTAATAATATATTTAATATTAAATTTAATAATATTTTTAATATTAAATTTAATATTAAATTTAATATTAAAAATATTATTAAATTTAATATTAAATTTAATATTAAATATATTATTAAATTTAATATTAAATTTAATAATATATTTAATATTAAAAATATTATTAAATTTAATATTAAATTTAATAATATATTTAATATTAAATTTAATATTAAAAATATTATTAAATATATTATTAAATTTAATATTAAATATATTATTAAATTTAATATTAAATATATTATTAAATTTAATATTAAATTTAATAATATTTTTAATATTAAATTTAATATTAAATTTAATATTATTTTTAATATTAAATTTAATATTAAATATATTATTAAATTTAATATTAAATTTAATATTAAATTTAATAATATATTTAATATTAAATTTAATATTATTTTTAATATTAAATTTAATATTAAATTTAATATTAAAAATATTATTAAATTTAATATTAAATTTAATATTAAATATATTATTAAATTTAATATTAAATTTAATAATATATTTAATATTAAAAATATTATTAAATTTAATATTAAATTTAATATATTTAATATTAAATTTAATATTAAAAATATAATATTAAATTTAATATTAAATTTAATATTAAAAATATAATATTAAATTTAATATTAAATATATTATTAAATTTAATATTAAATTTAATATTAAATATATTATTAAATTTAATATTAAATTTAATATTAAAAATATTATTAAATTTAATATTAAATTTAATATTAAATATATTATTAAATATATTATTAAATTTAATAATATATTTAATATTAAAAATATTATTAAATTTAATATTATATTTAATATTAAAAATATTATTAAATTTAATATTAAATTTAATATTAAATATATTATTAAATTTAATATTAAAAATATTATTAAATATATTATTAAATTTAATATTAAATATATTAAATTTAATATTAAATTTAATATTAAATATATTATTAAATTTAATATTAAATTTAATAATATTTTTAATATTAAATTTAATATTAAATTTAATATTAAATTTAATATTAAAAATATTATTAAATTTAATAATATATTTAATATTAAAAATATTATTAAATTTAATATTAAATTTAATAATATATTTAATATTAAATTTAATATTAAATTTAATATTAAAAATATTATTAAATATATTATTAAATTTAATATTAAATTTAATATTAAATTTAATATTAAATTTCATAATATATTTAATATTAAATTTAATATTAAAAATAATATTAAATTTAATATTAAATTTAATATTATTTTTAATATTAAAAATAATATTAAATATATTATTAAATTTAATAATATTTTTAATATTAAATATATTATTAAATTTAATATTATATTTAATAATATTTTTAATATTAAATTTAATAAATATATTATTAAATTTAATATTAAATTTAATAATATTTTTAATATTAAATTTAATATTAAAAATAATATTAAATTTAATATTAAATTTAATATTATTTTTAATATTAAATTTATTATTAAATTTAATATTAAATTTAATATTAAAAATAATATTAAATTTAATATTAAATTTAATATTATTTTTAATATTAAATTTAATATTAAAAATATTATTAAATTTAATATTAAATATATTATTAAATTTAATATTAAATTTAATATTAAATTTAATATTAAATTTAATAATATATTTAATATTAAATTTAATATTAAAAATAATATTAAATTTAATATTAAATTTAATATTATTTTTAATATTAAAAATAATATTAAATATATTATTAAATTTAATAATATTTTTAATATTAAATATATTATTAAATTTAATATTATATTTAATAATATTTTTAATATTAAATTTAATAAATATATTATTAAATTTAATATTAAATTTAATAATATTTTTAATATTAAATTTAATATTAAAAATAATATTAAATTTAATATTAAATTTAATATTATTTTTAATATTAAATTTATTATTAAATTTAATATTAAATTTAATATTAAAAATATTAAATTTAATATTAAATTTAATATTATTTTTAATATTAAATTTAATATTAAAAATATTATTAAATTTAATATTAAATATATTATTAAATTTAATATTAAATTTAATATTAAATTTAATAATATATTTAATACTAAATTTAATATTAAATTTAATATTAAATTTAATATTAAAAATATTATTAAATTTAATATTAAATTTAATATTAAATTTAATATTAAATTTAATATTAAAAATATTATTAAATTTAATATTAAATTTAATATTATTTTTAATATTAAATTTAATATTAAATTTAATATTAAATATATTATTAAATTTAATATTAAATTTAATAATATATTTAATATTAAATTTAATAATATTTTTAATATTAAATTTAATATTAAATTTAATATTAAATTTAATAATATTTTTAATATTAAATTTAATATTAAAAATAATATTAAATTTACTAATATTTTTTATATTAAATTTAATATTAAATATATTATTAAATTTAATATTAAATTTAATATTAAATTTAGTATTAAATTTAATAATATTTTTAATATTAAATTTAATATTAAATTTAATAATATATTTAATATTAAATTTAATATTAAATTTAATATTAAAAATATTATTAAATTTAATATTAAATTTAATATTAAATATATTATTAAATTTAATATTAAATTTAATATTATTTTTAATATTAAATTTAATATTAAATTTAATATTAAATTTAATATTAAAAATATTATTAAATTTAATATTAAATTTAATATTAAATATATTATTAAATTTAATATTAAATTTAATAATATATTTAATATTAAAAATATTATTAAATTTAATATTAAATTTAATATTAAAAATATTATTAAATTTAATATTAAATTTAATATTAAAAATATTATTAAATTTAATACTAAATTTAATATTAAATTTATTACTAAATTTAATATTAAATTTAATACTAAATTTAATATTAAATTTATTACTAAATTTAATATTAAATTTATTATTAAATTTAATAATATATTTAATATTAAATTTAATATTAAAAATATTAGTAAATTTAATATTATTTTTAATATTAAATTTAATATTAAAAATATTATTAAATTTAATATTGGGTACCAGAGGTCATAACAATCAAACCGGGATCAGGAATCCAGAGAATAGAATAACAGGAACATGGTCAGCCACTGAAGACAAGCGCTAGGTACAACCATCAGAGAGCAAGGTCTGATGTCCACTGAGGGTTTATAAAGGATGAGGAAGTGACTAGGCACCAATTGGAGCTTTTGGCGCCAAAATTTGAAAAGTCTGATGTCACTTCCTGTTCGGTGGAATCCGGCAGCCATCTTGAGTGTGGCTAGACCATAGCTTATAAGTATAGGTGCCTGCGGTTTTTGGTTTTACCACCAGAGGGTGTGCAGAGGTTGATGGAGGTGCTGGAGGCTGGAGGCTGGAGGCTGGAGGCTGGAGGCTGGAGGCTGGAGGCTGGAGGCTGGAGGCTGGAGGCGGCAGGCTGTACCGGCAGCTGCTGATTCAGGTTGGTGACAAAGGCAAAGGAAAGGGTTTTTTTTTTTTAACCGTTTTTTTCAGATTGCGGGGAAACAGCTTCTTGATCAAAGAGTAGCCAATCAGTGGTAAAAATGTGTGCCTTAGAAGAGTGCTTTTTTCTTTTTTGTTTATGAAGTATGGATACAGAGGGTCAGGGTGACTCACAGTAACGACTTAATTTATTCTGTGTCATCACTTTAAACCTTCCCCTTAAGCATCTAGGGTGAATACATTAACATCGCTGATAAAGCAAACAAAACAAGAACTATATACGATAAAAGCTATTAAAACTTCCCTTTATAGTCCCTATGTAACTGTCAGTAACCTCAGCCCTTGAATTCCCATAATATTTATGGTGGGGAATGCAGCTAAGTTATGTAATAGTACTTTCTGACTGCCCTACATGAATCAGATCAGCAGCGTTAGTATCTGTGACGCTGGAAAGGAACCACCTACACTTACAGTAAAGATCTATTTATAAAATCACCTTCTAAAGCAATGGCTAACAGGTATGGGACACATACAATGCGCAAAGTACTTCATGCTTCATTAAATACTATAAAAACGATCAACAAAACCCTGCTGTGTAACGAGCTGCGGCCAATGCTATCAACGCAGGGTTCGCAACACCTGTTGTGTCTGTATCTGTTTATGTATATTCGTTATGTCTGTGTTGACCACACCATTTAAATTGTACAGCCCTGTGTAATGTGTTGGTGCTTAATAAAAAAATACCGTAATAATAATATAGAAATTGATTCATCTTTCCGTATGCAGACAAAAAGTAAAATTCCCACAGATATTCTTCTGCCTGGTTTTATTCAAAACAACCTACGAAAGCATTAAAAAACACATACCTGTGTACAAACACATGTGTGTAAATGTATAAAGAAACATAACATACATAATAAATTAAAGATTATTTTATATCAAGAGGATTTTTTTATTAGCATATACCCTCTTTAGTATCTTCTCTCTGATGTATATTTACAGAGCAATTAACATTGTTTTTCACAATAAGGAACAAACATAAACAATATACAACATTAACACAAATATATAACTTAAAAGTAACTACTTACAGAACCTGCGTATACCCAGATTGTGATGGAAAGCATTGAGAAATCACTCCCGGATGATGATACGGTAGAAGCATGATCCCCACACGCATGTGCCTTTGACACTTTCCTGCGTAGTGATTTGCTGGAACAAGCTGCCCAAAGTTGGGCAATACTGAGATGCGGAGGGGGTATTCAAGAGGAGCTGCAAAGATAAATCGAGGTAAATGCTTTAATTGTAAAATAAAGGAAGAAATAAAACATGCGAATGAATGTACTTTAAATTTGCTTTAATGTTTGGTGAAATTTGGATGAAATTCCCACCGCTGCCAACTATATATTTTGCACGCATAAATAGTTATATGATGATGCTATATAAAACAATAAAAAATAATAATACTAATAAAAATAAAATATATAATATCCTCTGTATCATTCACTGTTTAAATTATTCATAGCACGCGCCCATCTTTCTGAGGGACATCTGTCCATTGATGGAAACAATAGCATGGAGTTCTCTGAAAGAATGTGTACTGACGCTGCGGAGATTAACGCACATTTAGGACCAACACGGAGGGTCACAATATGTTTTGAATGATCGCTGATCTGTTTACAAGATACAGAACAATGGCAATTAGTACAAAAAGGTCACCCGTTGGTGTTAGAAAGCAGATTAACCCGGACCGGATCATTGTAATGACGAAATGGCTAGTTTACAAATCTGATTTGCATATATATAACATTCTACATTTATTTCTTAAATTTGGGATAGAAAAAAACATAATATATTTTAATTACACTTACATTCTATTCTACGAATATGTCAATAGCACTAACAGAGGTGTATGGATTAATTGTCACATTTATTCAATATTTATTCCGCATGTATGTCATTTATCAGACACTGGCCTTAAAGTGCCGGCGTCTATTTAAATCCCAGCCATGCTATATTTTGCATTGCCATCCATAAAATAAGCAACAGCACAAATTAAAATCAGAATATATACATCTTAGAAGCCAGTTTTATGTTCATTGCATGGGCGCAGCCATCTGAACTTCCTATTGGCTATATTTTCTTTTTATTCCTCCCAAGTTATTTTTTGATCAATTGATAAATTATCGGGGAAAACTTCAGGACAGTACACATAAATTATGCTTCATGGGGCCACGAGCCATCTCGGTGCGAGTCTGGTTGCCATTTTATTTTATACTGGGTACCAGTAGCTATATTGCACACAAGATGCTGGCGGGAGAGCCAGCGCATCTCAGCGTATTTGTATGAATCAGAATGCTAATCCCTTTAAATACACAGGGGGGCTTTAATAAAAATAGATCAGATCCTGATTAACTTGTCACTGTTGTTGTAATTAACAAGGATCCATCGGAAAAGTGTTAGACACAACGGCTTCCATATGTTCCGTCAAGCACAACAAAAGATGTCAAGGTGGCCGCGACGAGCCTCCAGCTGCCATTTAGAGAGGTTGTGGCTCAATGATGGGAGATTATACGCTGGTCTCAATGGAAATGTTTTGCTTCGTGAATACCGAATTGCAGAACCGTTTAACATGTATGTGCCAAATGTAATGCAATAATGAGAATAATTGTTTTTTTTCTTTAACCTTTTCTGGCCCACCTTTATGACAGATCTTTGTCCTAATACATACAAATCTCTCTTTTCTCTTTGTGATGCAGAGTTATTCAGGAATAAGTTACTCAAGTACTTTTATTTTATAGAGATTTTATTTGTTTTTCCTTTTAGAAAAGGTTTTGAAAGCTGTTTGAGTTGAATCCACGTCATCCAGATTTACAACATGCTACAATATCCCTGCTTCCTTACACCCAGCAACCAAAACAAGGGTTTCAGGACTCAAGAGACACGAGCTCCAGGCTCTTGCATGTAATTGTTGCTTTCAGTAATTGCTTACTAACGCTTCTTAAATTGTGCAACTTGATTGCCCCCAAGTGGTGAAATTGAGTTACTACAGGATAAGTGTGAGTGAGTGTGCGCTAGGTCCAAATGAACCTTTAGAACGTTTAGGTTTCAAGCTCCAGGTCTCAAGGGCCACAGCCCAGCCAGGAATTTAGTTTATCAATGGGTGTTAGTATAATTATATGTGTTAGTGTGAGTATGTTAGCATTAGGTGTATGTTTGCATAAGCGTGAGTGTGTGTGTAAATATGTTTGCAAGCGAGTTTGTTAGTTACATGAACTGAATACAATCAGAATACTAGAATACATAATCTGGGGATAGAAGGTAAAAGTTGATCTTGTAGTTTTTGAGCTACACGGATTTGAGCCACGCAGGTTGGGTTGCTAAGTGATAAGTCAGATTGCACAGGGCTGATTCGTTATGCATGACCTCTTAAAGGGAGAATACGCTCCATTATTGCAGGGAAAAAGGGAAGAAATAACCGACTATTTTCTCAAGAAAAAAGCAAAGGTATTTCATTTTTTTTTATAGGAGACAAGTTTTTGACCATGCGATACAAGGACAGTCCTTAAAGACCTCAACACAGTTTAGCATTGATTCCATGGAGTGGTTGTTGGCGGTGGGGATCTCTTTAAACATTTTAAATGCCAAACGACTTTCTACATGCATTTGGCTGCGATAAATGCCTTTAGACTCTTAAAGCAGTCATTCAGAGTCTGCTTGAGAGAAACGTCTATTTGATGTGATGGGCAACGAATTGAATCTCATATTGATCGTTTGTGGAGCGTTCACTATGGCGAGCACAATTGCGGCCCTTTGGACAGACTGCTGGCAGGTAAGCACACTGTGTATCTTGTTCAATTCTCTAATCAGATGAATGTTAACGTACCCCTCTCCTCAGGTCTTCCTGCGAATCTATTTTCAACAATGGCTTGGAAGACATGAATGTAAATGAATGGTATTCCTCGTCATTGGTTTGCTCTTGATTTGGGTTTCATACATTAAGAGATTAAAATACTTTAAACCGGATCAATTTCTACAGATCAACAGCAAAGGATCAGTAATGCTGAGCATTCGATGCAAAGGCCTTTGGAAAGAATGTGTCTGGGACAGGTTTGTGAAGATCTGGACGTGCGATGGATTCAGCTCCTATTTGAATCCCCATCCAGGTGAGACAGACGATGGGGTGCCCTGTGGGTAACGACGTAATTGTTTTGTGACGTGATCAGCTTTATAGCAATGTGTGCTTTGAGAGGGCCAGATGGGCCACTGCCCTACATGGCTCATCACGCACTCCATCGGCAGATTGGGGGCTGCAGCGTGTGGCCCCCGGCTGGATATACCCAACTGCACACTGTGTGAGCATAAGAATGTCGTGTGCCGGCTGTCCTATCCAGCCGTCGACTGCACTTCATTAGGGCCCGTTGGCCTTAAAGTGCCAGGGTTGCCTCGTTATCCCCAGTCCCCGACCCTGGCTTTGACATACTTGGAAATGAATACCATGATGTAATATAGAGGGGTATATTCACTAAACCATGGCCGACTTAGGTCTTCTTGCAGGAGAAGCTCCCAGGGGTTGACCTTTCCTGGTGCATAGTGAAATGTTCAACTCATCTGCAAAATCACACTTTAGTGAATGCACCCCTCGGTGTGTTAATTCCTTGTTGTTCTTTCTTAGCTGCCATCGTCCTCGCCAGAGCCTTAATAATCACTTCAAGCCTCACAAGTGTTATGGCGTTCTTCTTCCTGGTTTTTGGATCCAAAAACTTCAACTTCTGTCAAGACACGTCTACAAAACTGCAGTGCTTGCGACTTTCATCTGGACTCTTTTTCCTTGTAGGTATGTATTTGTCTTGACTATAGCTAAAGGATTTCCATCAGTTATTAGCGTGATCTAAGACTTAGCAAAAACAAATAATTACCAACAGGGGAACAGAATTTATCGTTCACAAGATCCCCAACATGGGCCGTTGCATTTAACAGAATACGTGTTTTTGGTCTGTAGAACATTTCTAAAACGCTTCAGTAAAGTCTCTACAAGAATGTTACAAGGAACGTTTTATAAACAGAAGAGGTTGGTTCTGTTTGGTTTAATTGCCAATCTACGCCCAGTAAAATAAAAAAAACCTCAAATTTTGAAAAGAAGAAAAGAGAAAGCTTTTCTAATTACAAATGAATTCCAGATAAGATGTCCCTACCATTCATGCTAAAAGTATGGTGCCATAAATGTTACGCCTAATTCAAATTTGGTGCCTGTTTATGAAAGATAAGTCCAGAGCTTTAAATCAGCGTGTCATAAACCAAGGTCGGCTTATCAGAGATCCATCCTTCTTTTGTGAAGAGCGGTATTCACACCGTGGGACACTGATCAATAACTCAATCTTCTCCATTTTCTTTCAGGGATATCGTCCTCAGCTGGTGTTATAAGATACTGTGTATATGTCTACTTTATTCACCAATATGAGGTATGCTGTCTTCTAATATAAAAAGTCAACTTTCCTTTTTTTTTAAAAATAATAATAATAAAATAAATAATATATATGAGCTGGAACATGTGTCATGAAAGTAAAATAATTTTTCAGGGAACAAAGTTCCAAGTCACTCTGTCACATACTTTATGTAGACCCACAAAGCCGAGACCACTGTGAAAACCTCCATCCCCTTCCCACGTATTTTCTGCCTATGCTTTCTTCTAAAATGCAGGGGTCTTGGTTCTTACGGCGAATCGTGTCCTGTACCAAAGTATATTTGGATGTGAGGCACTTGCGTTACACAATGTATTGTTTTTTCTCATAGGACCTAAATATTAAAAATATATTTCGGTCACTAATTCCTCTTTTTGTTCTTTTTCATTCCTAGGTGTCACTGAAAATCCCAGGATTCCCTGGTTTTGAGTACGGTTATTCATTGTGGATGGCTGCAGGGGGTGGTCTAGGCGCCATTGCCACAGCCATAGCCACCTGTTGTCTGACGCGCTACAAAAAAAAGCCGCTTGCGGACATAAAGGGAAACGCGGGTTCTGATGGTCTGGAAGTTACAAAAACATATGTTTAACAAGTTTGGCTTTAAGGTCAACTTGTCACCTATCATATGTTTTGTCAATCAAAAAACATTAAATACTGTTTCAATTTCTTCAGGGAATTATCGTCCTGCGTGTTATACCATGTAGTTAGAAAAAACAAGGGACTGGCCTGGAATGAGACAGATTATATTCAACATAAATAAATCCAATGTTATGCATTTAGGGAAAATAAACTTAACAGAGGCACATAAAAAGAAATTGATAATAAAAAGATTTTAAGGAAAAATGTGCCTACAAAAGACTCTGCAATGTGGATGAATGAAAATAATCAATTTCAAGGGCCAGCATAGTAGCATGTATACATGGAAAAAAGTATAATTTTGGGTCATACTGTGAAAATGTAGAGCTGTGAAGACACCTGCTTCTCAGCATGGCCAAAAGCGTCATATGACAGACTGGACAATGGCCAAAATTTTAAGAATGGCCTAGAAAGCAAACTTCAATTAACATATCAGGGTCAATTTTCTTTTTACTGTCAATTATTACTGGAATATAACAGGTTACAGAAGAGATGCTACTTAGGGTTCTATTAGTATGTGGGAGAACCTATATAATGCATAATTTAGTGTATTTTTTACTATATTTTATTCCTAAATGTGTCTTTAATTTAATTTGTGAATTCATTTTAAAATGATCACCAAAAATCTTATCGCTATTCTTTGAAAAATATGATCTGCACCCACACCTATGCACACAGAAATCATGTAATCCATATTAAAGTTATTTTAGAAATGCGAGATAGGGAATGAGAGTATGGTATATATAGTTATTTAATATCTAACAAGGGATGTCTAAATTGAGTATTAGGTAAAGCCCAGATAGATAATTAAATTCTTTTAATTGCCTGAAATATTTTTTTTTATTTTTTTTATTCAATAAAAATGATGATAAAAGATGATGAGTGCAAATGGTAATGTGTATACTGTATATAAATATATATCATTTATTTAATTCTGGGTATCTGGGGAAAATACATAAAAATTGTCCAAACTATAATTTTTGTTTACAGTGATCTAATTCTGAAATTATAACATAGTTACTCTGACATAGATACATAGTAATTCATTGTTTTGAGATTCTATACATTTCTAAGTGATATATATAATGAGATAATTTATTTGCTTGTCTTTAGTTCTTCTGTATGGCCTGTCTTATAGATTTAGTGGGAACCAGCTATCTTAAACTGATCTTGATGGGAAACTGTCTGACAGCAACAGCAGGTGGATAAGAATTCTTGTAGGATGGATTAGGGAAGCTAAACCAATCTAGCCAGCCTTCTCCTGTTCAGCCACAAAGAAAGGAGGAGGAGTGTTAGGAGCCTGGAGACCAGCAGAAACACCACATATAACCAAGGGGTTCATGTTCTGCAAAGGATATTTAGGGTCTGGAAGAAAGGATAATCCCACCCAGGACAGGGGGTAAAGTGCCAAAATAACAATGATATCCCTACACCTTTTGGAGGAACTGGTCTAACTTTATCAGCTGGTTTATTTGAGACTCAAGGGCAGAGGACAAGCTGGAGAGACCTAACCCCTCATCAGAAGACCTCCTCTTCACACTTGCTTCTTTACAGTACTCTGGACTATGCTGTAAAACAATTCAAGATCAGTTATGTATTCGTTTTTTTAAGATAAATCCATCTGTCATTTTGAAGGAACTCATTTGTAGGATTCCCAGCGCGTTTGTTTGACTCCTGAGGCATTGCTGTACCAGCTGGACTGAAGCTTCCTGAGATGTGGTGGGTGCCCAGGGCAGGGTGGCCAGGTGTCCTTTCATGATAGTGAGAAGAAGAAGAAAAAAGGACGGTGGACCTTGTGGATCCATGGCCTGGGCTGCCTGTTGATAGGTTACCTCTTGGTTAGAAGTTCTTCATCCACAATGACCCTGGACAGGATCCTGCAGGCTGCCAGGCAAGGGGATCTGGACACCCTGAGAAGCCTGCACACGGAGGATCTGCTGGATCCCGGCTTGAGGGATCCCATGGGTGCCTCTGCGGTCCACCATGCGGCGCGGTCAGGGAAACTCAGCTGTCTGCGCTATTTAGTGGATGAAGCGCTATTAGAAGGCAATTGTCGCGCTAGAAATGGAGCTACCCCGGTCCATGACGCCGCAGCCACCGGTAACCTAGCCTGCCTGCAGTGGCTCCTGACCCAGGGAGGCTGCGACTTCGAGGTTAGTACTGACCTGGGAGCCTGGGCACATAAGGGTTAACTGGTGTCTGGATCCAGCTCAGTGTGGTTATAATCTAACAGGCTAAAACTACCATTGTGAACCTGTCGGAATTTCTGCTATTGATATCTCCTATGTCTTCTGGCAATGTCGTGGTTAATAAGAACAGCTTTCTGCCTGTAGCATTAGTCTTGTAGCCTGTGTACCTTGTGGCAGTTTTGGTGTTAAAAGGAACTCTTATTTTGGCAGTGCAGGAGTTAAACTTGATTGAAACTAGTTGTGTCTGCATACCTTCGATCAGTTTGCAGGCAGTATTTGAATTGTCATACTGGCAGTGCAAGGGTTAAGCATGGTCTTTTGGAGCACTGAGGTCTTAATATTGAATGGCAATGCATGGGTTAACTTGTTATTACATCATTAACACTTTAGTCTCTATGCACTGAAGGAAGTAAAGGAGTCATACCACTATGACTGTTGTGTGTATGTGCCCTGGTATTGCAGGGGTTAATGTTTGCATCATTAATATGAGGCCCTGGATACTCCCTGGGATTGCATGAGTTAATCAGATGTTTGTTAGTGCTGTAAATATTGTCAATGTGTATGTTAACAGGTCTGTAACTTTTATAGATCAATACGGGATTTAACTCTTTCTGTAAAATTGCACTGAGCAATGGATTACTGATGTGTACAGGATTGTATATTTTATCTTTACTGTCGATAATAAAGTATATTTCCTGATGTTAATGTCTGACCGCCTTGCCTTACAATATACATTTTTGTGGAAGAATTATCAGCATTAACCTTTCAATAACATACTGTATTTGCCTACATGTTCAAAGGAAGGTAACATGGTTAGGAAAACCTAACTTAGACCAAGATACGACCACTTTAAATGACCTACCTTTAACCCTTTAAGTGCCACTTCTGGCCCAGAAGGTTTTAAGATCTTTGTTAAGCATGCATTGAAGGCAACTTCCAACATCCCAAGTTAAATCATGGTTAATGTGTAAATCTTGCCACAGCTTCAAATAATATTCTAAAAAAACATTGGCTTGCATAATAAGGACTAGATTAATATAGTAAATTACATACAGGGACACCAACACAGGTTCTTTCTCTTCAAGAGAAGACTTTGATGGAAACAGAATATGGAGCCCTGGAACTGTCTCTATAATTAATTAATTAACGTCCCCTCTAGGCCATTAGTAAGGTGCATGTTTGTTTCTGCAGCGAGATGTGGAAGTCACTGTGACATGGGATATTTTGCTTGTGTTAAACTATAGGACTGAAACAACAACATACTCTGGATGACTTTGGACCTCTGGGGCTTTCAGCAATAAAGAGGTTAATTCCTAGAAAATCTCTCAGGCAGGTTGATGTGCTATCCGGACTCCCCTTTAGTCGCCTTGTGGGTAGTGCTTGTGGAGCACAAAACATTTCCACCCATCTTTGCCTGGAAGGCTAGTGAGAGGCTTTGATCTTCCCTGGCACATCACAGAATCTCACTGCTTTACTGGCCTTCCTCTAGGGATGGACAAGCCCAGAACCAATGGGACCTTGTGATGGCCTGAAAGTCCTAACACCCCACCCTCATCTGTGAGCTAAAGGGCTTGGGACAAATTTGGCATCTCAGTGTGCATTTTTTGTTAACTTCCCTAGAAGCCCAAGGTACTGCTTCTCCTTATACCCAAGGAAAGTATTTGGCCCCTTCATTACCCTCCCATGCCGAAGCCTAAGGAGGGTTGAATCTTCTAGGGTCCCCTCAAATAGAGGACCCACTGAAGTCTTCAAGGTGGTCAAATAGGTACAGCTCAACTGTGGCATTTCCAGTAAAATACCAAAAAGTGTCCGTATCAAAAATGCTAACACATGAAAAAAAAACAACCAACAAAAGTGTGCAAAGTGACAAAGTACTGTACCAGCCCCAGTTCATGGAAGGTGCTATCAATACTCTGTCTTTTTTAAGTGAGTAGATGGGGCCCAAGTAAGTCTAAGAACCCCCCAGTCTGATGCATCAGGGCATATGGTACAGCTTCACATGCTTAAATTGATAAGAACACTAATAGCACTTTGACTCCTAACGCAATGTTACAGGAGTTATATATATCTGATACTTTGTACATCACCTTGAGCTCAGCACAGGGCAGGCAGATTTACCTACATGTGTCATGAATGTCTGTGTCCTCTCTCTCAATGAAGCAGACGTATGTACGTGAAACACTCTGACCAACAGAAGGTTATTAACCAAAGAATCCTAATCAGTGTTCTTAACAGGGTACCTCTCTAAAAACAAATGTGAGACGTGCGCAGATTGGACCTTCTTTGTTGGCCACTATTATATTTACTCAGAAATACCAGACTATATCACCTTTTTGTAAAGTGTCATTTAGCTATAATATGATGGGACGGCATATAAAGCGCAGGCAATCCCGCAACGCCAAACGACATTCAGACAGCACAATTAATGCAAACGATGAGTTAAGCAGCTTCCACAATAAATGGAAGGTGAAAGCATGTGATGCCCTTATGGCTTAGAAAGTATTACAGGTGATTTGTTGGAAACGAAATGGTGAGGGAGACAGGCGAGGGATTAGCGGGACAGGACAGCTTGGCACAATTAGGGACGTTCTGCGGGAAGAGCACAAACTTATGACTTGTGAAGGTAACACAGCGTGTGCCATTTATATGCGATCTAAGGGGGATCTGGAGTACGACCATAACTGAATGCAGCTTTGACGATTAAGCTTGAAGATCTATCTGTTGTAGATTTAATGTTTTATGTTTAATTTACTCAGATTTATATTTTTCAGCTTTGACATCCATTTAAAGCATAGTCATGGCATATAATGCATCGATATGATCCATCAGTGAAGATCACAATTAAATCCAACAAGCCCTAGTAGAGCGTTGTAATCCATGCATAGATTCTGTCATCAGTGCTACCAGGGTTGTAACTTTTGTAACTTTGTGACGGCTTGAATTTTGGTGAATGAACAAACAACAAAAGAGAGAAAGCCAATCAATAATTACGCCATATTTTAAGTAAATTTGGGTAAGGAAGTCTTCTCAATTGGCAACAAGTAATTATATTATTATGGTTGATTTTTCTTTTTTATGTTGAGTTATGCAACCCTGCAGTTAAGCGATGTTTTATTAAAGAATTTGCTTTCATTTATCTCTCTTTTCTTCCCATTTGTTTTTCAGGACAAAGACAATTCTGGTGCCACTATTCTGCATTTAGCAGCCAGGTTTGGCCACCATGAAATAATTGGTTGGTTATTGCGTTTTGGAACCAACGATGCTATGGTAGCTACAGATACGGGGGCACTGCCTGTGCACTACGCCGCGGCCAAAGGAGATCTCACTGCTTTGCAGCATCTCTTAGAGTACTGTCCAAAGTAAGAATATCTTTCTATTGAATGTTTAATAGTTTATCATGCTGCATGTCTCAATATGCTCTGGTAAAGGTGGCATGTATCCACCTGGTTTTGGCTACCCCACAAGCATTGCAGGGACAATTAATATACATATACTGTTGGATAACTGATAACTAGTCTTGAACTCCCTAAGTCTAGGAGATCAGGAATAAGGCAGAGAAGAGAGGTTTACCATATAAACCAGATTTAAAATGAATTCACCAAAGATGGACAGCCGGTTAACAGCCACCCCCGATCAGGAGCATCTCAAATATTAGCTCTTTTGTGCTATCTCCATCAGATCCTGTGAAAAGTGCAGTCCAGAACTGAAATCCAAGGCAAATTCCCTCTGCACAAAGGAACCCGCAACCCCGAATGTACACTTCAGCCTTATTTTACCCTCATCAGTTGGGCCCACCATTCTACTTGGAGTGGAGAGATCCCCAAAGGGTGAAATACTGTAATAAGATTTGAGATTAACTCACCGAGTGCAGACAGTAGCTTAATAGCCTGTCCTTTGGTGTATCCCCTTTTGAGATCATCTTAGCTCTCTTGCGCCATTACAGAGGAAAAACCTCTATGAGTCTGATGAGTCTTCTCCAGCCAGAACGCTAGAGAGCAAAGCTTGCAATGTATCTGTGGAGTGAGGAACATCTGTATCTGTGTCTATCACTACATATTGTGATCTGTACCATCTTCCACGAGAAGCCCACTGGAGTTGGCCCCTCATTACACAAAGTGATTTCAAGAAGGTTGCAAGTCCATCTCTTCTTTGAAGGCTTCTAAGTTACATAAAGCCCTTGTCAGCTTTATTTTAGAGAGGTGGCTGTTCCACCTAAATGTCCGACAATGTTTATGGCATACAATAGGAGTAACCAACCTCAGTGTTGACCTTCTAAAAGTTCTCTGTGATTTAAAAATGCATTGTACAGGGCCAACCAAACGCTTCTTGAATGTGGCACTGGGATTGACCCTTCATAGTGCACAGTGCTGTTGGTCAGCGGAAACGGCAACTCTCCTGCAAACTTACCTGGAAATGTCCACTTTAGTAAATAAACCAAACTACTAACCCAAAACCTATTTCACATTTCAGTATAACACACAAGTTTATTTCTTATCCGTAGCTCTGCTTCATTTTTGTGTTTAATTTAAAATGAAGCTTTTTTTCTCTGAACAAAATTGACATATTCAGGACTCGAGGAGTACAAAATGTTTTCTTGTTCACATCGGTCTCCTGCGCACCCCGGTGTCGGCTGGGCATTCAGGTGTCTGTTTCCCTGTGCTTTGCGCCAGTCATCTGCCCTTTTAGTTAAGAAATCGCATGAATTATTCAGCCGCGGGTGAGATCTCACTCTTCACAATGCTTTCGGAGGCCGTTGATAGTTTCTATTACAGACCCTTGAAATTCCATCTTCATTAGATGTCACCTACAATTAAGAACTCAATAGGCCAATGTATCATTTTATTTTATGTTGATATGCGTGTGAATCACCGGCTAGGTATTTTTGGCTCAAATTATTTCTAATTATACCTGCGTTTTTTCCATTTCTTTTTTCCTCTCTCCTGGTTTACGGTATCATCGTGTCTTTTCCCTTCCATTAGGCTACAAAAAGCAAGGTTAAAAAAAAAATATTTTTGATAATATGTATATTTTTATATTATAAATATTTTCTATTTATGACTTAGCGAGTCAACAGGATATTGGCCAATATACGCTACTTTTTGTCTAAAGTAACTGTATGCAAAAAAAAAAAAATGGCTGGGGACGCATATTTTGTTTTAAAAAAACTTTTTGAAAAAAATTCAAAAAAAAATATAAAAAGGCAGATTAAACCATAATTTACATGTACGTTTACATGTACGTTACATGTACGTTGCCGGTGTGATGGTACAAGGAAATATAGAAAGCCCAATTGGAGAAGCCGTCTCAAAGATATATAAAACCCACAAAATGTTCAAAGGGTCTTGCTTCCTGCTTGATAATGTGGATCCTTAGTAAACTCTGCTCATCGTGGTGAGGGCTGGACTCAGGGTGATGGGGCAGCCCCGGCACTTTAAGGACAGAAGCCGCCTTGATGACATGCGTGACGTGATGAGGTGCGGCTGATGGCTAGATATCTGCGGACACGCTACATTTTTATGCCCATGTAGCGTGTTGCCAGGCATATCATGCAGCACCTAATGTGCCACTGGAGCGGCAGATGGGGTGAGTGGGCATTTGCCCAGTTTTCCAGATGGCTAGTTTGGGCCTTATCGTGGTCACCTGCTTCCAATCACTACCTTTAATGGTGCTTTTCCATATAGCCGTCAGTATTTTAAGCAAATAAACCTTAGCGGATCTATCATTTTATTCTTCCCTCTAAAAAGTTAATCATACATATACAAGGCTTTTTTAATTTCTACGGCAATGACCTATCAGTAACTGCCTTTGAATCACCTGCCATGGAAGACATTTGTAAGACATGACCTCACAGCTTTTGCGGTAAGCTGGCTTGATGTCATTTCCGAGGCATTTCTTCAATGTCTTTTATAAGATTGAGATCCCTGAGGTTCGTTTGATTTATTCAGTTTCATTAATACGGTAAATAAATGTCCAAAAGCAGACTTGTTCACAATATTTTCATTGAAGCAAATCACTTGGCCCTTAAATGTGAATGCCCAGTAAGAAAGAATGAAGCCAAGATCAGTATTGTTACAGACGTCATATAATAAGTTCTGTATCGGATTTGTTGGCTTATTTGGCTTTATTGATGCATTCTTTTGGTGGCCGGTTCTCATAGAGGTGAAATCCCCGAGACCGTAATGTTTATCGGTAGAAGCTGTGTCTTGATACATCTCTCCTGGCGTAGTTTTAAACGGAAGGCAGCGGGCGGCGCTAGCACTGAATGTTTAATTTTGTTGTAATGAGGCGTACCTACGATGTCATTTATCTCAATTGAGCCTTATGTCTTTGTCACCGTATGGCAGTAAATGCACGTTAAACTTGATAGCTTCCATACTGTATGTTCAGTCTGCATAGTCGGCAGGCTTTTCTTGTTAATTCTTAATCAGCTTAGGTAGTGACAGTCAATGGTAACACACGGTTGTTTTCCAGACGGCATTGTTTGTAGTCTCCATGGTAACACACGGAGGCTGACCTGTAGTAAATTAATACGAAGAAACCAATACACATGAATGAAGCGCTGGCATTTCTGCTGTGTGTGTCCCAGTTTCCTCCTTTGGATGACAGGAGGGACACCACGGGTCAAGCAGAAGCTAGAGGCCCAATAATATGGCCTCCAGAAACCCTTGGCTAACAACAGCAAGGGTAACATTGCACAAAACTGGGTAAAGGGATCCAGTTAGGGTGATAAAGCCATTTCTCTCAACATGCTAGTGGCTATATGTGTAACTGCAAATAAAACACAAAGAAAAGGCACCTGGCAGTTGCCCAAAGTCAAAGCAAAGCAGGGAGATATTGGCCCCCTTGGCAGCCCTACGCTGATGCTTTGGCACTACATTATATCAGAAAACAGAATTATCCAATGCTGAGGCCGTATCTCCCGAGTGTCTCTCTTCGGAGTGTCTCTCTGTCTCTCTATGCCTCTTATCTCCCCGATGGTGATTGTCTCAAGGAGTTCAGATTGTTTGCTGGGTCTCGTCCTCCAACAGCAGAAAAATATGTTATATTGAAGTAAAAATAATGAAAAACACCAAAATTGGGGTCCCCTGTAAATTACTCCTCTCACGCTTTAGTCAGTGGCTGGTGGTGTAATACATAATAGCTGTGAGGAGTATTCATTTTAAATAAAATAAACCAAAGGGTCTTCCCAACTTCCATGCCATGACAAGTTGGATGTTGGGGTCAAAATCCCACAAACCCTTTAGAGAGTTGCGAGGCTCCTTTTGTCACCCGTCCTTTGTGATGGAGGGAGTAAAATATATGTATAAAAAAAATAGGCAGAAAATATTTCTTAAAAGTATTTCTGGAATCAAGCAAATTCAATTTCATGCCAACGATCCTCATTTTCAACTGATGAAACCAGACTTGCATGACCTCATCTGACGCTCGCAATATTTAAAGTCTCATTCATTCGCATGAAGCTGCAAGCAATGTGCATACAGGGGTTGGCCGTGTTTATAAAAACAGCAACATTGTTACAAAAATATAGGCTTCCTGAAAAAGAAACATGCCTTTAAAATAATACTGGTTGTAAATCAGTCTGAACCACTTCCAATTTTCTGTCAATTAACCCCTTAAGTCCCCAGGTTATTTTGCACTGTAGGGCCAGAGCACTTTTCATGTTTTTTGCTTGTCTTTAACCCTAAATTTACTCTTTTTCATTTAGTGTAACTGCACAAATGCCACTCTTTTACATTTCTCAACGTATTATGTACTGCTCAATATTGGAGAGCACTGCAACATGAACAGTAATCTGCTTGGTGTTTTTGTAGACCCCTGGAACCCCCCTTTATTGGTTCCCTAGATGTTTGTAGCTCTGGAGTCCATTTAATTATCTATTTATATTTCGAAACAATGTAATTAATTACTTAAACATAAAGTCCTGTTTTGATGTCTGAGAATGTCTGTCCCATCCCCCTCTCTCTGATTTCCCTGCCTATTGATCACACAGTGATCAAGGAGCAGGGTACTGCAGCCCAGCTTGTCTGATCACAGAGACCTCTGAAGAGTCTGTACAGATCTAGTATGTCTTGGGCCATAAAAACATTACAAAAAAAGGTTACTGAGCTTTAAAGCGAGCTGCCAAGGAAGAAGTAGGTCAAGTGCATTATGGAATACATCGTATTTTTGGGAGAGATCGTAAATATTTGCATTTTTAAAAACAAAATAGGCTATTTTGAACGCTCCGCTGATTAATGTGAAGCTGACAGGTTTGCGTTAATTAGAAATGTTATCTGCATCAACTCCTGGTATGGGGAATATGTCAGGTAATTTGATTACAAATGATTAACGCGGAACTGAATGTTTGCTCATTTGTATGAAAAAAGCAGGAATGGTACAATTTGTCATCAAGAAAAGAAAAGCTGGAATTTGTGTGCCAGCCATTCGTCTGGATTTTTATGGCATCTGTCTGGAAGATATACAGCCCTACTAATCACAGCCTCCTCAATCAACAATAAATCTGTTTGGTGGCTCTTATTAGTGTGTCTCAGTAATGTGAAAACATCAGATACAGTTTATCTTGAACAAGAACCTCCACCATGATAATTAACGCTTACAATTTGATTAGCGGAATCAGCGCATTGTATTTAGGCAATATTTTATACGGCTGGGGAATAAAAAGAGGTGTTTAAAAACGATTCCTTTGTAAGAGGGCTCTCTTGTATGTATTTCTGGTAACTGCTGGCAGGGCTGCCACCTCCTGGACCTGCTGTCCTAGTCTTGGTCAGCCTAGGCCTAGGATAGGTCACAGGGGCAAGCCTGGGCCTGGGGCAGCTCCCTTTCCCCCCCATGTTAAAGCTGGCCCTGTATATAAAAGTTTTTTAATTCTATATAGTTCCTGGTGCGCTCCTTTCTGATTTATGATACCTGGCCGAGGCGTGCACCTGAGTTAGGTTTGATTTTGTGGGAGATTTTTGGGTTGCGGACAAAGTTGCTGTATTTGTTTACTTATTTTTAATAAAGCATTGAGATGTCCGCCATGCTGAACGTATAAAAACAAACAGAGGAAGTTAATTGGGTTGAACACTCATTACAGAAGGAACATTCTAACCCCTATCGAGCTAAATTAACCGGCTAAACTGATCGCATAATTGGTTTTAGCCTTTATGGGAAGCGAAGGGTTCAGTCTGAATTGTGTAACACAGCGACATCTAATGGCAGGAATAGGTAGTGCAGTTTCTTAGCTATATTGAAGTGATGACTTTTCTCATCTGACTATGTAAACTCCTAAACATTTATTGCATTCACAGAATATTTTCATCATTTTTCTATCTTTACACAACTCTCTAGGTTTTACATGCACTCACTTAAGTGAGTGATACGTCTATACTGCACTGGATAGGTTTGGTCAGATTTCCATGGTTGTAGTCTGTATCAGTCTGAGTGTTTAAATGAATATCATATAATAAATGTATTATACTATATATTAAATGAATATTCTGTATCCACGGGGATAATCGCTTGTTTATTCCTTCTCAGTGCTATCAATTCTCAGACGAAGAACGGTGCCACTCCCCTCTATCTAGCCTGTCAAGAGGGACATTTGGAAGTTATCCAGTATCTTGTCAAGGACTGTGGAGCTGACCCACACATAAGAGCCTCTGATGGAATGACCCCTCTGCATGCGGCTGCCCAGATGGGCCACACCACAGTCATTGTTTGGTTGGTAAGTACCCACTAGAGCCAATAAAGGGTGTAATTTACTCAAGGGGAATTTTTTTTCCTGTTTTGCAGATTACTTTTTCTATCTTTATTTTCTATTTTTCATTTCTTTACAAAAAAAAAATATCATTCCTAATTGGAAAATGCCACATTATCTCTGCATCACATAGATTTTATGATATATTTTCAACTATATATATATATTTATATATCATGAAGACATGGAAACAGGGAAGCTCTGTTAAAATTGACAACGTGACAATAAATCTGTGATGCTGGTGTAAATATTACATATACATATATAGTCAGAGCTGTTCCACATTTAAACAGGAGGTGGCGATATACAACCCAGCAGCCATATAATATAAAAAGAACATGTGTATCTTCAACACCTAAAGATGTTATATAGTGAAGTTTTCATATTCCAAGTATTTAACATAATAGTGAAATCTTTCTTTTCTTGTGACATTCAGATGAGTTTTACAGACATCAGTCTCTCTGATCAAGATGCTGATGGAGCAACCGCCATGCATTTTGCTGCTAGCAGAGGTCATGCCAAGGTCCTGAGCTGGCTCCTTCTCCATGGGGGTGACATGAGCACTGATAACTTTGGAGGAACCCCTCTACACGATGCTGCTGAGAATGGAGAGCTAGAGGTCCTATTCGTTTGTATATTGTCTTTACACATATATATGTTTTCCCTAAAATATTGCTGGAGCAATGTGGAGGATTTAACAGCTGCATGTAAAAGAGCACAGCAGAATTTAACAAGATCACCAGAGAAACCTGATGTTTCTGTCCCTGCATGGGACTTATAAACCTTTATTTTGAAATCGTAATGTGCTTTTCTGTTTTTACTTAGGCTGAGGAGTGCATAATACTTAGTGCATATTTTTTTCTATTTTTACCCCTCACCCCCCTAAGTAGGGCATAGGTGGTATATTTGCGCAACATTTTCCCCCAAAGTTTAATTTCATTAATGATCTGCCCCACCACACATGGGGTGGGCAATAGTCAGCCCTACTGATTGATGGTGGGTCCTGTGGGCCCCTGTTTGACTTTTTTTGTGTGTTGGGGAAATTCATTTTGCAAGCATCAGACGAGGGCATGTGAATAGTCATTGTAATTCCATGCCCTCGCCTGAAACTCACAAAATCTGAAGTTGAGTGCCCCTGTAAACAACTCACATATTAGTGAATATACATGTCCTTTTGCGAGTGTTAGCTTATGAAGACACGAAGCCCCAGATGAGTCTGACCAGTCACGTTAACCCATAACTACTCAACTTATTAGTATCTTTGAATTTTAACTCCCTCACTGTATCTGTTTTACCCAAACTACCAAAACATGTATTGATTCATCTGCACAAAAATGTAATAATCTATAAATAACCTAAATTCCAAGTACATTTGAGCCATTAAATATGCACAATGAACCAAAGGAATCACAATGGATAATATCTAAAAAGTGGAGGACAGGGATGTCCTTCCCTAATGTATTCAATAAAATGCATGAGGATAATTATTGTGGAATAAGGGAGAGAAGACACAAAATAATTAATTAATTGATTTGTTCCTACTCTAAACAAGGCACGTTTGTCTGTATTTTGTCTTTATATTTACAGTGCTGCCAGATTCTTGTGGTTAACGGGGTTAAACTTGGAATCCGAGACCTTGATGGGTACACAGCTGCGGACCTTGCAGACTATAATGGACACGTCCATTGTGCTAAATATCTCAGGACCGTGGAAAATATGGTAATGATTTTGTGATTGTTATCCAACTCTTTTGTATTAAATAATGTACACATAGACCTTTGTACTAAATATATAGGTTAACTCATTCTTGCCTGGATTGGCCAAACTCTCAAAGCAAGGCATGATGTTAAAGTTACATAAGAATATTGGATAAAAATGCAGGAAACACATTTCAAAGCACAAAAAGCAAAATATATTCAAGAAAAGAAGCAGACTGTACAGCATATATTTTAGCATATAGAATGTAACGTGCTGCAGACTAATCGTTCCTCTGATTAGAATTCAGATTGATTTAGTATTAGTTTCTCAGACAGACAAGATGGGGCTGTGGCAAGTGGGCAACTATGAGTCTGGAGACAGGCTGGGTTGTGGGGGAAGATAAATCGGTTCCACTGATGAGAACACATATAATATTTATAAATTCAGACAGTAGCTAGAAATGACTCCACCAAGATCTACAGTGTGTAAATAACAACAGGAACAGGAAATTGGCTAGATAACGCTGGCCCTGCCACAAGCTGCCACCAGTCTCAGCTTTCATTAATTGAACTTTTAAAAACTAAAAATGTCCCAAAAGAATTATTCTAACAAAACGTACAAGCCGTAGGGGTTTACTTGCAATTCCACTTCTAGCCACCAGGGTGTCTACCATAACATTGATTTTAGGCAGCATTTTCTTCACGCCTTGATCATTTCTCTGTTCATTTTATGGGCATTCTATTGATTCTCTTGTGTAAATGTATTTTGGGCCGGGCTTAACAATGCCCATTGAGCATGCTTTCTGTCAAATGTGTCCTGGTTTATTGCTGGGCCACCGAGCTGGACTTGCCCCTTGGCATGAATCGCGCCGGAGCTCCCTGGGACCTACTCTGTGGTTTTCCAGTTGTACTTTAAATCAGGGACCACACCGAAAAGCAATCACTACTGCTCGCCACGATGCACAGAAGGTGTTATATCTGCTAAACTAATTAAGTTATCAGAAATGTGTCAGAGGCATTAAATAGCATTACCAAACATTTACCAATGCCAGTGTTTTCCAGACCCATTTTCTTGATGCAGTTGACAATGACGCCTGAGTGATGAATAAATCATAAGTCAGAAGTGTAGGCACATTTCAGAGATGAACTAAATTAATCTGCTTGTCTCAGTAACAAGCTGTTTCTGGGGCACCGTCTGACTATTTCTGATTCTCTTTGGAGTTGACCTGGATAACGTTTCACATCTTCTACTGATTAATGAAGAATTATTATATTGGAATAATAATTCACTGGGTGCGTTGCAGCAGCCAGACCTCAGACCATGCTTGCCATGCTCGACCCTCCACTTTTCTAACCCCAGCGGGAACTCATTTTCATCTTTCACTCGGCTCTAACATCCATACTCCGGAACCTTTCAGATTTCCCCTTAAATATGGCAGCCGACTGCCGCGCTTCCATGGTAATCTTTTGATCTCAGAGCCGCCAGTTCCTCGCTGCTTCTTCCCACGCCTTCTCCTAACTCCACAAAGAGGGAAGCTCCAAACTACATGAATAACCTGGAATCTCCCAATTTTAGAGACGTGGCTGTTACTATTATTTTGTTTTCCAAACCCAAAATGAAAAGTGTTTTTTTAGGATTTTTTCCCAGGGTGTCATACTACAACCTTGTTCTGATTGAGTATGAGACCCAATCAACACTGAGCTCTCATAGGTTAAAATCACTGTTACTTTATTATATATTTTTATGAAAACTATAAACTATGTCTATGCCATAGCCACTCCGCGTCTTAGCACAAATGGGCTAAAATACACAGAAATATGTCCATCTGTCAGCCGTAGCTTTTCTGCTACTGTATAACGTTCGAATCTTCGATATACATTTATTACTAAATCACTTTGCCAACCAGATGGCAATGCCCTGGCGTTAACATTAACAGCAAAAGTAATTATTACAATTGGAACTCTCTGAAGACGTGAGACAGTTTCTGTATCCCTGTGGGACATCTGTGCTTCAGCTTCTGTCTTTTATATTTTTCCTGTAAGAGACAGTAGCAGGTTTCTCTTAACGGTCACAGTTACCGAACACTCGAAGGAGGCTTAAGAATAATAAAGATTCCGGCGCTGGCCGTAGCTATGGGCAATGTAAGTACTTTAAGCTTGGAATAAGATGGAGAGTCATCTGTGTGCTAATAAACGTGTACTTACGTGTAGCATGTTTTAACGAGGATTCAGCATATTAACACTGAACACGCAATGTAAGGGTTTCTGCAAATCAGCTGTGAGTTTTCACATCAAAACTGATTTTCAACCAAAGATTTTTTTCCATTATGTTTGCTAACTTGGTCTGTTTTAAAAAGAAGCTTTTCATGGTTTTTACGTTTCTTGTCTAACCGACTAATGCACTATTGTTTTTTTTTGTTGTAATTTTGATATTTGGCAAAATAATCTTCTATTTCCATGCATTGTTTTTTATCAAAAAAAAGATGCTATTTTTCCTTGCTAATAATTTATTGATTTTCTTGACATTATTGAAAAAAATACTAAAAAAAAATACCCTGCGAAATGAAACATGTACCGATACTCTCTCTTACATTAACCCCTTAGTGACCACTGATCACCTTACACTAGATATTTTTAACGCATTCATGTTGTATGAGCTTGTCGGACAGATATGTTTCTCCTAATGTTGCTCGGTAAACAGGTAAAACCTGCGGCCTTACATGGCAGCTGGCAGCTGGAGTATCCAAGGAAAAACTCAATACATAGATAGAGATGTTTCCGCAGCGGTGACAGCCAGATAGTAACCTATATATTGTTATTTTACGGAACCTCGGAATAAAGCTGTCTCCATAGCATAACATTGATTTTACTGATTTTACTTACTGGTATGGTGCCAAAGGTCTGACTGCTCATGAATAAGAAAATATTTATTTGAAAGATACTTTATATATTCCTATATTACCCATCCTGAGCATCAAAGAGTGCAACAGGTAGACAATCAGTTGGAAAAAGTAACATTATTAAAAAATGTGTTGTATTTTTTTGTTTTGTTATTTCTTAATTGATCATTTTGGAACTTTTGTGTTCCAGAGTGTAGAACATCGAGTTCTTTCTCGTGACCCTTCTGCAGATTTGGAATTAAAGCAGCCTGATTCGGGTATGTCTTCTCCAAACAATACAATGTCAACTCAACCAGCTCATTTCGACATTGGTTCTCCATCCAGCACGTTGTCAAACTATGACTCATGTAATTCAAGCCAATCTAGTGTCGGAGACAAGAAGCTGAACCAACACACGGGTCTTGGACCAAGTAAGTATTGTGGAAAAATAGAGTTTAAAGTCTTAGCAGAACACTAGTTACAATGTAACCATTTTAATGTATGGTTGGAGCCACCATTAATGTTGGGCAAACATGCATGGCCAAAGTCATTTAGCCGACTATATATCATTAAGACGAGTTAAGTGAATATAATGTCCCATCATTTTTACCTCTAAACTTGAGTTTCTGTAGTGACTGAAAGGAACAAAGCTCACTTCTTTAGACAATGAGAAGAAGACCCATCGGACATAATTTCCAGTTAGGTTACCAACAATGAAGATAAAACCTCTAGATCATATCATACCTTCTGTAGGGTAAAAAAATCTAAATTGTAGCCACCAAAATAATCAAAAAATAGCCACACGTTCAATTCCTCTTGTTACTAAAAACATCCCTGTATCCTAACGCAGGCTTGAAATCTGATGAAGATATTTTTAGTGGACTTCAAAACATCACAGAGAGGGTACAGGAAACTCTTGCTGGGGCAGAGGGAAAAAAAAAGCATATTTAATGCCAATTTTTTTTTTAAAAACAGTGGCTTTACTTGTTTTCAAGTATACAATAGTCCTCTGTGGTCTGCTAAATATATTCGGGCAAAATAGATCAGATTATTGAACTAAATGTGAATCTGCAATGCTTGTCATCTTTCCTTCTTAAAAAACATAAATGAGCAAAAAAAAAAAAAAAATAGAAAAATATTGTATGATTTATGTTTTAATCTCAAAATAGGTGAATCATATATTCTCAGCCCACAAGGGGGTGACCTTACAATAAAATGAAAGCTATGGGTATCATTTTAAATGAGAAAGTTATTTTTGTTCTTCTATGTAGAATTAACCCCTTCCATGACTGGCTGTTCTTTGCTAATCATCGATTAACCTTTCACCCTTTCAATTTTACTTGCAAATTGCTTTGTGTTTTGCACGCTTTGAAAATCAGACAATGGGAAACCTTTGCCATGATCTCCTCTGGTACTTAAAAGGTTAATAATACGGCTCATATTCTTATTTCATTATAATACATTTTTTTGTTTGTTTCTCCTTCCCATCCATAGAATTGTCATTTTGTAATCGATTTAACGATGGAAGATTGGGAATTACTTTGCAGTTCCATACATACTGGTGCTTACAGTGTTAATTGTTGCAACCATGGCAGTAGATCGTTCAACAAATGATGTATTAACGTGTATTAATTGTAGAATTTAAGAACAATGAGAAAAAGAAAGCTCTTTAACTTAGAATCCGACTAAGTTTTGCAAGTCATGATGTGTTTGTTACATGATTACGAGACACGGCTGCATTCAAATCCTTGAAAACACAAAAACGCCCACACCACGCCACGCCGAGAACAAAATATATCTCGGTTACACAGCTATTATTTTTAACGCAGAAAGCTTCTGTATTTTTTTTCTCTCCGGAATCTGTTTTTTTTGTTTTCTGTTATCGAGTATAAAAGACTTTTTATAACTTGTGTTTTTTTTTTGTGCTGCATCATGAGTTCATAGGTCTTTATTCTATTTATAGTACAAGACAATGTTATATTTATGCAAATGCTCTTCTTATCAGTGATCTTAGAACTTCTTTTTTTTTCTTCTTCTTCCGTACATGTGGACAATGGAGAACGCACTTATTGAAACTCTTCTACCGATGGCTTCTTTTTTCTTAATCGTGGTCCAATTCTAATTTTTTAGGACCCCCTGAAACGGCGATTGGCGACATGCAGACTTACATGGACATGCTAAATCCAGAAGTGGGACCGAATAGCGCTAAGAAGGGTGACGGTCCGCTCGCTCCTCCTCCGCCTCCGGCGTTTCCACCGCCTCCACCTCCTATTGCGGATTCTAAACCCCCTCCGCCCCCATGCTATCCTGCCCCAAGCCCCCCGGAGGGGCAGCATACATCGGAAATGTACGTCCAAGCAAAGAACAACCTCCGACATGTCGACAATGAGATGTTGAACGAAGAGGTAAGTCAATGCAAATGAATGTTTACCTGCGAACTCTTGTCTAAGTTGAGCAGTTAAGCCATTTCAATATATATGTAATTGGTTAATCTTACCTGTATTTTGTAATTAGAACTTTTTTGATCCTATAATTGTTACCAGCATACGGCCATAGCATCCTGTCCTGAGCTGTCGGGACGGAATAAGGGAGGAGCTGTGGCATGAACTCACCGTAACCTCACAGTGGTATTATGACATCATGCCATGTTCTACCCAGATCAAAATACCCGGCCTTGGTGCAGAATTTCTTATTATTCTGTAGCATTTCCAGTTCTGATTACAGCCACAACAATCTGACCACCCTAGGACTCTTTGTCCCTTTCCATAAAACCCATTGCCGGCTCCATGCTGTCTTTTTTATTCTGATTTTGAGGTGGAGATCTATGACAAGAAGGGTTCAAGAAGACATGGGTTCCTTTAGGACACTAGATATCCGATAACCGGATAAGAGCCTTGGTGTTAAACTACATTAAGGGGTGGGAGATTGGAAGATAGAAGACGAGGAAGAGTTGATTTCTACTAACTTTACCAGGCTACATACAACAAGAGCAATAGAATGTGATATTATGAGTAGCGTAATATGTCAGAACACCAAGATACGCTCGGCCAATTCAGTGAGTTTATCTATATGTCTAGATAGGAAAGGGAAACTATAACAGTCAGCATGGATACTATGGATTTACAATAAGAAATAAATGACAAGGCTACATAGGGTTTAATATTCCACGGAAGTCATAAAATGGTCATAGCTCTATGGTTAAAGGTGTAGAATTGCCCCTTGGCCCATATCAATATTAATCAATTGACACAGAATCCATCTTACTTTTACTATCTGGTTCTTAGCTCAATGCCGCCGTGATGGGTCTCTGGAAAATTCAGCCAGGGTCAAACGCAGGACACCCGTTTAAACTTTAAGCCGTTTAAAGACGATACCAAAGGGAATCTATCAGCATGCGCTACGATAATCAGTCTAACAGTCATGTTAGTACCCTTTACCTGTATACTCAACCACATTTAAAGTCCTATTATGTCTCTACCCCTCCTCCTATAACTGATTATAAAAATTGGAAATATGGAACCATTCCTTTGTCATACCTCCTAAAATTGAAGAAGAGACAGTTCTGGGGGTCTGGTTGTGAGAATGGCTTGAAGGGCTTTTTCCAATACTTTTTATGAGTCTTTGCAACCAATACGTATTTATTTATGTAACCGGACAAGGCATTAGGGCAAACGTTAATGTATTTTATTAATGTACTTGATGTTATTTATGCTCTTTTACGGCTGTAGAACCCTGTGATACCCTCATACCCAACAAACATTCTGAGCTCCTAGAAAAGGAGGCATGATAGGAGAAAATATTGACGGAGGGATGTAGGTACCAAAGTGGTAATGACACATATTTGTATATATTGGAAAGTAATCAAAAATCATGACTAACCCACACTGGGCTGGGGATAACAAGGCGGCCACCGACCCTAATGACATAAGCACAGCCAATGGCTGGATATAATAGACTGTGCCTTACTTTTTTATGCTCAAACAGACTGCGTCCAGCCATATCCAGCCAGTGGCCGCGCTCTACAGCATCCAAACTGCCACTGGAGTGGTAGGTCAGGTTAGTGGTGTGTGGAGTAATGGCGGGCAGTGGCCCGCCACCCATTGGCACAGTGCGCCAGATGGCAAGTCTGGGTCTACCATCATAACCTCTTAAATCTTCTGCAATCACATCAACAGACAGAGAACTTTCCAAAGATTGACAAGTGACTCTGAATGACCCAAGCCCCCAGATAGTAAAGGGCAGGGTGGGAGAAAGTGCTTCTGCAAAGACCTCTTTGGGGAACCTCATCCTTTTTCAGCTGTTTTTGGTGTGTGGAATTGAGGTGAGCAGAGGTTTAGGACCAAGATGGAGTAATGTGGTAGGTTGAAAGGTGTATATGGTATCTGGGCATCCAACACCTTTTTGGGGCCTGGGAATGGAGAATCCTCCTCCAGTATTAACATTAAGCCCAATTTTACGTCAGTAACTGTTATGGCGTTCTTGCCTTGGTTTTAAGTGGACTTGGTCACATGCTGGATTCATTGAGACTTTTGAGTTCCTTTTAGCCATAATAGGGAGCGGCTAAAACGAATGAACCAGATGATCATTGATTTGTATGAAGTTCTATTAAGAAATTCTAAACTCAATGAGTTCCAAACTTGCATAACTCGCCCGTAGACTTCTCGTAGAGCAGCGCCTGTTTACAGAACCAGTAGCTCCTCGTATTTTTAAACATTTATTTTAAAGGTATAGAATATTCAGATTAGTAATGGACATTTTAAAACGCAGTTCGGTCCTTTAATTATTTTGCTGTTGTATTGTCTCCATCAAACAAAGCTTTTCTTGCTGAGATAAATGGTACCCAGCGTGTCTTTTCATTACTCTAGCTGGTGGGTAAACATCAGCACAATAGATTCAATACATCTTTTATATCCTCTTGGCAGAAGTGCCTCTTACAAAGTCTGTGGGCTGGAAAAGTGATGGCTGAGTTTTTAATCTCTTTAATTGGGCTACCCCAGGGACAGCCAAGTATTAAGCTCCGTATTCCAACCGAGTAGGGGGGGGGACATATTGAATTTTAGTTGAAACAATTAATTTGTATATTTGTCAAAAAGGGAGGTTGCTTTCGGAAGAATTGCTTGTTCGTTTGTTTACAGGAAGAAATAAGAGAACGTAAAACTCTTTAAATTATTTAAGATAGTCCCTTGATCCGCAAAGTATTTTGTATAAGGAGAAGACCTGAAATATAGACATTGGGCTATCACACAATATCGATTCATGTAAAATTGTGTTAATATGTATACTTGTGAAATGTTTCACGTTGCAATTTAATTGTTTACAGTAATAAGTAAACATTGTGTCCTTTCAATGGTCTATACGCAGGACACGTTAAGTTATAGGCTACAGATGGAAAGGAATACACAAGAGTCCAGTTTCCCTGAAATGTGAGACTTTGTCAGTTTAATTTAGGAAGCAGATATTAATTTCCAGCTGAAAAGTCAGCAATATTTTTGTAAAGCCCACCAACATTCATACAATATTTCACGTCACATTCTAGATTATCTTGAATCCTAATTCTTACACCTAATCATGCTTTACTTTTTACTCAACGATTAATAAACAAATTCTCCTCTATTGTGTTTTACTCCCAGCCTCTCAAAGGATCATGGGAAATGAAAGAAATTTACATAAATATAGCAGGAATATGAGTAATTTAAGGACAGAACATTACATAAAGATAATAAGAACTCAAGCGATGAATTATCACTTATGAATAAGGAAAGGCTACCCTACCTTCTGAGTCCATACTCATTATTACACAGGCTGACGTGCGCACATACATGTTTTAAATGTAGCTTAAGCCAGAGCAAGCTACCCGCAGAGGTGTTTTATACTTGTCAGCTCTAATCAATATAGTATCATCATCTTTGGCTAATCCATATAAATCTGTTGAATGGTAGCTGGATGTCACAGATTAAAAGGCTTAGTGTAAGAAAGAATGTGGAGAACACAATCCATGATACAGAGAAGCGAGTTAACCCATTGTTCCATGAGCTCTCTTGTATGCAACATGCATGGCCTTTGAGCTATGGAACCGTCCATGTCCTACAATGATAGGTGAAATGTAGAAGACCGAAAACCAAATGCTGTGCGCCGGGCAAATAATGTATTTCTAAAACTGGAGTACTGCACCATGGGCTACATAAAACCCCAAACTTTC
Source organism: Spea bombifrons (assembly GCF_027358695.1). Taxonomy (NCBI): domain Eukaryota; kingdom Metazoa; phylum Chordata; class Amphibia; order Anura; family Pelobatidae; genus Spea; species Spea bombifrons. Next base: position 6,196,006 of record NC_071098.1, read on the forward strand.
AGTGGTGTACGTTTTGTGTTTGCTCCCGTCGCCCCATGGTCTTTGTGGCTCCTCTGTCTTGCAGGAACCTTGAACGATCGAACGCCTTTGCCAGTCTTTGTTCCCGGAGCGAAGAGGAACGTTGGGTTTCTTGGCTCCTCTTGTAAAAACTGTTTTTGAGACCATTCCATTCATATATGGTGTTTTCAGACTGATCTAGCAGGGTTTTGCGTGTACATTTATCTGTATTTTTAGTTCTACATCCATTGTGCCGGGACCTTATTTTCTTTTGTGTGTGTTTTCCTGTAAAGGTCTCTATCATGGAAAAAAAACAGTAACGACGTCCCTACATTAGACAAAGACGAGTAACATAGGTTTATTGATGCTGTTGGCAGTTGTACCGTCCTGCTGGTTTCTGAGTGCCGGTGGAGTCCCTTGTGCCAAGTATTACAATGATCATTAGTTAGCAGCCAGTGCCAGGAATCCCCAACGCCTGATGGTAAAATGCCAACGTTTCATGATATGCCACATTATCACCCAACGTCAGCTAATGTGTTTCATGCTATGCTTAGCACTTGGTCATAGGATAGTTCATTTACTCTTTTAGACATTCATAAAATATAATCACGGGAAGCCTCGATGCTTTTGGATATTACTAGTATCAGCCGGTCCAATCATACGCTGTCCCTTCTGCGTGTCAAGTTCGACATCCAACCCGTCCAAAGCAGTGGATTGTCTCATTGATTTTGGCACAATGACCCACAGTCCTGGGATGTTGTACAAAAGGTAACAAGAACAGTTATTTGCCCAATGGCCACATGAACCTACTCGAGTTCCTTCTCTGATACAATCCGTCCGCTCTCAAGCACCTACTTTAGGAAAGAAACTGGAATTTGGTTTAGTGGCCTTAGTGGTCATCAACGATGGAGACAACATCTCCAAAGGATCTCTTCAGAATGACTGGTGCCATTGAAGCACTGATCTGCTGCTCATACCCCCTACGTACCAGGGCAGGGGTTACAGAGTGACTGGGCGTCCTTGGAACTCGACTCTGCATGGCTGAGACCCCTTTAGTCAGATGAAGTTCAGTGACAAGGAGGCTACAACATTCTCCTGACATTGTCTCCGTCACTGCTTAGTTACACCTCTGGCTGTGCGCTTAAAGCCTTGAATCACCATGATGGGTGATAGCAGTTTGAAAAATCCCTAAAAAAGAACATTCATGCAGATAAAGTAAACTATATACATTGATTTTCTGATTTTGAATTCGGTGTCTTATTTTGGTCTTTTTTAGCCTTTATATTCCGTCGAAGGATCAGACCAAAAAAAAAAAGTTTCCTCTTTTTGTATTTGTAAAGAGATGAACATCAATGTTTTCTCGCTAAAGAGGAAGTATCCTGTTTAATACCAATTTGTATACGAGTCCCCAGCTGAGTAAATTGAGGCTCTGTGTTTGCTGGTCGGACCTGCACTCTTTGTATTGTTACATTGTAACCCGATCTGCCGCTCCGCTCTCCATGGATCCTCGTGTATAGAGAGAGGGCTTCCGATCCCAGCTGAACGATGAGCTTTATGAGAGATGTCAGATGATATTTATATCAAGCATGTAGAGGGATTATATTGGGATCTGTCTTTTTGCCCCCCCCCCAAATCATATGTTTTTATTATATATACCGGTATATATATTATAATACCCATCCTACGTATACCGTCATATTAACTTCTGTTTCTCAGGATCTGCATGATATTTCCTGCCCATTAAGTTAATTCTCCCCAATTACTGTTTTTGAATAGTTTAGGCAGCTTTTAGGTCTCTACTTTAGGCGTGTTATATAGGTATGACATGGGTATAATATGCCCGAAGAAGAGACCTAGATCGTCTCAAAAGCTTGCAATACATTAGACAGTACGTCAGACAATAAAGGTATCATCTTTACCGCGTATAGAGACATAAAACACACGTTTATTACAGTACACATTATATTAGGTAAACACAATGCAATATTCTTATTTTAAACATAATATATATAATTTTTTATTATTATTATTATTATTATTTTTTCTGCCCCAAGTCCTTTTCTGCCAGGTAGATTTGAGTTGTCTCCGTAGCTTCATTGTATGTTTCTTTGCACATAGATGTGACACGTGTACAGGGCCCCATCCCCTAAATATGTTCGTTTGCTCTTGTATGTATACGTGTGTATGTTTTGTCATGATGTACGATCTCCAAGTTGTTTTCCAAGAACAAAGAATTCCTTTTTCTTCCCGTGACACATTAATCTGATATTAATTCTTCAACGTTCTCCCAAAGAATGTGGCTTTACCAGGTCACAAACGAGCCATGTATAGTCATTACAGGAGCACACAACCCCTGCCAGGACTTCAACACCCATCATGCTCAGCCAGCTTAGCTGTGTGCCAACGGTTCTTTATTTTCATGCCTAAACTGCACAGTTTGAAGCTGAAATACTAAACGATAATAGTTGTGGCCAGAAGCTGGAGGGGGTTTATTGGCTGGTAAATTAGATTCTGGCTTGCTGAGCATGATGAGCGTTGGAGCCACCAACAGAGGGTGAATAATCTCGCTGCGTGGTTCTAAAGGCTGGCAAATTAGCTCCTGACTGGCTGAATGTGCTGGGAGTTAAAGCCCATCACAGAAATAAAACATTTTAAAGGCTGAAACATTAGATCCTGGAATATTAACCCTTTTTTATCCAACAGAGCTGCACGTTCGTTTCTAGTAATTGACGAGCTTATGTTCCAACAGTAGCTGATGATTACCTGAGATCCTTTTTCGCAGTAAAGCATTAGTGATGGCTGTGTCTGGGGGTAAAATCTCTCCGTTCTGATTGGCCGGGGTAATTCCTGTGACGTGATGTCACCGCGACCTGATAGGTTGAGGTTTTTGGTAATTCATTAGGGAGTTAATGTAATGTGAGAGGCTGGATTGTGTGTCACAGGTGCGCTTCAGCTAAGGTGTCAGGTATCTCTCCTGGTCACAGACAGACAGGCTTTTTTTTCGTAACTGAAAGCCAACATAGACACAGGTACGTTTTCTCAAATTATTCTCTCTTAACTTAAAATGTACATTTAAAAAAAAAAATCCATTTATTAAAAGAAAACTTATTGCTGACTGTACATTATGATATTTTCCGGGGTTATTCCTTATTAGAGGAAATTGTGTACCGTTAACGCAGAACTAGTTTAATGTCTGACATATTTCTGTGTGATGTGAAATGCGCTTATCAAACAATCAGACACAAAGATCAGCCTGGACATTTTGTATCTTCCGTGTTGTATAAATGAAACTTTGTGCCAAAATACTGTTCATAATACAGATTATTGTGTTTGCTTTCATAACGTTGTTATATTGACAAAACACATTTATTTTGTCATATCTGATCTGACTGATGTTTGGTAAAATTGAATAGAGATTGTCAAAGATATTACGTCACTCTCAGTGTTCATATATATATATATATATATATATATATATATATATATATATGTATGTGTGTGTGTGTGTGTATATATATATTGTGTATCACCCATTAAAGGGTTAATTGCATCTCCTCTTTTAGTAATTTCAGATATTTCACTGATATAGTGTTTATTGCGTTACATTAACCTGCAGAAAAGCTGCTTAAACTACTTCGTAGAATTACTCGGTATTTGATATATGGCTTTTCTCATCGTGTTACTAAATGAATAAATGGGATGTCGCTTAAGGTTCTAGATCATTCCTTTTCTCGATAGAACGATCGTCTCAATATAATGTATCACTAATGAGATCATGAATATTTGAATGATAAGAACAAAGTGTTATTATATATTTCCGTTATTATATATATTATATATTGTCAAGATACAAGCTTTTACTTTGCATTATAAGTGCATCTAATATGTAATTTTACATATTCTTTTATTACTTAAGCAACTAGAATTTATGTCCTAATTGTGTATATTTTTTGGCCTACGCCATAATATTTTTGCGGAAACATCAAATTTGACAGCAGGTAGAACCCATTCGGCCCGTCTAGTCCGTCCGTTTCTCCTGCTGTAAAGAACGTCATCGGTCTCGTCCCAGGTTCAGGAGCCATATGCCTACCCCATTCTTTTTTAAATGTTTTCTTCAATTAATATTGAAAAAAAAAAGTGTAATACTTTTCTTCTAGCATTTTGTGACCTGTTGAGGTTTTAAATTTGTAAGTAAGGATTTATTTTCTTTGTTATATATATTATCAATATGAAACATTTAATATAATGACATATTCACTATAAATTATTTTATACAAAAAATGTATATATATATATACACACATACAGTAGATAGATAAACAAATATAGACATTTCTTGTCTATCAGACTTAGTCTATTAAGTATATTAAGTAATATATCATTTATTGTCCAGTGAGCAAGACTTATTACTATTTTATTTTTAAATTAAAATGTAAACCAGAGCTGTAAACATTAATCGGGCATTTTTGCATTCACGTGGTAACATTCCTCACATGTGACACCATATAACGTCCTTCTGGAAGGTTCCTTCTTCATTCATTAGTTTTACATGGTGATTATACAATTTTTGCCCCAGAAATGCTTTGTTTATATGATAACACCCTGTTAATGGGATACCCCGGGCAATCTGTTTATGGCCAGGTTTTAATGAGTTTCTTTATAATGATGGGTAAATAAATAATTTGAGTTGAGGGATATACTTCTGGACTTGGTGTTGACTATACCAAAATGAATGATTCAAATCATCTCTATTACCAAAACTATATAATTTATGCCTTTACAGTCTGATCCCTATACTTATTTACTAATTATTTACTAATTATTTACTTAATACTATTTAGCTGCCTTTCCTGTTCCTGAACAATCCGTGTAAACCCTGTCCGAGAATCAGATGTATACCACCACACATGTGGCCTCCCAGCTCCATACTGACTACTTCTTTCTTTTTATGCCTTTTTTAATATTTAACATAACGTGAGGTTGTTTAGATCTCGATTTATTTTCCTGATGTCTCTGATAGCCGTTAATAGAGTCTTTAGTGGAACTTGACACCTTTTATCGGGTCGATACAGAAAAATATCTAAAGGTTTTGTAGAATTACCGAAAACGTTTCTCAAAACCATGTCAAGTAGTTCTTCGGTCCTAATTTTTCAGGTAAATCTTAATTATCATGCGATCTCCTTACACATTTTTGTCTTTTTTTGTTGTTAAACCTTTAGAGAACGGAATACAATGATATCTGTGAAGATTTATTAGCTAAATGTGCCGTTAAAATCCACTAATAGCCTGGACATAACTGGAATCCCTAGGGGTTCAATGCTCCCCCCCCCACCTTCGCTATTATGTCACAGTTGTGAGCAGACATTGAGGCATCTGCTCCTCGTGTGAAATGAGATCACTCGGTGACAGGTAGTAGGCCGCACCATGCTCTGTATGATGGTACTATCATGGTGATGAGCAAACTGGTGACCACGTGGCGGCCCCGGCGCTTTTTAAGTCCAACGGCGGCCTGAAGATGTAAGTGAGCTGACGACTGGATATGCGCGGCCGCACGCTGCGTTTTTATGCTCAGGTGGCCCAGTCTGTGTCTGAGGAGAAGTGTTGACAGGCGAGTGTAACTGAGAACATGGGACTCATCGAGTGGTCAGACCTTGTTTCATTGAGTCCTTTGTAGCCCCATCCGCAGCACTTTAGAGTTTCTATAGAGATGTTTTTTATTCGACTGGGAGGTAACGTTCACAAACAAAACCTTATATTATATATATATATACGTGACTCAGGAAACTTTTGTCAAGGTATGGTTATTGTACTAAAGTACACTGAATCCAATTCGATAAGAATTTCTCCATAAATGAGTCAACGCCTGATAGCATTAGATGGATTTCCTTGCGATTGCCTCTTGGGAATTTAGTCTTTATGATTTGTATTTTTATGACATCAGATAGTTTCGTTATTTAAACAGAACCGGTAAAAATAACCACATTTCAGTGGAGTTTCTGGATATCCTCAAAGTAGGATAAGTTTTACCACCATTCCCCGCGTACTCATCCAACACAATGGAGAACAAGAGGGATTCACCTTCTACCACTCCCTCGACAGGTGTTTCTTTGTCTTCCCTCTTGTAAGTCTTATTATTTGGTGCAATTAATTGTTTGTATTATTTATTGAGCTGTAGAGGAGGTTGTGCTCCTCTCTTTCCTTTGTGCAACGAGGCAGTCAGACGCACATAAACCAAAATTGCTTAATATTTATTGCATTATAGCAGAACTGATCGACGACATAAAAATTATTCAAAAATAGATCATTTTTAGACGCCGGCCATTAAACCGTCAAAAGAAATATACCCCCCAAAAAAAGGGTTTTGGATCAACGTCCTTTAAATGTAACGGACAGATAGGATTTACTATACATGTTAAAAATATAGGTAGTTATTTAGAAGAACTTCGGAAATTAAAATTATATAGTAAACATGAATAAAAAAACACATAGAAATTGATTTTATATATATTTTTATATTTATTTTATAATATATATATATACTATGCATTAAATGGTGATTTTATATATGTAGCATGATATATATTGGTTCTTCATGTGAATTTCACATCTGAGGACATGTAAACATTTTGATTTCTAATTTCCCTCAGCTCATTTTCAGATAATATTAAACAATTGAATGTTGATTTTTGTTTTTTTTCCTCCCCATAAAACCGCCATCTTCCTAAACCTTATAAAGACGTCTTTGTACGTTAATCTGAAACCCTTTCAAATTCCCTGGCCTTGGGCTCCCTCGTAAGCCTGCGAAATATGCAAAGAAGGAACTTTTACATGCTTGGCAGAAAGTCTCATTTACTTAACTCAACAAATGCGTTCAGCGTCGGTGTTTACCCAAAAGAATCCAATTATTTTAGCGTGCAATTGTTTTAGGGCTTACACATCATTAAACTGTTAACACCTTCAGTGCCTTTCCTCATCGTGGCTGGGACAAAACCGGCGGGAAGGGAGATGCACTGCATAACCCAGGATAATTCTATAAGAACATTCTCTAGGTTTCCATGGTTACTACTCCATGTTTATCCTACATATGCCTCTTTATAAATAAGGCCTTTTAATCTTGTGTTGGTTCCATGGATAAAACAAAGGACAGAACTCCGCCATCTTGTCCTATTGTCGACTAGGAAGACCCTCAACAACTCCTTATTTTACGATCAATGCTCTTTTTTGTCTTCTTCTCCTCAAACAAAAGTTCTTCCTTCATTTTTTATTAACATTCTTTGGGGTCATCATCAAGACCAGTATGATATATTTCCTATAATGTGTCCTCATCTTAAAGGGTGGTCTTGTCGACCTAAAGGATACCTAAGATTTCTATGTAGTTCTCTTCCATAAAAAGTATCTGCGTCCAGCTCTTTGGGTGACTTTAACCAATTCCACCGTGTAAAATAAGTTAGGTTCAGGGAAACATGAGTCAAGGTTAGCGCCAGAATTGCCCCTGATAATAAGCACATACTGCTTAAACTACTACCGTCACATTTGGAAGGTCCTTGTATTTATCAAGTTATGGTAATTACACCGTTAGAATACCAACATTAATCACCCACAAAGCCTATATTTGTAGAAATGGGATTATATGTAACTATATCTGTAGGAAATGTGTTTCGTTCTGTTTAAATGCTTCCATTGTCGTGTTCGAATGAGGTTTATGGATCGTCTTACATTTCTTCCCCACGCAAAAGGTTTAAAAGAGCAAGAATTAGAGTTATTCCGCTCCCACCGCGGGAAAATCCTTTATGTCTTATAAAGTATCGTCAACGTATTGCAGACGCTCCGTGACCTAAATATTTCGGGACCCCTCTGCGCCTTGCACCCTCCGTTTACCTTCCTGTGGACGTTGCGCGGCGGCGAATCTCTTGGTTTACTAGAAAGCAGAATACAGAATTCTCCTTGCTTGACTAAGAGGATCTTAAAGAAAAAAATATAATTATTGCCTAAACTACCAAAAGCCTCTGAGATGGGGGGGGGCTGGATCCCCAAACCCATAGCCTCACTACTGATGTCGTAATATAACCGGTTTAGCTTTTTTTGTGACATAATAATTGTGTATCTTTAACTCCTTAAGGACAACCGGTTGTCCTTAAACCCATTCATGACAATGCACTGTGAGCCTGTACATGTATGAGCTTTGTCGTGAAGGGGTTAATACAAGATGCTTAAAGCTTTTTGTTAAGCCCCACTTACCAGTAAGCTATTTTCATCTGCATGTAACATTGTTATTGATTTAACATGATAAAATAAAATGATATCATGACACATGGATAATGTTTACGAACCAAAACTCATGTCATACAAACTTGTCCAGTTGTTACTATTTTATTATCTAGCAATGGGGTAACCTTTTACATAAGGCTAAAGCGATTGAGACAGACTTACTGTAATATTTCATTTTCTCAATGACTAAGACAGGTTCATCATAATACAGATTTCGTAGAAAAAGTCTGGACGAGTTTGTACCCCATAGACATCCAGAAAGTAGTCATGCTTCACTATACGTCTGACTTTTTAAAGTAACTTTATACCAAGTCCATGTCTGCCCGTTAATTTACTTGAGCTCAACCCGAATAATTCCTAACTAGGACATTCTTTATACAGAGCAGTCTCATTTATTTCTGTGTCTCTGCAGGATTGCACTGAAACGCGGTCACAGAACACAGGTTTCAACCAGTTAATATATATATATATATATATATATATATATATATATATATATATACATACACATATCTATATATATATATATATATATATATAATCTGAAGAAGTCTTGTCTTTGCTAATAAATGAAACATTTCTATTTTCTGAAGACCTAAGAGTGCATTAATATATATATATATATATATATATATATATATATATATATATATATATATATATATATATATATATATAATATCATGGGGGTACATAGTGGTCTGCTGATCTATCTACAACAAGAAGTAGCAGGACCATTTATTCCTAGAAACCTGACGCTATGGACCTTGTTAGAGACACATTGAGTAATAATAAAATATTTTTTTCCCTGCCAAGTAAACTTCTGCCCATTTTCGTATCTATGAACGTGAATTGATCATATGGTGTGAAACAGATATTAGAAAGAAACATGTGCTGCTATTGGTCGATAACTCAGTTGCTTGTCTCCCATTTGATAAATGCTGATACATATTTTCAAGCTGCTATCTCTGTTACATGATAACATATTGCATAACGGTTGTAGATTGAGCACAATGCCAAATATTTGTCTAAAGTGCGTCTAAATTGATATTTGTAGCTGCCATCCAGTGAAAACAGTCCAGAAGGTCTACGCAGGGCGGATTCCTGTAGGAAGTCGAGAAACTTCAACAAACAGCCCAGCACTGGAGATTATTATAAATATCTCGGTCAGAACCCAACAGAACCATCAGAACATAAAAAGATGGCACACAGCGAGGAGGTGAGAATTAGTGAAAAACAACCCAATCTGCATCTTCATAAACATACAGAGACTGATTTAAAGATTCTGGTGCAAAAAGTATATTCTAGTTCCACTTTAATTCATCATTTTTAATGATAAAGATTATAAAAAATGTAATATTCCAAACTGAATATATTGTACAAAGATATACAATGTGATTGTGCCATATAATTCAGTAAATAACAATATGTAATTCATGAAAGGAGTAACCTTTAATATCATTTTGATAGAAATATATCTATGGTCTATTATTTGTTTTCTTTTCTTGGGAAGTCTATTGTCTATTGAACAAAGAGATAAAAAAGATCAGAAGAATGAGGGCAGGGAGATGAATGAACAACAAACAAGTGATGGAATCAGATAAGGACTTGCTGACTTGCCTAGAATGTTGGTTTCAGTTTGCCTGAAAACATTATAATTATCTGTAGTATAGCTTTATGACATATATGCATTTATTATCGGTTTGGTTTTACCACTCCTGCAATTAAGGTTTTCTGGTATCTGCGGAATCTAAAATGTGGTTCAGGGGCAGGGGTTGGTGTTTGTGGTAGGACCAGTGACCGCATTGCTTTTAGTAGTTGGAAATGAGTTGCATTCATACAGAGGAAGGTGAAATACTCAACAAACAGACGCAAGGACCCCCCAAAAATGCCCTCTCTCACCCGTATTGTGTGTTCTCCTGTGAGGTCCTGTTTTGCCTATCCTGTCTTAAGTAGTAGAGGGGGGGGGGACATATTTTTTGAACAAATATATTGTTGGTCAATACTGTGATGATGATCATTCGTGTATAATGAAGCCAAAAGTCTACTGAGTAACAAAGTTTACGTAACTTAATGTTTAGTTTTTTAGGGCAAATATACAGTAGAACTGGGCAAAACTTTCACCCAAAACCCCACAATGTTTATTTTTAATTTCCTCCATTTGTGGCACATGCATTAGGGCATTGGTCTTACATGAAGGACATTTATCTAACAATCCTTGCGATGTTACAGCAACACAAAGCAGACGCCACCAGTCCAACGTATAGAATTTCATCTATCAATGGCCAGTTTCCAATGGCTTATGGGTGCATCTGCGTTCCCACAAGAGTTACTGTGAAATGGGCAAAAGTTTGGTTGTTTTTATGGTTCCTACATGAACAAATTCTGAAACTTCTCTCAGCGGTTGTTTGGTTTCTGTCAGTGGTCTATTACCTTAGTGCGCTCAACTATCTCTCATTATTCCAGGGATCTCTTCTCTCAAATGAAACTGTACACAACGGCAATGCTTCTGACAAAAAACCTTTGGGGAATATACCACCTCCACCAATTCCTCCTCCACTCCCAGAAAACCTGTGCTATCCTCCGCCTCCACCTCCATTGCCAACCGAGGCTTCAGTCGCAAGTTCCATCCACCGTCGCTCATCCAATTCTACTGGAAGTAAGTCTTTAGCGCATGATTTTAAATTGTGATTGGTTTTCTATGGACTTTATAGTTAAAGCACTAAAGGCGCTTGGTTCTCAGGTTCTCTGCTTCCATATCTAACAACACAAGGTAAATATTGTGAAATTGAGGCATGCCTACGATGCAGTTGAGGAACATAATTCTTGTTCTTTTTCGAACTGAACATTAGGAACCGCTACAGATCTTGTTTTGTATAGACCAGACAGATCCGAAAATCAGAACGTGGTTTTAGGGAAACCCTTTTATTATTATTCATGCCTCCTCTACTACAGTGGTGTTATAATTGTAAGTAGGAAATTAATGGGACCAGGAATAGCATGGTTGGCTTCTTATTTCTCATTTTGCAATTTATTCATTTCCAAAACTTGGTGAACCTACCATTTTAGGAAATGTTACAGAAAGGTCTTTCCTTCCGTGTAGCGATTACATCATGCGATTGCTTGTTGCATCACAGCGCATGTGACATTTCACACTTGTCATTGTTTCCATAGCAACTACCTTAAATTCAGCCAGAACAACTTTTAATATCTTGACCAACTCTAATGGTGGTGACAAGAGCTGTAAACCGGGGATCGTTGAGCTTTGGCCCCAAATATCCCCCACCCCAGTGCCTAGTGCAGGAAGGGATATGGTGATATGGTGCTGGTGTGATAACTCCTGTTCTCTACGTATCAATTGGTATATTATTGGTATATAAAATATGCTGGATTGGGGCTGGAAGCCTGCAGTGGGATCATTTACACATTTTTTTGTTTGTTTGACTATTTAACCACTTTTTAAAATGTATTATATTACTTGTTTTCAGTGTATTTTTAACATTGGGATATTTATATTCTTTATGCATTAGTCATACCTTAATTACATTTGTTCCTTTTATTATTTGTTCCCCTTGTTAAATATCTGCATTTCATAAGTGTCTGAAATGTACCTTTTTTTTTATTTTTTTTAGTAAAAACATTGTTGTTTGTTTGCATTACGTATTATGTATAATTTGCATTAAACTAATTGCAAAAAAGTGGCCCCTTTGCTAGGTACACCTGCTCTTTAGAACGAAAAAAGGTCTAACATCAAATCAGGCGGCTGCAACTCAATAAAAGAAGGAGAAGTGTTAGAACACCAGGCCATGATCTAGATATGTTGCTATTCTTAATTTAACATTGTCTCTTAAAGGTTATCTTGTTAATAAATAGGAAGGGAACTAATGATATTAATGAATCTAGTACAGGTTGTGAATGTCTGAATGTTCTACATTTTGTAAAATATTTTTCTTAATATGAAATATTATTATTGCATTTATTACCTGTTTGTTTCACCAGCAAGGTCAATGTATTTAATAGAATAATGTCAAATAAAAATAAAGATTAATTGCACCTCTTCCCCCCCTAAAGATAATGTATTTTTTGGTATAATAATATTTTTCAATATAAAGAGCACCAATTACCTGGAAGAAATTATACTTTTTTAAAATGAATCTGCTTTTAAGAATTGTAATGTTATATTTCAATGTCTAATCAACCAGAGCCGGAAGTTATTTAAAAGGTGGCTTTACCACTATATCAACCAATCAGCAAGGACTTTCTATTGGTTACGATGGTGATAAGAGTATTTTTCAAACTTTACAAGATCATTTTTGTTTATCAATAAATATTTCAATAAAAAAAAACTATTTCATGACAGCAAAATCGTAACTGAAGCCACTTTATCACTGTAGGCCTTGTGTGATCCAGGCGCTCTTTTGAGTTACTCTTCATATAATACTTTTGCTGATGACATCATAGCTCTTTCTATTTATAATAGTAGACAGCCTACATGGCGTGAGCACAGACAGCCATATATATCCAGATTCTCATAAAGCATGAATATTATCCAGAGATTAGGCAAAATTTAAGGTGTCCTGAAAACAAGTTAAGAAAGATGTATTTAATTGAGCTCAGTACCGGCAGCACTACTCTTCGTATAGCCGGTACATCATGATTTATATCAGTTATATATAACGTATATGACATATCATCCCATGTGTTTGATACAATAGTATCAACATGCGAAGATACAAAAGAGATTCTCATATGCATTTATCGACAGGTACAATATACACAAAGCAGTGGTAAATAGCGAGACTCGGAATCCCCAATAGTTTTACCTTTCTCAATGGCCACTACTGTTCAACCATCAGCCACTCTCTTACAGTAGCCACATCTAAAGGATGACTTTACACACTTACGGAAGTATGATATAGCCAGCACCCTCCGAAATGCATAACATGCATTTACATATTGGTACACCTTATAGGTGCGACATTAGATGTGAATTTGGGCTCATATCGTACCCAATACATCCACTTAACCTGCCCCAGTTATTAAAAAAAAAACTACTTTAATAATTTAACTGAATTTGCATTTCTCTTGCCTCTTTCTTTTTGGAACACTTGCCAGCATGCACATGGCCTCCTCGTCATGATTACCCGTTAATTGTGCACCCAAAATACCTATAGCGCTTTATTTTTATACCTTTTCTGCATGAGTATCTATCTAGTTTTGATTTTTTTTTATAGTTTCCATACCAGGTAATTAAGTGCATTGTATAATTCACAGACATACAATGTAGATAACAATGTTATATTATAACATATATTATTAGTACTTTTAGGAAAATATATGGCATTCTTAGTACATTAACTAAACCTTTTGTAGGTAAGATTAAATATATTTAAAATTTGACGAGGGAATATTTCTGCAGGTACTCATCGTCATAGAATAGCAGAGGAGCTTTTGTTTTCTTACTACCCTATACCCATCTATCGATCTCCTGCTCACACAATTATATGCAGTATATTTAATGTACAAGAGAAACACTTTTAAAACTGTAGTCACCTCTTTTTTTGCCTATTTTTCCAAATTTTAGTTAATTTTTTTTAAATCACAATATTTTCATATTTTCTTATACTAACATGTCTTCTTCTCCTTGTTTTTTTTTTTTTTCTAACGTTTATATGTATCATGGGTTCTCTCCCTCTCCCTCTCTCCTCATTTGTGCATTTATGCACTTCTTTTTTTCTTTTCAAATCTTTTCAATCATGTTCCCCTTCGTCTCTTTCCTGCATGGCCCATGGCTGACCTGCATGCCAATTCTAACCGCTCCATTCTTCCCTTTGTGTGCATCCTCATTCTACACCATAGAAGTGAAAGCTCTCAGACAAAGGAAGAGTAAGTACTTCCAATTTCTCCTTTAACTTAACTCATTCTTTACTTGATCTGATCTTTACCTAGTTCATTCGCATAAAATCCTTACCGGCACCCTGTATACACTGTTATATAATCTCATGTTTATATATAAAATGCAGACGTCTTGGACGTACATTCCTTGGTTAATCAGTCTACTTTTTTTTATAGCGTCTCCACTCAGTACATAGCGCAAACGTTGCTTTTTTTATTTTTTAAAATATTTTTTTAATTAGCATCAAGAAGTTGCCAAGAAAAAAAACAAGTTGCTTATTCCTTTCTTATTAAAACAAAAAAAGGATATTTGGTATAAAAATACACCCACAAATTCAAATTTCAATATACGATGTGAGTAACCCTAAAAATAATATTTAAGCATTGAGAAAAACACAAAAGTCGCATTAGAATGTTTGTTGATGCGTTTTAGTTGCGTGTGAATGTTATGTTATTCATTCACCTTTATACTCGCATACAAATAAAAAATAAGATGAGGTTCAGTGTATAATTTATTGATAGGAAATGTTTCCTTGGAAGTTGCAGCCACCTGTTAGGACGTTGGTGACGGTACAGATTAAATGGCTGTTTTTTTATAATTATTTTTTTTGTATTGCATTATTTAACGTGGCTTTCAGGCATATTCACGATTCTTTTGACACTGAAAGATGACTCAGTTTTCAAAGCATCATCTGCTCACGGTTATACTGTTTACAGATATAATGACAAAAGCACGAGAGGGGGCTGGTAGTATCCACACACCTGCTATGCGTAGTCAGAAGGGATTACAATGTTCAGTAATAAGTGCCGTGTTGTACGTGCAGCAAACATGGAGGTGCAGGGAGATGTAAGAGTTAAATTTCCAAGAAACAGTCATTTAAATGCTCTTCTTCATATGTAGAAATATAGGAGTCCCCGTAGTCATACCTGGTAACTTTTTAAAAGCGCTGACCTTGAGACTGCTTAAATTTTAACTCTTTATAAGCCGCCATAACTTTTGTTATTGGTGTTTCTGAAGCCTATCGTACACATTCTATGCAGTGAGTCGTCAAATGTGTTAACCAAATGGCCTCGTAGAAAGGTTGACTTTATGTCATTATTTAAAGACACGCTTAATTGAGTCACCTGCATTCAAGCAGAGATATCAACCAATTGAGAGCCTTGCATATGATTACAGGGGTGTAGAATAGAAAGGAGTCAATCCCAGACTGTGTGATCCAGAGAATCTGCCCCTCCACCCTGACACTGGGGCAAAAACCCTGGGAGTTCCCAGGTATGGAACCCCCCCCTCGGGGCAGCGTGCTTATGTGTGGTTAACTCCTTCTGCCTTCGCTGTGATAGCTAACATTCCAGTGGCACTGATGGGTGCTGGCTGGGTTCCATCCCTGGTGATAGGAGAGAACACACAGTTTGCTTTAGTGATTCCTAATAAAACCAATAGCATTACTTGCCCTTTAATTTTAGGTAAGATGGGAGACCCATAATGAATACTTCTGCCTCTCTGGCTGTAAAGATTGTAAATATGTTCTAATATTTATGTTGCTAAAATGTGTTAATTGAAGACAACAAAGCGCTAACTGCAATTTCCTCATCATAAGACTCATTTGATGTAACAAAAAGGTCATGATGTCATCACCTATCAGCTTAGCGATGTGTGAAAGAACCGGTAACACTGGTCCATATGTATAAAGTACCATTATGGGATAAAATGTTAAGTAATTAGAATCCAATTGAACATGTCTACTGATTGATACAAATATTTCTTGCTCAAGGGCACAATGGCATCTTGATAAGAATTGGGTAAATAGCATTCTCCATTTATTACACGCGAAGTAATTGTAAAGTATGTTTGTACACTGCTTTATGATGTTCGTTAGAACGTAAATACGTTACGTTGCTTGCTGGAAAAATATTTTTGGGTGATCCCCTTTACCCCGTGTTTGTGGGAGATTTAGTAAACTGAGAAATGTTGGATATTCTCTGAAGAAAAAAAAACACTTGCGGAATTCATTAAAAGTTAATTAAAATGAATTAGATTTTTTTTTTTAAAAAAAATAGCTTTTCCCCATCTATATGTAGTGCCAATGAAGGATAATATAAGAGGTACAAGGAGAACCTTTTTCTAAGACTTTATCCACTTATTTGTTTAATGGAAGTAGAATCTAATACCAACCTTTCTTTGGAAATGTAATTCGTAATTACAAAAGATTCCAATGACTGTGATATGATCATACAATATAATCAATTAATATGTATTTTTGTGCATTAAATATGTTGGACTAACAATACTTTTACTAGTACCAATTTTTTTATAGATATTTTTTTTTACCTTTCTCCTCCATAATGCTTTTTATTATCAGCTCATCCTGTGATATAATATATATATATATATATATATATATATATATATATATATATATATATATAATGTGTTTGCTACATTTATCAGCTATAGTACAAATAAAAAATTTTCTTGGATTATTACATTTCAATGCACTGGAATATATACCGAGAACAACCCCGGCTAAGGAAATTAGTAATCCATTGCTGATCCCTGGGTCGGGCATGATCATAGCTGAAGAGGATTTTTAAACGTAAAACCACCCTAATTAACCTTAGAATGGGTACTAAAGTAGACAACCATTTGTTAAATTAGTAAGCAGTCAAATTTGATAAATCATTTGCAAAAAAAAAAAAGCCGGACAGTTTTGCTACAGTAACACAATGGTAACTCTTTCCTACAGGTACCAAGTCTTTCAACATGATGTCTCCAACTGGTGACAATTCTGAGCTGTTGGCAGAGATTAAGGCTGGAAAATGTTTAAAACCAACTCCTCAAAGCAAGGGACTCACCACGATCTTCTCGGGCAGTGGGCCACAGGGAACAAATGTATGTAGTGTTCATTATAATTTTTCATTTTAGAGTATAAGAATTCCCAGAAAGATGTTCAGATGATGTACCAGTTGGGGTAGCCCGCTAGACCTACCACCCAAGGTGTATATCCAGTCATCTTAGGCCAGACTAAGCCACTTATGTCAATCTATTCATCAACAGGGATGAACAAAATGGCCCCAACAAAATGACTCTAATATCAGCCCTTTGTTCCCCTTATAGGCAGAGGTTCAGAGCCCCGCAACACCACCTCCGTCTTCTCCTGCAACCCCTCCGGCAAACGTGAGCATCTTGCCCAACAAAACCCCAACAAAGCCCATGGAACCTGTGCTGAATGGAAACACTACCCCTCCTGGGCCAGTCCAGAGCACTCAAATCGACATAGAGTCACTAATACCAACCCACGATGAGCAAGGTCGCTCTATTCCCGAGTGGAAACGCCAAGTTATGGTCAGAAAGTTGCAGCTCAAGATACAAGAAGAAGAAGAGAAAAAACGCACGGTAAGGAAAACCAAACTCTTTTTTTGGACTTGTTTTTGAGATGGTTTTCAGCATGGTTTTCGATTCTTTGCAAATTTCCACTATTTCTGTGTGCTTTTCTTCGCTTCTTCAAAAATATCCCATTCACATCCCATTAGTGTTCCAAGAGTTTGATTTTAAAGAGAAATAATATTCTCGTTTGGCTAGTTTCAGAGCTGGGCTTGCAGGCCGGACGCCCTTAAACTTTTACCTCTCAAGACAAATTTTAACCCCTTGATGACAAAGCCCGTACATGTACGGACTCAAAATGCATTGTTTTCAATGGGTTTTGGGACCGCCCATTGTCCTTAAGGGGTTAAAGGTAAACACCCATAAGAGGATTCGCCTGGCGAAATGCATTTGATAGGATTTTATTGAAATTGGAAGGTATATTGTTTATATGTAAACAAAAATCCAACCTCATTAATTTCCGAACGTTCTTGATGACCTTTTTTTTTTAGTTTTGGGTTTAATGATAATGGGTATTTCTGGTGAACCCATACAGGGTTACACCTGTTGGAAGGACAGATTTAAAGTAAGCCACAAACCTTCCTCAAGAAGCGATTGTTTTTTTTTCACAATATTCTGGGTTTTTTTTCACAATATTCTGTTTTTTTTATGAGACATTCCAGAAAATATATTTTTTTTTTCAAAATTCACCAGCAAAGCACTGAAAACTTATACGACCTTGTAAATGTAACAATAAAATAATGTTTGCAAAATAGAAACAAGATTCTTTTATCATGCAATCTAAGTAGATAAAGGGTAATTTAACCCCTTAAGGACAATGGGCGGTTCCTAAACCCATTGAAAACAATGCATTTTGAGCCCGTACATGTACAGGCTTTGTCATTAAGGGGATAAAGCAGATTTGTCCGTCTGCCTTTTGCCCTTTTCCTTCTATCTAGATTGCTTGATACATACTGAACCGACTAGAAAATGTGTAGTTCGAAGTTACCCGAAGCAGCCAAGGGTCAGTTTCATATTATTATTCTTTATTGATTCATATAGTGCCATCATAATCCGCAGCGCTGTACAATGGGCAATCGAGAAGTAAAAAGTAGTGCCTCAAGTAACAATTTGGACATTAAAGAAAAAAAGGTGAGGAAGGCCCTGCTTAAGCGAGCTGAGAATCGAAGCTCACAGTAGTTCCAAATATGTCATCGCTCCCAAAGTTGCTAATGATTATTCAGAATTATTATTACAAAAAAAATAATTGCAAAATCTGGATAATAATTATTTCTTTATTTATTTAATGTAATTTGCGTATTTAGTTTTTAAGTAATTGTACGCCTCTGAAACAAAACTAACATGAAAAATGATAATAATAGTAAGGATAATGAAAAGAGAGAAGATCACGAGAATGATGTGCCTACAGTCCTTTTTATTGGTAGAAAACAGTAATTAGTACACAATTGATTAGATACTATGTTTATCACATAACAGAGCTGTTCTCCAACTGAATCAATGGGATTTTGTGGTCTGACTTGTGGTTGGATACAAAATTTAATAAATATTCATAAATATATATTTCATTTTTGGTTAGTCCTGTCCCTTTAACACTGAAGGGTAACAAAATCAAAAAGAGATATGGATATTGATTTACTAACAGCAGAAAATGTTAAGCACGAGCAGCGTTATAACAATAGGTGACCGGTACGCGAAGGGATGAAAGTCACGAGGGGTTGGAGAGAATGACCCTTCCGTTGAGTTGCAAGGTTCCGTTGGATAGCGGCCCCAAACATGATGAATAATAATGACTTCTTCCGCTGGATCCATGCCACCAATAGACCGGGCAGCAGGAGAGAGACACAGAATGAAAGTCATTTGTCATCAGACAGGTTTGTCTGTCTGTTAGACAGTGAGAATTAAAAGCGTTTGGTGTATGCAGATGCAAATGTCAGAACTAAGTAGCCATGTTTTCGGACATTGAGTCTGTTGTCTTGTATAACACATCTTTGGGTGCTTCACTCTAGTGAGGTCGATGCAAAGTTAAGTCAAATGTTCCATATTTGCATACAGGTTGAAAGCAATATATTCCTTTACATCCTAGGTAAAGTGTCTTTTATACTCACTTATTTCGTAACTGGTCACCGGAAGCATAATAGAAGCGGCAGATTTGGCCAATTTATGGACCATCTAGTCTTAGACCTTAATCTTTCATTAAACTTCCTTACATTACAATAATAGGTCAGCCCGAAAACATTCTACTTTCATACTAAAGTTTGCTTAGAATCTTATTACGATCTATAAGTTTTCATTATTCAGTCTAATAATCAAAATTACCAAAAAGCTGAAATGCCCTGAAAACAAGGAAAACCACCGTGGATACCCACTAACAGTGTGAGTTTGACATTATTTTAAGTCAGTGATGAGTCAGACCGCAGTATGACATCATTGTATTGGTTTTCATTTCAAGTGTAATAAAACTGTAACAAAAACATAGTAGTAACAAATTGCCATGATAACATCTTATTAGATATGTCCAGCGTATAGATAAATACGTTAGTTTATTAAAATGAGGGCAATGTAACCTAAGCTGTGTGTTCTCATTAAGTATTTAAGTGATGTTCTCAACAAAATGTCCCCTAATGTGAGTTCAGAACAAAGCCTGCTGACAGCTAATTAACTTTTGCCTACTAAGAAGGAATCCCCGCCAACTAAATCATGATGAATGTTACGTCCTAATTCCAACAGCTCCTCACAGAATCCTACAGAATCTTCTTGGTTCATAGTAAACGTATGACTTAAACAGAGCTCCGAGTACCAGACGTACCTATTATAGAAAAGACAGCAAGATGCATGCTATGGGAACACTAATAACTTCTTGTATTTGCAGTGTTTTCATCTATTTGCATGGAGTGGGCATGACTATCTGCGGTTTTCCAAGATGCATTTAAATTGCAGTATTTTGTGTTTTTTTAAAAAATACGTTGGGTATCATTGATACAGGTTTTTGAAATTAATACATTAATCAGACGTTATCTATTTACTATAGACACGAATACTCTATACTGCAAGTTTAAATGCCGTACATGGTCCTTTAGTGGTGTAATGTGTGAGCTGTCTTTTTTATGATCATCATCATCATCATCATCATCATCACCCATCATCTTTATGAGCATCAATGCCATGTTCTTGATTATCATAAGAAGTGAGACAATACATGATTAAGGGGGTTGTGAGCCGTATGTTTCCTCTATGATGGTACGTTCTTTGCTTCTGGACGTTTGGTTGGTTAACCAGTTTGTAAGCTGGAACACCACAACATGTTAAATACGATCCAATATGCCATTACACCACTAAAAACATGTAGCATTTGAAAGAGTGCAAAGGAAGGATAAAAATATCCTGAGGGATAGTTTTCCCCTCTGTTTTTCTTTTTCTCTGCCATAGTTTGAGGGTGGTAGTTACTATCACCCCGAAGGCTGGAGATATTCTCATGCACACAATGCCATTTTGGGACCCTTTGGGGAGCTCATGACTGAAGAAGACATTATTCGTATAGAAAAACAAATCGAGAACCTTCAGGTCATGCACAAAGTCCAGAAAGTGGAGACTGAGCTTGAACAGCTTGAACATGAACTCCAGCAACTTCTTCCAGTCTCTGCTGCTTTGTCTCAAGAGCACTTCACTGTTAATCCAAAGCAGATGCAAGGAAGAGCCGATGACCTCCCAGCTTGGTGTAGCAAGATCTCTACCCTTTTGAAAAGTATGGCCATCCTGTTGGCAACACTTGGTGGAAAAGAAGCCGATCTTGTAGACTTTGTGAATCAAGACCAGACTGAGCAGTCACAAAGTGTACTGAAAGATGGCGGCACCAATATCGGTAGATCCCAGTCGTTCAGCTCCACTAGAGAAGAAGTAGAAAAGGAAATAAAGCAATTTGGTGTTTCTGTAAAAAATTTAAAGGCTAATTATGAATTGTACACACAGCCTCAAAGTGCTTTTGAAGCACCAAACAGAATATATAAAAGAAAGAGATCACTACCAGTAGGAGCCACTCCATACACCTATGGAAGAGAACCCATCTTGGAGGAAGACTATATAACAAGCAGTGAGCCATTTCCCATTCTAAATGAAAATGAATCTGCACAGCATGAAGAACCACCCGTTATGTTATCCCATGCGCAGCTAACATACCATGATGAAGACATGTTTCCTAGGGATATAGAAACAAGTAACCAAACCACAATTATGGATGCATTGGGAGAGCCAATGTTTAGTCCAAATCAAATGACCCGAAGTCTTCCTGTGCAGACCGAACTCAGCTGCGTACAAGACTACATTGACATGAGGAAAGAAAGGATTGTCTATCTGTTTCTCGACCACTGGAAAAAGTGGACCTTCACAGAATCCATTAAGAATAACAACAGTAGAAAGAAAGCCTCAGGAACATCCGCTGAAACAGATTTCAGAATTGAGACCAGCGTTACTGACAGTGACGACGGCAGAATAAAAATGTCCAAAGGACCAAGTGATGATGACCGACTTTTATACTTTATGAAGCAGAGGCAAGTTGTGGGGAAGTTGATTAGCCATTGGAGAAGTATAATTTGTCAAGTCCCAACAAGACAAATTCGTCGTCTAAGCAGAGCAAACATGCTTTATTGGCCTGAACATTTTCTCCCACATATTGATGGGTCTCCAGTAGAGTATTCCAGCTTGACACTAGATCTCTTTATGTTGGGCTACTTCCAGCTGTTAGAAATGAATATGTCAAGAGAAGAGCGCAAATTCCGGCACATATTGTGCTATGAAATGTTTGACCGTCTTGGGAGTCATAGTTGGGAGCTGATTCGGAAATTTCACAAAGTGGTGATGGAAGAGATTGAATCTGGGAAGAGAGACTGGACCGATGGCTTTGAAGATCTCAAGCAGCAGTTTTTTGGGGACAGTGTAGAAGGAGGCTTAGTTGACATAAGAGATGTGGGGCGACTGGAGGAGACTGTGAACCAGAATAAACATCATCAAGAACATCACGTGGCCCGGGAGGTCAGAACGAAAGAAGTTGCATCGGTTCCAGAAGAACTTACGCCTCTGACCAAAAGTAGAAAAGATTCTATACAGCTCGTATCAGAACTTGGAGAATTTACTAATGATGATATATGTCGGTATATAGATCGGAGTTTTTCCTTTTGGAAAGAAAAAGAAGCTGAAATGTTCGATATATGAGATTGTCTATAACCATCTACACCAAAATAGGCTTGCCGATGGTAGAAATATTTATCATCTATGAGGCTATGAGAGCCGTTGATGCAAATGATGCGTTGCTGAAACCAATGCAGTAAGATTAATAAGACAAGAGCAGGCTTAAGAGCAGGTTTGTTTAGTTGCAGAAGTAAGGGAAGGTATCAATCACCATATAGGAAACCCTTTCACATACATTTAACAGTAAATATTAAAAAATACCCTTTTTTTACCAGGTCAATGTTACTGAACCCACCAAAAAATAGTCAGTCTTTACAAAGTTTGACAATAACATAATAACAATAACTAATAACATTAGCAAAGATCATTTTTTGAGGATTATTAGAATGTTACTTTATTACTAAATTTGTGTGTATTTGTTAAATAAAAAAAGAAAATCAATTATTAAAAATACAGAACCACAAAAACTTGTATTTTTAGGCAAATATGAAAAAAAGAAAACGCCGGTTCAAACAAATTCAATATAAAATATTTAATAAAAGGATTAATGAAACTATAATTTTCCACGTGGGCCATTGTGGACCAATCAGTGGTTTCATTAGTCAGTGTCCACTGAATACAGTTTAACTTTTCATTTAAGGAATCCTAAGAGTAGCATACCGTAATGATGTAATAAATCACATTGTTTCTGCCTTCTTTTTAGAATGTTTTTATTTGGTTTAAAATTGAGTAGCACTAGAAAAATGTGTGAATTATTTCATATTTACTACCACCTATGTGACTTGTTCATGAACGGTAGCATTTTAGTGATAAAACAAGGATTTAAACATTATCTCTGAAAATATTTTAATGTAGGGGCTAAGATGCAGACTTTATTAGGTTTTACCCCAAATCCACACTGTCACAGCTGAGATACTAGGTTATTATCAAACACATAGAAGAAGACATAGCTTCCAAGATATAGACAGAAATACTTTTTGGAGGAATTCCCATGATGGATTATTTTGTCACTCATTTCCAGACTCGGATACAGTTATTCAAATGTTTATGATATTAAGTGTGCCACCTAATTTATATGTGTGTCTTCCGTGCATGTGTTAAGTATGCGAATGGTCTTAACAGTTATTAAAAATTAGAATACAATGGGATAAATATAAAAAAAGTGATACCCTAAATCAGGGGTAGGCAATCTTCGGCTCTCCTGATGTTGTGGACTACATCTCCCATAATGCCCTTACAGTCATACTGCTGGCAAAGCATCAAGGGAAATGTAGTTCACAACATCTGGAGAGCCGAAGGTTTCCTACCCCTGCCCTGAATGATGTACAATAATTAAATCCTTGAAGCTCCACTGCTAACACTTCTAGTAAATTAGATTTGTCAGCAAAAGGAGAAGTAGAATTGGTGGCAGAAGTGGGATCTTTATTTTCTCAATTCTAGTAAACCAGTGATTAGTTACCAGTAGCTTAAAGTTCAAACGCTAGGAATGGGTGACAAAATTATGCCTTTTAGATACTTGCTGTGGTTTCAGTACAGGGCTCTTCTGTGTATCCCATAATCCAATGATTAAAACACAAATCGTTATGTTTATTGTGCATCGCTCTAATAATATGTGATTTGCTTTTGTGTTTGCTTTTTATCATGTATCTGTGTGCTGTATCTATTTACACGTTGTTTGCTTATATAAATAAAGTAGTTTGGGTTTAGATTTTAGTTATTTTATACTATAAGTTGTACTTTATTTGGTTGATTGATTGGAAGTAACTCTAAATTATTCTAACAGCAAACATACACACCACAGCTATGTACAATGATTAAAAAGTGGGAATTTCTGCCTTATGTATTAACATATTTAGAACCCCCTGCTGAATTCCCCCCTCTGCTATATCCAAAGCCTTCCAGAAAAGTGATGGGGAAGAGCGGTACATTTAATCTGACTTTTGGTTGCCTAGTTGGAAGCTACAATGAGACATGTAACTCTGGTGGTCTATTTGTCTTCTCATTGGCTTCCTTGATTGGTATTTAATGAAAAGATTCCAAAAACGTCATGGTTTGGGACCATCATAGACCAACGATAATGTTGAGATAGGGACATCTGTGCCATCAGAGATACCTGATTGCACCTCTCTACCTTATTGCCGTGCCATGGATAATGTCATGGGACATATAAATTTAACAGCCTTACAGAACATGTTTTGAAATTCTTAATCACCAGTCCATTCATCCAGTGAACACGGCTGGACACTGTAATGAGAAGGTTCTTTGTTAGAACACACATGGTTCTTACACATGTTGGTTTTCAGCAATATAACTTTTCACATGCTCATAAAAAAAGTAGATTTTCTATTTTTTTGGTGAAACATAATTTTTTTAAGTAATAATCCATAAAGCAGTGTTCTTGATTTGTTTTGTTAGCAGTAAGTCTTTGGGTCATAATTCTTTGGTAACCTTTTCCAAAAGTCAGTCTTTGCAGATTGATAAAAATTCTTATTTCAGTAATTCAGAATGGAAAGGAGCAAGGTCACTGAACCAGACAGAGAAAACATGGTAAAAAACAAAAGGGGATAAGAATGTATATATTGTACATGTGTGTTATTTATTTAGTATGTCTGCAGAATTATTTACTAATAGAATATTGGTAAATATTTTTTTTAATCCATTCAATCGACTATATATGTGTATGATACCGAATGAAGATCTGTTCATTCAATTTCTGCTACACCCAACTCAAAATTTTAGTGTTTAAAAAAATCGATCAGCCTCTGTATTGTATTGTTTTAATTTGCCCCCCCAAAAGAATTTGCAGGTATGACAATTCATATTATGACATCATTAATATAATTATTCTGTCTTTCCTGCTAGTTCATCCATATACTGTATATTTAAAATTAGTGTAATAGTATATTTAATATATTATTTATATAATACTTTTCTGTTATTAATATAATCCAATCTAACTCCCTCTTTTTGGAGTTTAGCCACAAACAATTGATGATTTTAAAAGTCTCTGATTAGTATAAAATGGTAATAATGGTCTTGCTGTGTTCTGTTATAGGAGCAGGAAGAAGCAGCTCGCCTGTCCAGCATGCCAGCATGGCGTAGAGAAATCATGAGGAAGAAAATGGAGGAGGAGAAGTAAGCGCTAATGAACCTATGCAATGTAAAAGGGCTGTAACTTCAATGGGGCAAGAGTAGAAGCTGCCCAAGGCACTGCAAGGACTACTTGAGCCTCCCGGTGACAATGCCCCTTTGCCCCAAAAGTAATGTCAATGCCCCTTTGGACACGTCTAGATATAGGGGTAAAACATTCCCATCATGTGACTTTGGCTGAAATCTATATTGAATATAGTTCTTGGTAGGACTGATGAATGACTGTATATTTACCTTTACACGTATATGTGTATAAGTGTACGTTTTTCAGAGATTTAATTTTATATCCTTCTTTTTCTTCTTCTTTTTTATCAACAGAGAACAAAAGCGGTGAGTTCATTTAAGTGCTGTTAACTTCTTTCTTTATTCGCTTACACGATTCCAATTGATTTTCTAACATTCCATTATCTTTTTTCATTATGGAGAGAATAGCTAGTCTCGGCCCAATATGGTTCGTTTTTAGGCAGTACTAAAACTGCTAACAATTGTAGTGTATTTGTAACATAATTCCATAATTCCATGTATTTAAAAAATGTCTTTACAGCAATAGCACACGTGGGGGGCTTTTGGGCAGCATTGTATAGGTATTAGGTTTTTCCGCACATAAAGCCCAAGAAGGTTCCGGGTCTTATTGAAACTTTATACTGAATTTCTTTTGATGTACCTTACTATTTGTAAGCACTATTTGTGGGCATTTTATGGGGCCAAGATGAATTTATAACCCCCCCCTAGAGTTTTTGTGATTGTATTTAACCCCCATGGGCATAGATTTGGGTTTCATACTTCACCATATTCTACAAAATACCGTGATCTCTTTAAACCCTTTCTTCTCTTTATTCTTTACATTTGCTTTGCGTACCATGCACACAATTATACGGACGTTAACGTTGTTATTTTATTTTAGGAAAGAACAGGAGAAGGTAAAGAAAGAAGACGAAGAACGGGAAAAGCAACAATCTGAAAAGCTAAGAACTCTGGGTTATGACGAAACAAAGTTAGCACCTTGGCAGAGGCAAATTATTTTAAAGAAAGGGGACATCGCAAAACATTAGTTTCCAGAAAAAAACAAGAAAAAACCCCTTCATCCTCATAACGTAAACTCAAAACTATAGATTTCCACTGCCAGCTGGTCAATACGTAAATGTCAAGCGAGTGTTGGGGATGCCGTTAAATCCTGCTCTGGCTCATAAATTTAACCCTTTGATTGCCAGAGGGGTCAGCCAAACAGCCAACCCTTTACGCCTAGCTGGCCTCTCTGGCAGTCGGTGTCAAAATATCATTCTTGTCCGTAGGGGAATCGAGTTGAACCCTGAAAGATCATTGCGGTGCAGCGGGTGTTTAGGTTGCGTTGGTTTTACAAATTTACACAAAAGAAACGTTTGTTTTTGTCCCAATTTTAAAGAATTAAAGCAGAATATTCCCGAAAAAAAAAAGGCAGACGCGGCACCCATCTTATTAATTATGTGCTCTGGCTTAGGAATCAAAGTATCAAATTTCTTACAGGTCAAGTTCTATAGAAGATCATGAACAGGATTACCTTACCTCTGTTCTGCTGGTAAATAAAAAAAAAATACATGAAAATGTATATAAAAATTATCTAGGGAGCCACTTAGTTAACTTAGTGGTAGAAATGACTGCCCTGTAACATGTATATTGCATTCATCCATTCAACCTATTGATCAGCTTTCACATCGTAATTCGCGGCCAGAAGTAGAGAAATGCCCCCCGATAAATCCTCTTTAAATGTTGTATGTAAATAAATCACTCAATGTTTAACTAATGTTAGATATTAGGGAATGTAAAATGCGTTGAGTGTACAATATCTTTTTTTTTTTTTTGCAGAATACATATTTTAAAGAAAGGATATATGGTAAAAAAATAAAATATATTGACATATTTGGTTTATAAGTTATATATATATACACAGATGCCATACTCAATGTTATTGCCATTATAGCAACTATTTTCTATAAATTGTCATTATTTTCCTGCTTCCTTCTAGGAATCATGCTCGGCATTTATGAAAAACAAATATCTATATTGTCTAAACACTAAGAAAATAAATCTATAGTATGTTTAAACTTCTTTATATATTTTATTTTATGGTCGCACCACAGGATGGGTCTACAGACTTTATGTGCATAATGAAATAAAGTGTTTCCGTCAAGAGGTGCGTGCGCGTGTGTGTGATATCTCCCATAACATGTATTGCTTAATCTTCCCAGAAGGCTGGTGGAGACTGCTTTATTAAGTAACCAAATCCATGATATTTTAATTATTATTTTTTACTTTGAAATCCCACATAGAGCACTTTATTATATCATATACCACGGTTTTGGTTTCCTCGTTATACTATATGCTTTCTATGCTGTCGCTATATTCCCTGAGCATTTAGGTTTAGAGGCGGCCAGATGTGGAACTAGGATTGCTCAAAATTTGTGGCCAGCATTTGTTAGTTGGGTGATGATGATGATGATGATTGGATTAACGCTTCAGCAGGTATAGAGAAGTCATATGCTAATTGCTTTCGACCTAGGACCATGCTTATGGGTTTATAGAGTGAATAGGTGAGTTACACAGGCTTGTACCCAAAAACCCTTCACCCACCCGCCCTAAATGAAGACAAGAGCCATTGATGTGGGTAAGGGAGTTGGAAACAGCTTTATTAACTCCCCAGAGTAACCATAAAACAATAACCTAGACCTAAACAACCTTTGAGCCCAGCTGGTGGTTCACATCCAGCAAGCCAAGAGTTCTGGTAGAGCTGGTGCCATCAGCCGCATGCTGGACCTGCCTCCCTAAGCCCATTTGGGCGCAGCCTCGAACATATCAACCCTTCAACGCTGGCCAAAGGGAGAACTGACTACAAAAGATGACAAAACAGAACAGCAAACATATACATACTTATAAACATAAATAAAAGAGAGGGGGGATGGTGGGAAGGGACTGTCCTTAAGAACCGTCCAGCAAAAAGGTAGCAATGTATCCTTCTTCACCTTATAAACCTCTTAACTGCAACATTGTTACCACCCAGCCAATAGGGAAACTACTGGCGTGCCCACACTATGGTCTAGGCCAGCAGTCATATTCCCCCCTTCCCTAAAGGTCCAGGGGATCCTTGCTCACTTGAATATTCAAAAACCCCCAAACTGTGGCCCTGTGGCTCTTGGGAGGTTAGACGGCCCTGACAACGATACGAAGCAGTAAGCAGCCTTAGGGCTCTGTCTTGTCATCAGTCCATGGTACAAGTGAACTATATGTGATCATTGGGGAACGTATTATATCGTAGGGTTCAGTAGCTTTAGCATATGCCTATAAATAAACACGTCAAAATGTCCTTAAACTTTATAAAAGATACTCATTTTTTGAAACCAAGTCGGTTCAGGGTGTTTTGTGATTTTTTTTAAATCACTAATACAATGTCATGTAGTTTTCTGACATTATATTCAACTCATCCATTACATTATTTTGCAGCATTATATATTAGCACAGAACATTGAAGCAAAGCTACCCAGGGCATCTTACAGACGCCGCAGTCAACATATCTGCAACTTATACTCTGGCCCCCAGGGGCCCTTAAGGGCTCCGGTCCCACAAGCTACTGTTTCCACAGACCTGATGTGAAGAAACAGATATATGTTAGCTTTATTCTACTACAGGGAATGCTGTCATATTCTTGAATGAATATTGAGTATTGGTACCGATACCCCAACATAATATGAAATATTATCAATTAACTTTCTGGGTAAAGGATGTAGGGGAAATATTTTTCCTTTTGTACTCTTACATTGACCTTTAGTTCTGGAGGTGCTCCAAGAAGTGGATAGGAAAATGCTTTGCCCCATGTTAAGCCCCCACTTTTACTTTTTATAATCTATAATTTCTAACCAAAATCTGTTCTGTGCTATGAGAATCATTATCCTAGAGTCTTCAGGGTTTGTTACTATCCTAATCAATCAATCAACATCTGAAAGTGACGTCAATAGATTTGCTCCCATTATATGCACCTACATGGGGCAGAATTCCATACAAGATGAGCTGCTAAATTGTTGCCCCCAGTGCTGCGCTTCATGTGCCAAGTGTTACATATGTTCCTCCATAATCCTCCTACAATTCCCCACCTAAATCCTGCCCAAAATGTTTTTAAGGTAGGTATCACCTCTAGTTTTAGCACCTAAAGGTCCGTCCTGAATCTGTTAAAATCCACCAAGTGGAATTCTGTCGATATTTTCCGGAGGAGACGTCTTCAAAACAGAGATTGGCCGACATGAAGCCTTCAACAGTAGGTTTCTAATTGTAGTTTTAAAAAAACACTTATGGAAGCATTAGTATATCCATTAATAAAAACCCCACCAACTCTTCTTGGAACCCAAGAAGGTGCCTGGTTTACCAGGATTGTCCTTGTCCATGAGACGTAACTTTGGGTCCAAATTCAGGCATAACTTTCCAGCTTTTCTCTCAGTTCTTCCGCGCACCCTGACAGATTCATCCTTTCCAAGGCTTTGTATATGGATTCTAAAGTAGAATGTTTTAGTTGGCACCACCTTCTGAGCATTTCATACTGCTGGTCTCGATAGTTGGAGATCTCTATCTCTACTAATTCAATTTCTTTGTCGGAAAATTCCAGGGTTCTCATGAACTCTTTCCACCTTCTGATGGGAACGCAGTCGATGATGTCATACAGGGTCCTACCTTTCTGGAGAACAGAAGTAAGTTGACCTGTTGAAGATGAAAAGTATCAGCGTGTCAGTGTTTATCTAGCTCGGTGCAGTGCCTACTTATACCACTGAATATTTCATGGATGAGCTGAATGCAAGTCTATTGTGACAACAAGGCACTCAAACAAAAGGGGGGGGTTATTAATAATAGATTTTGTGTGCTGCTGCAGCAGCAAATGTTTTGTTTACAGAGGGATAAACCTTGGGATTAAGTCTAAAAGGGAATATGATTCATGATCACCCTTAAAGGGACGCTCTGATGTCCAATGAAGTCTCACCAATGAAGAATGCAAACGTTGTACATTAATATGAATTCATTAAACCCAGGGAAAATGCAGCTCCAGGGCTGCAACACAACACCCTCTTTGTCATTCCATGTGAAGCAGCCGATCAGAGCTCTCTTTGAAATCAACTGGAACACTTTCTGTCCAAGCGCAGAACATTTCGAGCTTTTGGCTTACCCTTACCTCAATCCATGCTTTATGATAAAAAAATACTTTACTAAACAAAAGATATCCAGTTAACAAACGGCTGCATAGTTTGGACAAAGTGCTAAAATGTAACTGAAATAAGTGTGATTGTTACCTTGTAACAAGGTTGAAGAAACTAGGTGGTCATCAGGAGGGTCTTCTGACTTTAGACAAATACTGGACTCTGAACAATTTTCATTTACGTTTTGCAAATTCTTCTCTGGAGCCTGCTGCTGAAAATAAAATAAATGTCATTTTCCCCCCCTGATTCTGGATCATATCACCACATTTTGGATCAGAATTTTGGGAAGCTACTGTGCATTAAGGTCTGAAACATGCTGAAAATTATCCCTATGATGTCATACTGTAAGTGTTTTTCTTTAGGCATTTTGACAACTCTGATGTAACATATCAATGTGAAAATTAAAAAAAAAATGTGAAGCATCTAAAGCGCCCATGGATTGGATTATTAATTCCCGATGTTTTGTCCTATTTAAAGGGTCCGAAGTTCTGTTGTTCGTATACCATATGTAGACTTTGGTAAACTTTGCATAAGTTCGTGTTATCCTAGCATGATTCACGGAGAAAGCATACTCCATGAACTATTCATGGAACACATATTTAATGCATGCATACCGTCCTGAAAATTTAATTTGTCTGAAAGACAAGGTTTCCAGGCAACTCCAGGAAACAGGAAGGTAAATATACACTCTATACTAATAACACAAACCGTGCAAATTAACACGTTAACGTCAGGAAGCACGGACTCAAATGGCTCCATGTATTTGCGAAAAAAAATGAAAAACATTATACAGAAAACATTATACAGAAAACCTTAGAATCTGCAACGTCTTATATTTGAAGAATTTTTCTTTTTAATATATGTTTACTTTTTTTTTAGATATTTTTAAAGAGATACAATTATGATTTATATAATACCCTATGGAGCTTTCTCACTAGAAAAAAATGTCCTCCAGGGTCCGAAATAAGTAACCCCCCCCCAAGTTTATATCTTATACAAATATAAAAAAAAATATTCTTACCGGTATAAACACAGGTTTTCCTAAAGCAAAAGAAGAATATATTAGAATGTATAAGCACAAATTCTTTGTATTTCTAGAAAGCCTATTCTTCTATACGTTCAACTATTATACATTATAGAGGGCTGAGATCTTCTAGATCGTGAGCCCTCATTACATAAGGTATCGGTTCGTCTCAGTCTGTCGATTCTAGTTTTGTCTGAATGTAAGAAGCTCTGCGCCAATTGTTGAGGCTAAATAAATAAAAGATAATAATACTATCCTGTATGCTAACAAATAAGGACCTGATCAACTTTACCTTAAGGCTAAATTAGTAATTATATTTTCTAGTTCCTTTATTTTTTGCATACAATACATTGCATTCCAGTTAAGATCAGCGGTGGACAGAGATCGAGAGACAGAGTTCCAACAAATGTATTTTTGGCGGTGTAGCAGTGAAGGTGCGTCAGCATCACACCTTTCTGTCCCATCCATTTAGACCGCTTTATAATGGGATAGAGGAACAATGGTGGTAGTATGTCAGAGGACAGAGGTAGACCTCTATAATAGGAGGCAAGAAGCCCTGTTTCAATGGAGAAAAAGGGGCAGGAAAAACCTGTGATGAGAAAAACCTATGTCATGGCATGCATGGGGCGGAATGTGGCAGATTTCTATGCCTGGTCCCACTAATCCGCCAAGAAAACATTGTCTAGGTGCTTCATTGTAGAGAAGGTATAGCTACCCTTTCTTCTCACCTCCACAGGTCAGCCTGCTTCCTCCCCTGTCTCGCCCAAGGCATCCTTTAAAACTATTATTACAATAAGATTTAAATACTGACTTACCCAAAGATCCCACCATCTTTTTTTTACGCCGGTAAATGAGAAGACCTCCCACCGGTGACAGAAGAAGCACCAAAGCACCTACTATAAGATACCCCACCGGGAGATCTAGAACCAGCAGAAAAAATATAATGTGATGTAACAGCTAAATAATTCATCAATAATTAATACAGGCTGTTAATAACATTTTGCGACAGCCGCACAAGCTCTTGTTTGGTTAGACGTACTCACCTACAGTTCTTGGTTTGTTCAACTTTAAGCACTCTGGGCTAGTTTTATTTCCAAGTGGATTCTGATGTGATCTGAAAATATATAAATTGTGAAAGTCAGAGCTTTGCCAAATAGTTTTTCGGTTTAATTGTATAGCTCAATTTCAAACTTAAACCTGGATCAGCAAACACAACGGGCCATTGGAACACAGGAGTGATGGGAGTGATAAAGGGCCATTGGAACACAGGAGTGGTGGGAGTGATAAAGGGCCATTGGAGCACAGGAGTGATGGGAGTGATAAAGGGCCATTGGAACACAGGAGTGATGGGATAGATAAAGGGCCATTGGAACACAGGAGTGATGGGAGTGATAAATGGCCATTGGAGCACAGGAGTGATGGGAGTGATAAAGGGACATTGGAACACAGGAGTGATGGGAGTGATAAAGGGCCATTGGAGCACAGGAGTGATGGGAGTGATAAAGGGCCATTGGAACACAGGAGTGATGGGAGTGATAAAGGGCCATTGGAACACAGGAGTGATGGGATAGATAAAGGGCCATTGGAACACAGGAGTGATGGGAGTGATAAATGGCCATTGGAGCACAGGAGTGATGGGAGTGATAAAGGGCCATTGGAACACAGGAGTGATGGGAGTGATAAAGGGCCATTGGAACACAGGAGTGATGGGAGTGATAAAGGGCCTCTGTACGCCTATGAAGAGATTCCATTGAAAATCAGCCAGTTCCAGCTATAATTGTCATTTATATCATTAACCCCTCCCGGGAGGAGGGTTTTAAGAATTGTTTGAAGGGCTGGAGACAAAAGGAGGGTGGTGTAAGAT
This sequence comes from Spea bombifrons, assembly GCF_027358695.1. Classification (NCBI taxonomy): domain Eukaryota; kingdom Metazoa; phylum Chordata; class Amphibia; order Anura; family Pelobatidae; genus Spea; species Spea bombifrons. The sequence goes on from NC_071098.1 coordinate 6,229,977, forward strand.
AAAATGAAATTACCCTGTACAAGGCAGGCAATTGTTTTCATCGTTGTAGAATCCAGGTAAGCAATCTCCACATACGGCATCTTCATTCGCTGAGCCTTTAGAGTACAAATGTGATTAACAGGGTACGTTTTAAGTAGTTAGGAAATATAAGACGGTAAGAGTATTTTAAAGATCCTTCGCCCTTGGAACTTCTGCTATGTAATTGAGTCATCATTTCCATCGCATTTATTAAAGTTTTTGCTGATTAATGTATTTGTTGATTACTTTTCCTTTTTTATATTACATGTTTTAGCCCCAGCCCTGCTTGCCGAGATGGTAACATTTCTTTAAAACTGCATTTAACTCTAAAATATATACCGTCTCCTTTTCCATTAGGAATAATGCAGGCAGAAGCTTAAAGAAGCTGGTGATAAAAAGTCACTAAAAAGGTGTTTTACCAACCAAAGATATCAATTTGAAATGCACACTTTGCTCCCTTTATGTCTTTCAAATGGTGCCAGGTGGAATAAATGTCACGTGACACGTTACCAGTTACAATGTTAATGGTTTGGTTACTGAATATACAATTGTTTGTGTTTATTGTATTATTATATTATCATCCACTAATGGTTACGTTCTTTGGGGGGGGTTCTTCATTTGCTGCCTGTGACGCCGATCCCTGTGACTAACTGGGTGATACCGACAAGGTAACGCGCATGGAAACAGACCCACGCAATGACATCATCTTAATAGCAAATATGGTAATTTGCATGTTAAACCACCGGAAATGAGATACTGGTCTGGGGGGATTTTTTTTGTTTTAAACCTTGTATTTTTGGTGTGTTAACCCCTGCAGTACCCATAGCTCACTTTTTGGCTGTGGGGACATTTTGTACTCTCAAGGATTGTGCTAGCATCTACCGTGTCTGCTGGGAGACTGTTCCACTTATCTACCACCCCCTCAGTAATTACCATACCATACCAATTGGCTCCTTATTTGCAAACACCTTACCTAGGGGTCAGTGATCTACACCTACTGATCTGGTAACTAATTAAAATGTCATCTAATTAGTTTATCAATGTATCTATATTTAACAACACCTATTTCTACTAAAGCATAAAAAGGCTAGGAAGTTGTATAAATGACGTTAGAAGGTACATAGATATATTATTATTTGTGAAATACTTTATTTTAAATGTATCAAACACACATATCAAATAGTTTGATTGCGCAAGTGGTGAACATAGGTAGATGATATTTTACTGAGATGGTGGTAGATAAGTGAAAACACAAGTGGTAGCGGTTAATACAGTTAGGGAATTTGAATATCCATGGGACAGTCATATGGCTCCTGAATCTAAGACGAGACCAACGACTCTTCCAGCCCTCTCCTCTGTAGCCGTTGTCCTTGCTTATGAGGTTGGCTGTAGCCGGGGTGGTGAGAATTGTGATTACAGATCCGTAATGATCGATAGTCAGAGAAAACCGAGAAAAATACAACAAGATAAACAGACTTTTAGTAATTTATGTTTATTAGATCATTGGGGGAAACAATAACGGGAGGGGAAACACAGGAAGAATCTACGGGATCGGGAAAATCAACTTCTCTCGGGTCTTCATGGGTCTGTTACTCAATTCCACAAACGCACATGCAGACAAATGTGAATTTTCTCGGCTTGAAGAGACTCCGAAAGAAATTTGCCATTTTTTGCCGGGGTGTTAATTTCGGCATCTCGGCGTCCGCGCTCATCTCCGCTCTCATCTCCTCTCTCATCTCCTCTCTCATATCACTTGGAGGGATTTCCACACTGCTTTCAGAAATGCTCATCATCTCCACGTCCTCGGATGGTTGTTGAGGAAACTCGTCCTCGTCCTCATACTCATAGGAAGACAATTCCCGTCCACCAAAGAGAACATCTCTGAAATATGTCTCCAGATCTCCGGTGTAATCTTCTCCAGAGTCCTCATCTTGGAAATCCCTTCCCGTGATGTCATCCTTCTCCATGATAGATCTCCATTCAATCGTCTCACTTTCTGTATAATTTATCAAATAATCTCCACCTTCAGCCATCGCTCTTCTCCAAAATCACCACTACTGCAAGCAGCTGAGTGTCAGGTAGCGAGCCAACTGATTGTTCTGTGCCTTGTATGCACTGCCAGGTGATCTGCGCATCTGTGATGTCATAACTCCACAGAACAGACAACGATCCTCCATAGCAACACACTGTATCTAAGGTAAACAAAGTGACATTTCTAGAACAAAACCAAATAATAATTAGTAAACCCCCCACACGGGGTATACGATGTAATCACTTGAATGAAGTGGCGTCCAGTTTCGGTCCCTCTTACAAATAAGACAAAATACACTTCTTTATTTCAAAACTTTATTAATCGTCAGATATGGAATTTATTTGTCCGCGGTGCGGACTACAAATAACTACAGCACCGCGACACTCAACCTTTATTAATGTTTTACAAAGTGTCAACCAAATACATTTTGACACAGTAAATAAATATTTATCGTCAAAATGAAAGCAAACATATAACCAATTAATAACCAATTAATAACCAAATTAATAACCAATGAAGTAACCTGCTGGTATGGGCGTGTCCACCTGTATCCCTGCTGGAACTGCCGGCGTCCCCTAGCGCGGCAGTCACATGACCAGACGATTCACAGGGGCGCATGCCCCCGGAGTGTCCTGCACTTACACCTCTGTGCACCACAAGTAACCATTCTTATAGAGGGTTAACTCCTGCACCGTACCAGCGTAAAAACCTGAGTACCCGGCAAATGCCGAAAATTAGGGGAGGGATGGGCGGGAAAATGCACTTTAAAATAATTGCCCCTATAGTGCAAGGCCTTTCAATATATACCCCTCAAGGAGGGTAATTACCCCCTCCCATCTGGCCCTGCACGTGCCACTAATTTAACACTTTCAGCGCCCAAATTTTGCTTAGTCATCCCTTAACCCCTTAACCAGGCTTGACAATGGGTACCTCGTCCGGCACTTCATTCATGGGGCCCCTCCGTCCAATTCTTTCCCTCCGGGGCTGTCCTGGTTGGGGAGCCCCCATTAGCCAATCTTTTACAAATTCTACCATAAACCTCAGTAATAAAAATACATCCTTTTCAACTTCACAAAAAAAGAAAATTTAACGAAACTCTTACTTAATTTCATATAAACACTAATTCATTAAAATATACAGTTTAAAGCAAATCCTAAATCTGAGTTTATATAAATATATACACACTACTGTTTGGGGTAACTTAGAAATGTCCTTGTTTTTGAAAGGGAAATTTTTTTATCCCATTTGTCCCTTTTTTATTCTTTCTCCATAAACCGTCCCGGCCCCCTCCTCACTCGCTCTCTGTAGCCGTCCTTCTTGCTTATGAGGTTGGCTGTAGCCGGGGTGGTGAGAATTGTGTCTACAGTAACAATCACACATATATACGAGCTGCGCACCGATACATGAAATGTTCCAGTGACTACAAACCTCCCAAATCACCCATTTCTATCCCGACTTCACCTTAGTGCCGCGACGCAGAACAGGTCGGTGGTTTAATAAAATAACATTGCAGCGACCGTTATAGATCTGTAATGATCGATAGTCAGAGAAAACGAGAAAAATGCTATAAGATAAACAGATTTTTGGTAATTTTTGTTTATTAGATCATTGGGGGAAACAATAACGGGAGGGGAAACACAGGAAGAATCTACGGGATCGGGAAAATCAACTTCTCTCGGGTCTTCATGGGTCTTTTACTCAATTCCACAAGCGCACATGCAGACAAATGTGAATTTTCTCGGCTTGAAGACCCTCCGAAAGAAATTTGCCATTTTTTGCCGGGGTGTTATTTTCGGCATCTCGGCGTCCGCTCTCATCTCCTCTCTCATCTCCGCTCTCATCTCCTCTCTCATTTCAATTGGAGGGATTTCCAGACTGCTTTCAGAAATGCTCATCATCTCCACGTCCTCGGATGGTTGTTGAGGAGACTCGTCCTCATCCTCATCCTCATAGGAAGACAATTCCCGTCCACCAAAGAGAACATCTCTGAAATATGTCTCCAGATCTCCGGTGTAATCTTCTCCAGAGTCCTCATCTTGGAAATCCCTTCCCGTGATGTCATCCTTCTCCATGATAGATCTCCATTCAATCGTCTCACTTTCTGTATAATTTATCATATAATCTCCACCTTCAGCCATCGCTCTTCTCCAAAATCACCACTACTGCAAGCAGCTGAGTGTCAGGTAGCGAGCCAACTGATTGTTCTGTGCCTTGTATGCACTGCCAGGTGTCCTGCGCATCTGTGATGTCATAACTCCACAGAACAGACAACGATCCTCCATATCAACGCACTGTATCTAAGGTAAACAAAGTGACCTTTCTAGAACAAAACCCCCATACAGGGTATACGATGTAATCACTGGTTGGGGAGCCCCCATTAGCCAATCTTTTACAAATTCTACCATAAACCTCAGTGATAAAAATACATCCTTTTCAACTTCACAAAAAATAAAATTTAACAAAACTCTTACTTAATGTCAGATAAACACTAATTCATTAAAATATACAGTTTAAAGCAAATCCTAAATCTGAGTTATATATAAATGTATACACACTACTGTTTGGGGTAACAGAAATTTCCTTGTTTGTCCCTTTTTTATTCTTTCTCCATAAACCGTCCCGGCCCCCTCCTCACTCGCTCTCTGTAGCTGTCCTTCTTGCTTATGAGGTTGGTCCCAAATCACCCATTTCTATCCCGACTTCCCCTTAGTGCCGCGACGCAGAACAGGTCGGTGGTTTAATAAAATAACATCGCAGTTATAGATCCGTAATGATCGATAGTCAGAGAAAACCGAGATACAAGATAAACAGATTTTTGATACATTTTTTTATCAGATCATGTTGGGTTGGGGGAAACAATAAGGGTAAGGGGAAACACAGGAAGAATCTACAGGATTAGGAAAATCAACTTCTCTGGGGTGTTCATGGGACTTTTACTTAATTCCAGTTCGGGTCATCCGTTTCTCAATTTCATTCCCACAACAGAATCCTAGAGACATACAATCTGACAGCAGATATGAACCATTCAGCCTGTCGGTTCGTTTTCCTGCTGTAAAGGCTCAGGTCTCGTCTTAGATTCAGGAGCCGTATGTCTGTCCCATGCATGTTTAATACCCTCACTGTATTACCCTCTACCAAATCTGTTGAGGGACTGTTCCACTTACCTACCACCCTCTCAGTAAAGTAAAGTAAGTATCTAGCCGTGTCCACCACCTCTGCAGCCTGCAATGTTTTAGCTATTTTCTCTTGAGTTGATGTATGTGTTGCGTACGTTTCAAACGTGCCTTTTGAGCAGAAATAATAAGTATTTTACAAATTATTGGAGCAATCGCTTAATCTAATCCAAGGAGTAAAAATTTATTTCTAAAGCAAGTAAAATGTCCTTAAATTTCTCTTAAACCTCGGATCCTCTCCATCTAGTGAACGGTTTACTTACTTTCTGCTCGGTAATGACAGCCGACCTTCCTTTTCGGATGGTTTTATCATGATTTGTATTTATAAATGTAGTTAACAAACCTTTTTTTGAGTGTTTCATTGATGTTACTCTCTTGCCTTTGAGAACGTTCCTTTTATTCTTAGCATTAGAGATACTAGTGTCGAGTACTGGGATTGGTAATGTTAGACTGCAGAGAATAATAGTCCTTCTTAGTCTACTTTTTGGGGGGTGAATTGGTCGTAAAAGACTGGAAGAGATGGTTTGGGGATTAAAACCTTAAAGAAATATATTCCAGCAAGTAAACTGAGCCGAAAAAACCGAGACTGGAAATCAACCGCCTACTCAGACCACTAGATGTCAGCAAAAATCCAAGGAAAACCAGTAGGACATCCTACACCCTAATACTATATCAGAGGGGTCCTTTATGTTTTGTTATTAATAAAACTACGGCTCACATTCTGGCCTGATGAAATCTTGAAGAATGTCTCAAAATTCCAAGCAATGCAATTATTATTATTATTATTATTTTTATTTTTATTATTATTATTATTTATTTAGAATCTTGTTAATTAACATAATGACACATAATAATAATAATAATAATAATAATAATAATAATAATAATAATAATATGGATGAGCGTGATACATTTCTGAATGCGTGTTAATAATAATAATAATAATAATAATAATAATAATATGGAGGAGCCTGATACATTTCTGAAGGCTTGTTAATAATAATAATAATAATAATAATAATAATAATATGGATGAGTGTGTTACATTTCTGAATGCGTGTTAATAATAATGCTACTACTACTACTACTACCAATAATAATAATAATATGGAGGAGCCTGATACATTTCTGAATGCTTGTTAATAATAATAATAATAATAATAATAATAATAATAATATGGAGGAGCCTGATAAATTTCTGAATGCTTATTAATAATAATAATAATAATAATAATAATAATAATAATAATATGGAGGAGCGTGATACATTTCTGAATGCTTGTTAATAATAATAATAATAATAATAATAATAATATGGGAGAGCCTGATACATTTCTGAATGCTTGTTAATAATAATAATAATAATAATAATAATAATATGGAGGAGCCTGATAAATTTCTGAATGCTTGTTAATAATAATAATAATAATATGGGAGAGCCTGATACATTTCTGAAGGCTTGTTAATAATAATAATAATAATAATAGTAATAATATACATTTCTGAAGGCTTGTTCATTTACGCACAGTTTTTGATGACTTCTCTGTTCTCGCATTTCCTGCATGTTATACAGATGTGTGCTGAATCCCGGTATCTTCCTTCCTTGCATGTGCACTTCGTGTTACTAGTGGCTGAACATCTCATCTCCGTGTTCTCTGTGACTGAAATGAAAAATAAATATATAAAGATATTATTCTGTCTGCTTTTCATGACACGTCAGTCCGTCACAACGTGTTAATGTCATGGCAAGAAACAAGATTCTTACATCCTTAGTTATACCAGCTATACTAACGTAGACAGCAATGTCCTCCAACCCACACCAGCTTGCGCAAGAGTAAATCACGGTATGTATACATTACCTGCGTCGCAATGGCTGCAGGCTTTACATTTAGTCTTGTAGTTTGAAAATTCAAGGAATGTTTCAGATCCACACGGTTCACATACGGGGTCGCGTCCTTCGACAGAACACGGGGATTTCACGTATTCGCCTAAAACAAAACAGTTGGCTAATTTATTAACATACGGTTAACTTGGACTTATTTGAATATTTTCCATCATCTAACCATTTTATTAGAACCAGATCATCATATAAATATGATCATTAACAACTAAAGAACTTTACCCTATTTGGCAAAAGAACATTAAATAATTATAATTGTAACTAGAGGTAACGGTGGCCAAAAAAACATCCCAAATATTACATAATAACATATGTACTAAATTTATAAAATTCCGACATTCATTTTAGACTTGTTTTGGTTACTTTTCATTCATCGGACTTGTTTGGGTTACTTTTCTTATTTAGTGATTCCTAGATATTTTAAGCAGATATATTTTACGAGAACAGTCCAGTAATTGGGGTATCTAATTTGAATCTTTTTTGTGTGATAAAAGCTTTATTAGACTTCTTCCCAAATGTGGTTCTTTTGGATAATGATCCATTAAAACTAAGAAGAGCAAGAGAGTAGAATCATTGTTGGTCGATACTTTTTGAGAAAGCTTAAGATCCTGTTTAAATGTAATAAAAACACAAAAATAAATCCAGAAACATTTCCCATCATTATAACATTGGACATTTTTAATTGATTTGCTTACCTTTGGGACATTTTTTACAGCAAAGGCTTACACTCTCATCAAAGAATAAGCTATCGTTACCCCAGCAGCTGTTCAAATCAGATCGTTTGATCCGAAAACTTTTTTTCCCTTCTTTCAGTTCAGTTTTCATCAATTGGAACTTCATTTTATTTGATGCTTTGTTCATTCGCTCATTCGTTATAGCTTTAGCAAAAAGGACCTGTAAAGAAATTAATACACGTTAAAAAATGTGTACATTTATTCCAATAATAAAAAGATATATATTTTAACTAGTATTTCAGGTTTTTTTAAGGTTGTTCGATGTAGATTGCTAATATTTTTTATGGTTTTATAATTTTTTTGACCATTAATGGTCCCGTCTAGAGGTTACTGGCCAACCTGAGCCCTGAGCCCAGACACTAGCCCTGCTCAGCTCTCTAAACCTGTGCACAAGCCAGTCTTTCTCCAGCTACCTTGACAATCGGGGTCAAGCCAGGCTGTTGAGACCACATCAACTAACTTCAGTTATGAGGTCACCACCTTGCGTTTGACTCCTTGCAAAGTACTTTGTAGCAAAGAGAAAGAAAACACATTGAAAGTACGCATTGTAAGCACTGCTTCCAAAGAATGCTTACCCAGCAATATTTACCCAAATTTTGATGAGTACAATGTTTATGATATTTCATAATGTGTATGAGGTTCTGAAACAACTAAAGATAATATCTCTGCATTTAAGGCTATCCCCTCTCTGTTTTTGAGACTGTGATTGAGATTAGATTGGGTCTACTCACACATTCAAGGCAGAAGCTAATGAATTATATATTTTAATATTTTTTCTCCCAATACAAAGCTATTTGCAAAGAGAATTGTGGGCCATGATTTTTCAGGCGATAATAATATTCTCAATTGTCAACTGTGGTCATGCAAGGATTTCAACTAGGATGTAGCAATGAGAAAGCACCAGTGGGAATGCTTGGATATCATCAAATCGGAGTAGAAGACTGTGTGACCCTGCGAATCTGCCCATTCACCCTGAGACGCAGGGGCAAAACATGTTCCTAGAGGTTGAGAAGAAATAAACCCCAATTGCAAGTGAAACAAATATCCAGACTAGTATATTTCGGAATAGTCGATACAATGTAACACTGGTCTCTTCGCCAGATCTTAAAAAGCAGAGTATAGTTCCAGTGATATGGTAAGTGTATTGGATTTTTCAATGCAGATCCAGCCAGTGAAGGACCTAATCTGCTGTTGGATGGCAGTCAAGGTAGGTGTGCGGCACCTTGGCCACCGGCTCAACCAGTTCAACTAGTTTACCTGATGGCCAGACTAGGCCTGCTGATAAATGCATAGACCAACTACATCATAATAGCCAATAAAGTAATTCACAGCACCCTACAACCCATTACATCATAGAAAGGAATATATAGAAAAAGGTATTTCGGAACTTGGTTGTAGAACCTTATTCTGAAATCACTAAGTGTTCCACCCACTACAGTCTGATTGATATTTTGTTATATCTGTTGCAGCGGCACGTTACGAAGTTCAGGGAAGCGGCTCTAACAGGAAAAGCTGAGTAAGGTGTTATATTGAAAGTAGATCAGTCTGGTTGACGTGAAACAGGAAACCCACATTTCAAACAAACAGCGCACTCACACACACAGACACACATTCACACACACTCACACACACTGCTTCTGGAAAGTGCTCTGCTCTCAACACATGCGGGGGGGGGGGTGATCTAATAAATCTAATGATTCAAGTAGTCCTAAGAAGAATAAAATGATAAACTCACAGGCTTTTTATTAGTGACTATATCTGTATTCAGAAATCAGTGTTTCTACACCACCAGACGTGGCGGTTTTTGTATGGGTTAAGCAGACTTTTAGGGGGATGAACGACAAATACATATTCCCACCTTTGTGTCTTCTTTAAATAATTATATATATATATATATATATATATATATATATATATATATATATATATATGAGCAAGGCCATATATGTTGGCACTATATAACACAATAAAATATATACATATATATATATAGTGGTTGCCAAACAAATTACAAAGAAAACTCCAACTAACCCAAATAAAAAAAAATAACTACAAAGTAATACATCACAAACAAAATAAAAATTCAGATCTTGCCCTTTGAGGTTAATAAGTAATTACAATGACTTTACCAAGGTAATCAAGAGAAAATTATATACCTGTTTTTTTTTTTTTTGAAACATGAAAATCCTCGCTGCCGTCCCCAAGACATGTTATGTATAAATAAGTATCAAAAAAACTTAGAATATGATGTCACAGAAATAAATACACAAAAAAGTTGAGTCATATTCAGGACAGCTTCAAAAAGCCTAGGTGCGCTTATGTTCAAAATGTTCAAATATATTTTGGAAACAAATGAGACATTTTAGCTGGTGAGTCACAAGATTTGAGACCCAGGTGGGGGTTTCTTAAACAACGTAAAGGAAAAACATCATCTTAGGATAGTAAGGCTAATGCTAGCAACTCCTATCACTATATATCTAAATCTAGAGCTTCCCAAATAAAATTTGAAGACGCCTTGGACCCAACTTGGACACAGGAGGAGAGAATCCGTACCAAGTGCACCTTTGCACCTTTAGTTCTAAACGCTAAACAAGGCAGGGTTCTACTGAACATGGCAAGCTTCCACTGAAATTGGCAAGCTTCCACTAAACATGGCCAGCTTCCAATTAAACGTCACAGGTTCCAAAGAGTTCAGAGGCCGAAAAATCACAATAAGCCATATGGTAGCGAATTCAATATATCTGCTAGCAAACAATCAACATCTTCTTACATGAAATAGAAGCATGGTACAGTATATATATATATATATATATATATATATATATATATATATATGTTGTGACATTTTAGCATTACACAATTACAATCACAATTATTTAGATGGCATTCGTATAGTAATTATCCGAAACTATTAAAGTATACCAAAACTAAAAACATTTGTGAATTAAAATTTTTCCGAAACAGATTTTTAAGTCATGGCTTACCGTGATCAGCAGAAGGAAGCAGATAATGCTCATTGTAGCTTAAATTTAGCCAAAACAATGAACATTGAAAATAAAGATCCTATTTGGTCACATTCCGAAGACATGTATGCTGTTTGAAGCGTACGGAACGCACTGTTGTGTAATGTAGGGTTCCTTCTCATCGAAGGTACATCATTCTATACAGTGATGCCCCCCCACACACAGACACGGGAAATGCGCTTCTTAACCAAATCAGTTTCTTAACCACATAAAATAAAAGCATTTCTGAAAAAATAAATCCATTTGACACAATTTACAAAAACCTAAAGAATTTTACGTGGCCGATGAAAACTCTGTAATAGGGGAAGGAAACGGTAACGTCAGTGACTTGGTTTATATTTCACCCAACCCTCTGACATTTAAAAGAAACTCATGAAGCCGGCTTTTTTAAAAAAAAAAAAAAAAGGTTAGCAGAGGATACCATAAAGTTTTACATAAAATGCAGAAACACCCACTGATGACTAACGTTTGACAGAGAATAACATTTGAAAAAGAGGGAAAAATATGTCTTAAAGTACAGAACGACATACAGTAATTTCATGTTTTATTTCATTTTCTATTAAATTCCATTTATCTGCAGGCCTGGAGGCCGCCATTGTTGTCAGTCATGTGATATTTTGAGGCCTTTGCCTGCTTGAATCCCACACTGAGGTAATTCTCCAGGGCTACATGTATCATTTAAAAAAAAAAAAAAAAAATCTTATAAATAATGTCTCGGATCCCCCAAGCTTAACACCCAAAACCGTCTAACAGTGGCACTTATAAGTCAGGACAAGGTCAGAGGTAAGTTCTGTATCATTGTGTTTGGAAATGGCGAATAGGCTTTAGAAAGAACCAAACGTGAAACAAAAAGGGATCAACAAAGATCTACAAAAGGGGGAGAAGGGCAAAAAGTTAATGCCCCTTCATGTGGCCTGGACTGGCCATCTGGCACATCGGGCAAATGCCTGGTGGGCTGCTACCTGACATCACTCCATAGACACCTGATGCCAGGGCCGGCCTTAGGGGTGTGCGACCTGTGCGGCTGCCATGGCAACAGGGTCGCCGCCCGGGAATTAAATTAAAACATCGTTTATTTTTTTTGTAACTATTTAACAGCCCCCGTGTTAAATAAAGTTTTTTTTTTAACTTTATTTAATACGGAGGATGTTAAATAAAGTTAAAACAAAAATCTTTATTTAACATCCCCATGAAACGCTGCTTATCCGGGTCTCCGTGTCAGTACAGGGAATGCCCAGGTCACGGGGGCGCTGTTACCGCACGTCCCCCTCCCCCTCCCCCTCCCCCCGATAATGATGTGTGTCTTCTGATGTCAGAAGGACCGCCCACTGACGCCAGCAGAACTGCCCACTGACGTCAGGGGGACTGTCCACGGCGTCCATGGGACCGCCCACCGACGCCAGCAGACCCTCCTACGCGCATCCCGCACGGGGGGCTCTGCGTAGCCAGACCCAGAAAGCTTGGCAACCACCTGCCTTAAAGTGCCAGAGCCGACTTGTCATCACCAGTCCGGTCCGGCCCTTCGTAAACGGGATATTTAAAAATGTAGAGTTGCCTTTAAAATTAACTAAAATCAATTATTTTTTCATTACGTACGTACAAACAATATAAAAAAAAATGCACTTCTGCGAGTAATAACATCTGTCATTTACGAACTCTAGTTGGGATTTCCCTCTGTGACAGAGACAGGCTTTCCCTTAAACACATGGGTAACGGCAATAGTGGAAATTTACATTTCAAAGAAACCTAGTTTCACTTTTTGCCGGCTGTCACTTCACCGACAGACGTGTGAAAGCCGTCAGACGATCTCAATCACCATCTGCAGTGGGTGGGAGAACGTGACTCCCGACGCTCTTCAACAATGACAAATTCCTAGACTGTGTCATTCTGCCATGTAAGCAGCTGGAAAAACACATGCTGCGCTGCCACCCAGCAGAAGAGGACAATACTTATATATGTGGAAGTCGTATTACTAAATAATAATGAAAATCATGCATTACGTCATATTTATAGAGCTCCAGTAGACTCCGTACTGCTGTTATAATGAGGGGGGGGGGACTGGCACATGGGGTGTGGAGGGGTCTGTCCCCGCAAGCTTACAATCTATTTTATAATTTGCAGATAATTTACTGGTTTTGGTTTCTTTAGTGATTAAACATGTTTTTTATTCTGCAATGATGAATCTAAAAATGTGAACTTTATTAGTTCTTTATTAGATATATTTTTTTAAAAAACCCCAAACTTATAATTATATTCATATAATTTTATAAGACATCTTAGATTCAGGAGCCATATGCCTATCCCACGCATGTTTAAATTCCCTCGCTGCAGTAACCTCTACCACTTCTGCTGGGAGGCTGTTCTATTTATCTACCACCCTCTCAGTAAAGTAAAACCTACCAGAAAACCCTTCAGAATCACCGAAACACTGGTTCATCTCAGAAACCTTAAAACTGTAAAAAAGTAACAAAACAAAGATGTTTTTGCTCATTATTTCTTTATTTATTATGTTTTAAATTTGAAAAAATGGTGGAAATTGTACAATATTACATATAGTTTCTGTTAGTGTTAAAGTAGCAGTATGTAGTAACTACATGAGCAAAACGAAATAAAATAACTGCAATTATTTCACCAGCAGGTGTAAAAAAAAACAAAAAAAAAACAATTAATACACGAGTGTCGTAAGTAAATGTACAGTGAACGTTTTCCAAAAGGAACAATGTACACGAGTCTTATAAAATAAACAAAAGAAAAAAAAAACGTAATAAATATTAAACATTTATACACAAAACAATTGCTGGCGAGATTTTTTTTAATCCCCGTGTGCATGATTTGTCCCCGGAAAAGCTCAAACAGGAAACAGGAAGTGAGAACAAAATAAAGCAGAATATGTTGGAGTATGTGGAAAAATACCGACATGATGCTGGCCTTTAAATAAAATTACCAAGGTTTTCGAAAAATGTCATTTCTTAGCAATCGAACGCAAAGACCTCACTGAGCTGCCCTGTAATATAACCGCCACGTACAGAAACGTGAATGCTGTTGAGTTGGGGCAATCAAGATCAAATGACAACGCAGACTTTAATGACTATTAATCAGTTGGGTTATTATTCTGTCTCTAAAACAACCAGCTCAGAGTTTAGTGAATAGGTCTGTCTCTCTCTTATAGGTATCTTTTGTAGAAGTGTCTCTCTTTAGGATTTAGACTTTTGAGCGTCAGTTGACTGTAGAATGGTCCATTGCTCTGTCGCTCCCGAACCTAAGATTCATTGCCCTCTGCCGTGTTGAAGTGGCACCTCTGATGTATTATTTAGTTTAAATGATGGTTTCACCAACATGGGACATGTTTCATATAATACATGGGGTATCAAACCCAACTAAGCGAACCATGAGGTAAGAGAGGGCCCTGCTGGCCAGCTTGTGTCTGCATTATACTGTACGCCATCTAAAAACGTTATACTAATCGCACTTTCCGAGTTTCCAGTAACTTCCTTTACCTTCAACAGTGGTCCAGTGGCAGCTCAGCTTGGCTGTCCACAGTCCCACGCATGCACTTAATTGGTGTTTGAGGGAGGCTGAGGCCTGCCAGTCAATCAGAAGACATGTTTCTACGTGGCCTGCGCATGCAAATTCATTTAAAAACATTAGAAATGGCCATACATTCAAACTCTAACACAAGAAAGAACCAGGCTGCTCTTCCCACCATCTTGGTTGCTTAGGCTTAGGTCTTGATTACATTTGTGAGGCTTGACCCCCCGTGGACATCAAATTCACAGCAGCTCGTGTACCAGACCCATTCAAAATGCTCAATTCACTCTATTCAATCCATCTCAACTCATGTTTCATCTCACCTTTTTTAAATATCCATTAAGAAGGGCCAAACCCAAGAGGCCAAGTTGGCCCTAGTACAATACACAACTCATTGTCTACTGAATAAGCCCCATTGTCTCTCTGAGACTAATTGCTTAGTATTTGTTTTATTGCTACCAAAAAAAAATACTATTTACAAACAGAAGGAAAGCAGTATAGGGGACAGTGGCAGATTGGGTGCTAGGATGTCTACTGGCACTAAAACAAGAATTTATGTTTATTTGGTAATTTAAAAGTGTTATTATGTGGTCTCTTATCTTGGGCAGGGAAAATAATCTCATTGTTATCAAATACAACTTGATACGCTTCTGTTAAATTACTTTTTTTTGTAATATACTATTTTTCTCTTTAATCCGGTAAAGGCACAACATGTTTTCATGCTAAAATAACAAGTACATACTAAATAGTTGCTTCTCATATATTAAATATAGATTATAAACATAAAAATAGACAATATCAACCACAGTTATTTTTATTGTAATTAAAAACAAAGATTATAACTATGACCCGTGGTCATCGAGTCATGGTTTAATTATCTAAACTGTACATTTTCCACCAACATATTAATTTGTCTTTTTTTTCTTTTTTTACTCTTCAGCTCAACGGCACTTCTGAAAATATCCAATTTATTGAAGAAAAAAAAAAACCATATTTACAGAATGAAATTATATGACAGAGAAATAACTTTGCGATGGTTTTGTAATTTTATATTACATTATATATTTTTTATATTTGATACATTTCCAAATTTCAAATAATAATTTTTTTTTAGAGAAACTACATAACCATCAGGAAGCACAAATAATAAATTAAAAAAAAAGTCCTGCTAATGGACTGCCCCCCAAAAAAGAGTGAATTTAAACTATTTTGCGTAATATCAACCATGAAAAGACGACCTACGATACATTGTTATTTAACCCCTTAAGGACAATGGGCGGTTCCTAAACCCATTGAAAACAATGCATTCTGAGCCCGTACATGTACGGGCTTTGTCATTAAGAGGTTAAAGTGGGATATCTTTAAACGGCTAAGTGCAGTCGACGTACAGAGAGATACACTGAATTATTGTCATCTAGCAAACTTTCACGCGCAGGTCATTAATACTTGTGGCTCTGCACATGAATTTTTATTAAAATAAAGTGCCCCTTACAGTGTTAAATAACTTCACAAAAAAAAACCAAAAAGAAACCCGGTTTAGCTTTGTTTTTCGATTAAAAATAATTTAAAAAATTGGCAAGCACCACGTCACGTTATAATACTGTTCCTTTATGTTCCGTTGCATAGAGCTATAGAACATGTTTTATAAATATGGTGCTAAACATATCTGATATATATATATATATATATATATATATCCCTACAAAGGCTACTTATTATTATACAAGAACACGTTTCTCCAAGTCCCACATGATTAAAACAGTTATCGGTTCGCACAATGATTCGGTGTGCCCACGTTTCAATGTCTACATATTTATTAGATACTTAAACCTTAAGTCAACTTCATACTCAAGTTTTCTAAAAGGCCAGCACCATGTGGATTCCATTTCCAAACTCCAGAACCGTCGCTTTCCCGTCGCGTACGTTTCTTAGTAAACGTCATCCTCCATTGCGATTGTACAATTCTACAAATGTATAGATCAAATGTATTTCGTAACCAGTAGGAAACAATTAGCATTTCTTTAAATAACCAGGCAAAAAAATAAAATGTGTTTGACGTGGGGATTACTGATTTTGCCATGAAAATTTGGAAAGTATGTACTTTTTCTTATTTTGTCCAATTGCTTTCCATCTTCTCGTTGACTTGTTTTAGTTAACGTGTCGCAGGAACGCCTTTCCGTTTCTGTTTATTTGAGATTCTAAACCCTCTTGGTGTGTTTTGGCTTGTTCACTCTTAGTTTTCTCAAAGTGCAAATATGATAACTTGTTTTTTTCCCCCGAGATTCTGGGAAAAAATGCCCCAAATTTTCTGAGAAGTAATCCAGTTTTAGCCATGCGCACGCAGGAACAAATACGCGCCCGCCTTTTACTTCTTGATTCTCAGGCATAGTCCTCTTTAATGTCTGGAGCAAATTCATTTCGGCATCCTCAATATCAAATGTCCCGCGAAGGTACGCAAATTTACCTTGAAATATGTACAGGATATTTTTTTTTCTGTAAAGCTACACCTCTCTGAAATTAAGAAGAAAACAGTGAATATTAGAGAAGATGTAGAAATTAAAACGTCAAGTATTTCCGCCTGATGAGTTTTTGTCAAAGATGATGTTGAAATAGAATGAAGCGAAGACAATAATTGTACGGGAAGAAAAAAAAATGGTGGAAATGTGACTAGGGAAAAGTATGAGAAGGGATGAGGGGAAAGCAGTTAAATGATAATAATAGAGGATGAAAAAGAAAATGAAGGAGGAGTGGGAGCCATGTGTTGCATCCAAGAGGATTGAGAACATCCAGAGGCTCACCGCCAGTTCTCTGGAGCACAAATGATTAAAAAAGTAGGAAAGAAGAAGAAAACTGGACATTTGACCCATGAAAAGTGTTCAGAGAAACTACACAATAGCATAAAATACTTACGAAGCTGTCAATGTGGAGTTGAGGAGCAAAGTGGTTCTTATTTTGTACAGTTGGGCCAAAGTGAGCTTCCTGTGCTGTGACGATTGAGGATCAGACATTGTTCTTCTCGCAGCACCAGAAGCATTATTAATGTCCAATTCTCGCTCGTTCTCCTCAGCCGCATACCGATCGGAAAAAGAGCCGCTATACAGCTGTGAGCCAGAATCACTCTCAGAGTCTTGGAAAGAGTTAATTTGCTCACGTTCCGTCAGTGGATCCTGTAGTTTGTCCTCCTCTTTTCCCGGACCAGCGTCTTTTGAAAAGATGATGTCTTCTGATTCTGAAAGTTCGGATGAACTGCTACTACAGCTACTTAAATTGACCACTTTCCTACTTGAACAGTCAGACTGACGTCTTGGTTTCACAATGTGCTGGTCAACTTTGTTTAGTGAAGGTTCCACCAAGCTAGTCCTATGCGTAACATACCGAGCCATCTCATTGCCGTCGCTTTCCATATTTAGGAAACAGTCTGATCTTGGTGACATAAAGAGTTCGCACAAGCTTTTGCTTTGAGTAAGAGGAGATTCCTCATTAGTATGACTTGAAGGGCATGTGGATATCAGATGAAGAATATTGGCTTCTGATTTGGACTTCAGAACTTTGGTTCTACAAGGAAGAAGCTGTACAGGTGTTCGCCTACGGAGTTTTGGAGAAGAGGAACGATGGGAACTGACAGATTCTCTCTCTTCTTCCGCCATTTCTTGTTGTTGGCGTTCTACAAACTCTTCCAGTGACGTTGGAGAGAGTGTCCCGTAAGCGCTGTCTATCGATGAAGATCTACATGCATTTGGCTCCAGTTTCAGGTAATTTGAATCCATAGCTGAATTTGATTCAGAAGTCTCCATGCTTTCAAACATGTCTCTTGTGGGTGTAGTGGATGAAGCTGTAGTGCTAATCGACGTTTCATCTGACTGAGAACCAAACGGCCCTTGTTCGGTCTCAGGAGAAGAAAAGTCTTCACTGGCATCGATGACGACGACAGAAATAGTTTCTGTAGAGCTGTCAGACTGACTGCAAAATTCAGACAAAACATAGATGATTATAGAAAACAGAGTGATTACCAAGCTTATGACTGATACGCAAAAACACAATGACGTCTTTATGACTCAAAGATTACCTCTGTCGCGTTTCCGTACTCCCTCTACGCAGAATGGTGGGGGAACTGGCTGCCGAGGTCCCGCTTTCCATATCTTCCTCTTCTTCCTGAAGATGTGGCACTTGTTGCTGGTTCTCTACATGCTCTTGACGCAATCTTTGTAAAAGGTTCTAGGGTGCCATGTCAACAAACAGAGTGATTAATCATCCATTCTGATCTAATGGATACCCACACAAATTAAGGCATGTTGAGTACATGATCAGTGATCTTTGTGAGGTCTCAACCAGTAATCAGCATCCTCCATCAAATGTGGTTTACTGGGTCCTTCTCGGGTGAACAAAGGTGGTTCAAACATTGTTCAAACATTTATATTATATACATTAGGTGATAGAAACCTACATCCAAGGATCTACAGAGCTACAGTAACCATGGTCCTGTGGATCCAAGGACACGTAAGCACCAATGCGGAAATGCATGTCCCATAAAATTATATGTATTTGTGGCTGTTCCTAATGAGCAGGCTGAAACATCATACTAAATTTTCTGACCCATTGACGTCTTTTTTACTGTAAAACAATGTTAAATACTTAAAAGGATTTACCTGCGCATTGCAAAGTTCTTCAATCCATCGTCTACAAGATTGTTGTCCGCTTGCTTGAAAGGTATAGGCAGCTACAGCACTTCGGAATTCGTTCAGGTAGATCAACAAGAATGACCCTGTGATGTCATTATAAATATATAGATATATAAAGGGTTAATAAATGGTTAACTTAATCTATGAAAATTGTAAAACCAAATAGTAACCTGGTATATACATGCTGGTATTTATTCTAGGATGTGCAGAGTGCTGTCCAAATTAACAAAGCTTTGAGACGGGATATATATTATTAAGAGGAACAGCTTCTGGGTAGTTTTGTGATCTATTGATTATGTGATTTACATTTAACCTGGACTGTATTGAGTTGGTTTGGCTGTGATAAGAGGCATGGACATAAATGTTGCCACTTACCAGGGTCTTTAAGCTCTCGGAATACAATTTTATCCACCATCAAAGGTTGTCTAATAATTTTGGTTCTTTCAGCTTTCTTCACTGGTTTTGTAATGAGGAGAAGATCCGTAAAGAGGAAACAGTACACATCCATCTGGAAGCACAAAGGGTACGGGGTTAATATGTGGTTATTTCTCTCTCTCCCTTTTGTGCCCTAAGCTAGGCAGTCCCTAAACCCATTGAAAACAATGCATTTTGAGCCCGTACATGTACGGGCTTTGTCATCAAGGGGTTAATGTCCCCTCTGGTTGGGGCCGATGAGGAAAGAGGAGTAATTATTACCTTGCTGTCCTTTCCTTCTTTCATCTTGAGACATCCTTCGTGATGAAGCTGTCGTGTATCATCAGGAGAAGTTTCAAGCATGGGTGCCGTTAAATCCAGCCGGCAGAACTCCTTCAAAATCTAACAAGAGAAAAAAACAAAGTTCGGTGAGTTAACCAAATTAGAAACCGGTTTTATGAGCTGAGTATGTGCTACACAACAAGCAAAATGTACAGACAGTTTAAACGTTCGCAGTTACCTTGTCCACCTCGTCGGTGCTGCTTTCCACGGCTTCGTAGGAATCGATGCGGCTGATGATGGCTGCCAGTCGCTGCTGCTCTTGTCTTTGGCGCATGCGTGAGTTCACGTGATTGATGAAACGTTCCACTGAGTTTATCTGTGATTACAAAGTTATCATTATTACTGATATTTCAGCCTCTACAACCCCTGTCATCCTTCATACTTATAAATATACATATTATATACGTATAAAGATATGTTTACCATGATAATGATGGACTCTCTTATTTGAGGGTCATCCGTCTTCTTCAGGATTGACTTGAGCAATAAAGGATATTTGGTAAGGCGTTGATGTGGTTTTACCAACATGTCGCTCAGCTTCAAACGATTGCACTGCTTGTGTTTTTCAGACCACTAAAAAAGACAAAATCAGCAAGAATGTAAAAAATTTGCCAAAACATTAAAAAAAACAGTTGATAAAGTTAAAAATGTCTTAACTAATTATTCAATTTTTTTTAGACTATATGACAGCTAAACCAACGTATTAATATTCAAAATGTTATGGGACTTGAACGATGAAAACTCATTACAAGCCTTTAATAAGGGGGCTTCGCAACCTGAATATACTTATATATTTATATAAAGTGGTCCAATTGGATGTCATTGTCACATATAGGTTGAAGCAAAAAAAAAATGAGTGGCGCTAAAAACAATAAAACTTACCGTAACGTAAGCTCGAAAGAGCTCGTTGTCCCGATGCAAGTTTCTCATATATTCCATGCACCCTTCCTCCTCCATACAATATCTGATGTATGGCTTGAAAAGTGATTCGAACTGAAAGGGGAGAAAGGAAGGTCAGTGCATTTGGCCAACTATAATTAATTTACAATCTAATTAGTAAAGCTCTGATGTGGAGGTCTACTCCCTACAGGGCACTAAGACATTTACTCAGGGTTGGATGAGACCAAGTCTCCCTACATAAGTTCTCGCTATATCCCTAGTTTCTCCATGCCATCTTACGTTAGAGATCTTCTAAAAGCATAGTCACCACTTGTGTGTGAATGACAGAACCCATCTGATCTGAGAGAAGTCTTCAAAATAATAGCTTCCTTACCATTTTGAATCCTTTCTCAAAATCAGTTGGGTTGAACAATCCCTTGGTCTTTCTAGCCTTCTCTAGTGCTGGCGCCATGACGTTCCTCCAGAGGGACCGGTGGAGTTGGATGATCTCTTGAACATTGCTGAAGAGCTTCTCTGGCTCCACCTTTGGAACAAAAAATACAAATCAGGATTCTTCATTTGTTATATGATACAGGGACACATTAACCCCTTCTTACATGTGAACATAACCATATAACCACACCTATAACAGCATCAAGGAAGTAATGCTGACGCCCCATTCCATGTTGCTTCGCAAAATTATATGACAATTTTTTTTTTTAATATTGCATTTATAAAGTATTTCCTTACCTCACATAAGAGCCCTGAATCTTGAAGGTTCAGGAGGCAGCAAAGGAAAAGCTGTGAAAAGACAAGTGGAAATGTATTTTACCCCGTTCTTCTTCATTGTGGCATACAGCACACCCAGCATATAGATACATATAGTTCTGTGCATATATACACACATAGTAAAAATAAAACTTACATCTGTAATGACTTTCAGCTTCTTGATATACGTGGCTTCTGTGTATAGCAGTTCCCAGATGGCCTCCTGCTGGTGGCACTGCCGGCGCGTTAACATCTGTTGGAAAAAGGAACATTTGTTCTACCATTCCTCGGTTGCTTGGTATTGCCATACTCCAGAATCCTAACTACTGATTTACTAAACTGAATTAAGGGTACGGTTCCACTCCACAAACAAACCATGGAATATCTGTAAATGTCATTATTTCCTCTGAATAACATAAATATTACTGAGACGCTGAGATTTAAGAAGCTTTCTTAAGTTTCCATGGCAGCTACCTGCTTTTGTGTCAGACAACCAAAAATGTAATTCAGCACATTTTAGAAAGATAAATCTATTTCTGCTGATAAATATCTGCATTTCAATAGTTTTAACTGAAATATAATTCACGGAGAAACAAATGTTGAGCAAAGGGAAAGCAAGGGGAAGGAGAGAAGGAAGGAATGGGAGAAGAAAGGAAGGCATGGAGGAGAAAGAGAAAGAAAGAAAAAAGAAAAACAATGTGCGATAGAGACAAAAGAGGAGAGAGAGAATTTTGTTAAAGAGACCTACGTAAAACACTTTAAACCAATGTATAAGAGACAAAATACTTGATATTTCATTAAACATTCACTCTTTCTACAGGATTTATGATAAAAATAATAATCTCTGTATGACTCTCTGCATCCTAAGAGATCTTACCTCAGGACCCTCAATGATCTCCTGCCAGCTATCTTCAAGATTCAAGTTAGTATCATCTTCTTCTTCCTCCCACGAATCTTGATCAAAACAAAGCTGCTGTGGCAATTTAGGAAGCCCGAACATACTATACGAATGAAGCTTGCTCTCCAATTGCTCCATTTTATCGATCTCCTAAAAAAGACATATATGGATATTTTATCACGAAATTTCCCTGGATTGTGAAGACTAACGCTGCTTTATACGAGTATCAGCCAGCGCTGCCTGGATTTCTAACTCAATATCTAGAAGCTGCGGTAATTCCATGTAAATGAGACACAGCGAAGCTAATGTGATTATCGGAGGAGAAGTGACACCCAGGGACCCGGCAGATCCCCCTCTTTGTTTTCTTGTATCTGTCGCTCGTGCTAGAAGCCCATGGGACCGTCGCATTTAAAGGAACAGCTGGTAAGAGTAGGCGAGGGTGCAATCATTGAATGCTCCTCCAACAATGAGGCCAGGCTGCCGTCTCAGAATCATTGACGCCGTGACATGATACTAAGGAGTTGGGGTCGGCCAGATTGGAAAGGGACAAAAGAATATTCCGAAACCTCCGCTCCAGTTCTTTGCGAGCGTTAAATCATTAATCCCAGAACTCAAGTTGGAAATTGTCTGACCGGGGCTTCTTCGACAAAATAAAAACTTGTTTTATTTGTCATAGCGCAAATACGAATTGTGGTCATGAGTACGATTTTAGGAATATTAACTCCTTAAGATCCAATATTGCAGTGCCAATTATTGCGAATAAAGAGTTGTTATATATATATATATAGATATATATATATATATATTTTGAATCCCGATGAGGATTTAGTAATAATTGAACCGGCTGTATATGGAACAATATACTAAGTGAGCCATAATTTGTTTCTTAATTAATAATTATCATAAGTTAAAAACGCGTGTTTTGGAGGGGGGTCCTTTATTTTATGCTCCCTTCATTGGTATTCATCATTAACGACTACTATTTCCAGTAACTTTACAGAAAAACAAATGTTTTCCCAGACCACTTGAAAAGTGTCACTAAGTAGACTAATGCGTGAAACAAAGAACAATTACATGAAATAGAACTAATTTACATCTGAATGTAGAGGTGGACGCTACGGATTAAATCCACACATTGTAAAGCACTTTCTCCGATTCAAAACTGCTTGTAGCTTTTAGTATCAGCGTCATTGAACAATGTTTGGCGGTCAACGAGTTAAATGCAAATAGCCCATGGCATTCTAATTATATATATATATTATCCGAAATACATGAGGAATAATACTGATTTATATAAAAACATAGAATATGACGGCAGATCAGAACCATAAGTCCATCTAGTCTGCACTTTTTTCCTGCTGTAATCAGACGTTGGTCTCGTCTTAGATTCAGGAGCCGTATGCCGATCCCATGTATGTTTAAATTCTCTCACTGTATTACCCTCGACCACTCCTGCTGGGAGGTTGTTCCACTTATCTACCACCCTCTCAGTAAAGTAAAACGTCCTTATACTAGATCTAAATCTTTGACCCTCTAGTTTTAGATTTTGACTTCTTTTGATTTTGATGTAAACACTTGACAAGACAATGCACAATAATGCCAAAAATTGGCATTATCAATAATTACCCTTCCAAACGGTCCAGTAACACTAGATCCAAAGAACCCACTGAAGCGGCTGGCGGCGCGATTTTTCCAGGTATCCGAGCCGTTGTTGGGTAGAGAAGAGCTGGAATTCTGGGCTGAGTCTTGAGTTGGGATATTGGCGTCCCCAAGGAATTCAGTCATATTTTTCCTCCTTCTTCCAGGAGCCTAAACAAAAAAATGTAAAAACAAATATATAACATATGTAAAATATATGCCCTGATATAATGAATTCTATAAAAAAAAAACATATTGAAAGGGAAGGAGACACAAAATATGGAATAAGGGCAGATCATTATATAATAAGCAGATTATGTGAAAAATATTGCAGATGAATTCCCCAAACTCGTTGCAAAAAATCAAGATCACAAAAACACAAAAAGGCCACTTTTTAAAAAAAAATAATGAAAAAATCTGCCTTTCACTTAAACAAAGAAGAGAAATCCCCTACTTACAAGTCTATGGAGCTGCCTAATCCCAGACACAGCTATTATCCGGGCTTTACAAGTAACTCGGACCATTCCTTACATTGAAATAATCATTCTGCGGCGAACGCACAATGAGCTGGAATCTAGTGATTTTTTAGAGAATAGACCGTTGCAATAATTGTCTCCCAAAATCAAAATGTACTCAAAATAAAGCACCTTTCCCTTTTTTTGAACTCTTTTCTCCTTTCTCTATTTTATCCGGATTAGTAATTTCCTTCTCTCTCTCGCCTCCCACAGAGAATTTAGGGGCTTAATAAAAAAAACTAGCAATAATAATGTTCTATTGATTAAAAATACGTAATAACGACCCTGAAGCCCTTGTACATATCTGCATCCTACCCGTCTGCAATAACAAAGTAACCGTTTGCCCCAAAGTGGGTGTACAAAATTCTACCTAAACTGAAATAATAAAGATAACAAAACAAAACGCAATATAAAAAAAATGTAATACATAGATTTTTTTAACAATTTAAGCGATGTACATCCCTGATGCATAGAGAAAAAAAGAACAAATAAAATTCACAGTAAATCGCAGAGAAATAATATATTATATATTCTGTATTGTATCTTATGTATATAATAATACTTACCTCTGCCTGAAAAGGTATCGCTCCGATAATAGAATGAATAGCATAATTTTTCATTAAAACGACTCCAAAAATGTATTAAAGGAATAGCGTGATTGTTACGAAAGACACACCGGTTCCTCTGCCTTTTTAACTTGCTCTGCTAGCTGCCAATTAATATCAAATCCCATTTCGTGATCGATTGAGAGGGGGACGCAGCTCTTGTGTGCTTTGTGTCAATCCCAATGTAAGAAGTCAATAGTCAATAAAACGGATGACATTGCTGGGGTGGCTAATACCGCTGGCATGGCAATGGGGCATTCCTTTTTGTGCTCTCACTCTGTACCTTTAACAACAGCCTGTGTTTATTTGCATGAGGTGGGAGGGGCTTAGTGAGATACCGCTGGGGTTCTAAAATGTGTCTAAAATTCCGACACTACCAAATTCAGCCTATAGGTGGCTCTGCGTCTCTTTAATGCCACGGGCTCTAATAAATAACATTTTATTTGTAAAAAAAAATGTGCCAAAAACAAGAAAAATAATTAACTGGTTGTATTGGTGATGTCAGTTTAATTTTCAAGGGGAAAAGAAATGAAAATGATAATTTACGGAATATTCAATAACTAGATTGTAAGCTCCTTCGAGCAGGGCTCTTCTAAACCTAGCGTTTCTGTAAGTCGGACTTGTTATGTGATGGGCTACTTGTTATGTTCTGTTTACCCATTGTACAGCACAGCAGAATATATATATAAATAAATAATAATAATAATAATAATAATAATAGTAACATTTGCCATTTTTTAAATAAATAACAGTACCCAAGGAAGACCCGTTGCTAAACATAGAAATATAGAATATGCCGACAGATACGAACAACTTGGCCTATCTATTCTGCCTGTTTTTCCTGCAGTGAAGACTCAAACCTTGATCAGTCGTCGGTCTGGTCTTAGATTCAGGATCCATATGTCTATCCCATGCATGTAAACAGACCCAAAATTCTTTTACATTTCATATATTTGCATATATTTCAAATATATAAGATGCAACTGATGCTATTAACTCAACCATGGAACGCCGAATAGAAAGTATATATATATATATATATATAACGGAGCAGAGATTCCAGGGCATGTTGGAACAACCCCATCAGAAACTGCCTGCAGACTGGGTAACAAAGACATGATAAACACAAACAAGATTTTTCAGCCATTGTGTGTTAAAACAAACAGTGAGTAATTTGAGATTTATAGCACCTACTTAAAAATAGCCAAAAAGCAAACAGTTACTTGTGCGAGGGCTGGCGTACAAATAAACACATATCATATGTACAGGAGTTAGAACCTATTCAATACCCAAAAAAAAAGGCATTTTATTTAGGTATTTGTCTGATACAACACTGCGGTACCTAAAGGGTGCCATGGAAGTGGACTATGGCACTGAAAAGGTTAAGGGAATATTACACCAAATTTAGATTATTCCTCTTTATAAAGTATTTAGGGGATGGTTGAAAAAAAATTTGTTACTGGAGTCAACAGGTTAGCACTTGTCTGGCTACATGGCGGCTGAGGGCCACAAGAGCTGTATTTCATATGTAATACCATTAAAGGATATGCATAAATGGACATAAATTACTTATTTTCTAATTATTTATTTGGCTTAATAATAATAATAATAATATTAATAATAATACTAATACTAATAATAATATAATATTCATTTTTATGGCATAACAGCAAAGTGTTAAACTAGTTATTGTATCACTATAGGTTCAATAGTTTGTCCCTCTCTCCCCTTTAGTATGTAGATATTTTTTTAATGTACTCATCATGAACCCTTAAACATGATAAAGGACAAGTCCTAGTTCTATCTAGGCACAAAAAATCCAAAACAACATAAAACATTAAAAAAACATAAATTATATATAATTATATAAATTAAATATATTTAAATATAACATAAAAAAGTGGTGATTTGTTCCTGAGGTTAGATAAAAATGATGTTATGTATCTAATTCTTCAAATGCGCAGAAATAAAAGGGTTCCAAATGAGCCAAATTTAAGAAGAAGAATACGAATAAAACATATAAGCCTTAGATGATCCATCAAATACCTCTAAATCAGACGAGTAAGTCAATAAGACCTCGTCTATTACAGAAAGATGATCCCAGCTCCTCCATGCAGATAGTCGTCCCATGTTTCTCTCGAAGTCTATGGACTTCTCCTTCATGTCACCAACAGAGGAACCAAAACGTAGCTTTTGTGTTGACCATCCACCCCGTCGCAGAATAAGTTCTGATGCTTAAATGTTTCTTCAGGAGGCTTTCAGCTGCTCCCATAAAATATTTGTCAAAGGTTTCCAATGAAGGATATGTCTTCACGTGTCTTCAGGATAAGGCAAGACCTTTGGGCCTCTGAGATGTATTTGTAGTACCTCCTCGCCAAGAGGTACACAGAATACTGAAAGGTTTTTGTGAAGGGAGGAGATATATGAGGAGAGGTGGGAGTTGCTGGACACCTAACACTAATGTCCCTCCTGTCACCCACTAGATTCCATCAATTCAGGCCCGAGCAGAGATCAAAGACTTATTTGCTTGATTGGTCAGACTTTTCCTTGATACTGTAGCAAAACACCAGGTTGATACCATGCAGCAGAAGTACCAGATTTCACACCTCCAACTGGTTTTTACAATAAGCCTCTGTATGGCTTTTTCTAGACACTGGCAAAGTGGGTCTATGGAGCCATTTATTGTTGATTCATTATGCTAAATAATTAGTTAGGAAGACCATTTACATGCGAGTCTGCGTCCCAAACTAACATGGCCAACAGATCAAAGAATACACAATGAAAGTAAAATGTAACAGACACGAGTTTGCATTTAAATGCTCCAGATTGTAAAGCAATCCATCCTCCCCATTTGGTTTAATAAACATCTCGTTCATATGGAAATCCAACTGCATTCGTCTCCCACGGCAGACTTCTCTTCATTCTATCCGACGTATGTCTGTCCAGACAAAGTACGCACTATTATGTTACTAGATTTAATGGAACCCCAGGTAATCGCTCGGAAATGTAGCCTTCCTTTCTAGAAGGAAAACCATGAATATTGTTTTTTGTTTTTACAGAACGTTGGGCTAATCATCAGATGTCTGCATGACATGGACCGCCATATTTGTTTACATGACATCTCCAGTCAACAATCATGGCTTTAGGTATTGAAGCCTGTATTGATGGTTTGGCTTCTGAAATGGACCACCATTGTCCCATGTCAAGTTAATCTCCACCTTGTGGTCTCTAGGGCTACAAAGCAACCAGGATTTTGGGTTTATTTAGCCATCTGTGCCCAGCGAGGGATATCCAGCTAGCCATGTGCCATCTTGATTGAATCTATATCTCTTTTGTTTATTCAGAGAAAGAGTTGACATGAGAGATCGCAGGAGGTTGGATTAAGCTTCCTCACTCGTCTATTCATTATGAAGGGACAACACTTACAATAATGTAATGAAAGGAAGTTGTACTTTACAGAGTGGGTGGTAGGCAGGTGGAACAGCCTCCCAGCAGATGTGGTAGAGTTTAAACAGCGAGGGAATTTATACAAGAATGGAATAGGTATTTCACTATCCTGAATCTAAGACTAGATCAAGGACTGATTAAACTTTGAGTCTTTATATCAGGAAAAACGGGCAGACTAGATGGGCAAATAGTGCATATCTGCTGTCAGATTCCATGTTTCTATGTTAACACAGGCAAATGTGTCCAGCAAGAAGTGCAAAGCTGGCCCTGCATGATGCATAGTTCAATGGGTGAGGATTTAAATGAATTATGTCTCCTTTTAGAGAATAAACAATTCAGTGGGAAAAAATGGAAATCCCTAAAACGCTTCACGCTAGCAGCGTTTAATCACAGAGAAGCTGGTGATCTGGAAGGTTATTGGTGATAATCACTTAAAAGATCTGTATATTAAGCCTATAGTCCTTATAACAAGAAATCCCGGCTGCAGTCCTCTATCGAAAGATCCATATGCTTCAGGAGTCGGCATATAATGTCTTTCATTCTCGATCCATACATTGGCTTCCACTTCTGCTACTATACTGTCAACAACACAACGACAGGGTAGCTTTAATATCCATGAGTTTGCACAGGTGGCACGATCATTTATGTATATTATACATCGCAAAGCGTCAGGCAAGTTTACTTTACTCATAGATTTGATTTAGAAACTCCTATAATATTCTTACTGAATTTCACTCCTATCACCCTTAGTAAGCAGAGGCAGTAAGTCCAAACCGCCATCAGAAGAACGTGGCTTTTTTTTTTTTTGTGGATTACCGATCAGCGGAAGTCTCCAGGAATTTGACAAAATCGCCAGCGCGTGTATCGTTAATGCGCCAATTTCATACAATACCCTCTTCTCACCTGGAAATAAAATGAATCATTCTTCCTTTATATTGAGGTCTTATCAATAGCTTCCTGTAGCCATACACAGATAATGCACGTTTCATTTTACAGAGTCAGCCGTTCACACCCCTGTTGATCGCTCATTGTCCATTCTCTGATTTACTCAATGGCGTTTATCTGGGTCGTTTGTGTGTCTTTAATATGTCTTCGTATAATCTTTTTTATCATTATGTCAATGACTGACCCCGCAGACTTCTTTACTTATCATATAATGATTAAAATAGCAATATAATCACCGCCCTGTCGTAGAGACCACGTAACAGATGTAAACGTATATATATATATATATATGTAAACGTATATGTCCTTCTGCCGCACTGGGTTATTACGTCATATCCCGAACCCAGGACAGCGGCACAGAGGGGGCAGCCCCGGGTAACGCAACACCGACAGTAAATACACCACTACTTATTATTAATTATTTTCTTTCCGTTCCGCTGGAATTTCCAGCGCCAATTACGATAAACGTCGTGTTTTTATTTCTCAATGGTTGAGTATTTGCATCTGAAGGACATGGAAAATCGGTGAACGGATTTGCATTAATTAAGTGGCAACTGGCGGTGCTTGAACGGAAGTGGATGGAGAAGACCCCAGTTAGGGGGTAGCTTCTTGGAGATGATTTGAAGAGACGGACGAAAGCTAAAAAACACAGAAGCAGGTGCGATCTCCAACCGTTCTGCCGCAGATAGGGGTTTTCTGAATGGTATTTGCTGGGTATGCGCTAAATATATGGACAGCGCTGAACATTATGCCATGCGCTACTTATTGGTATTCTGTTTACTCATTGTACTGCGCTGCAGAATATGATGGTGCTATATGGATCAATCAATAGATAATAATAATCTCATATTAGGATGAATAGTAATGTGCCCACCTCACATACATCTAAATACTGAATGAACACACGGTGGTAAGAAAGACAGAGAGGCGTCCCTAAAGTTCTCTCTTTATTACCCTAAACACCCTTAGCCAACCACCTATACAGAGGGGCTACTGAATAAACAAGCCCCCCCCCCGATAAAAGGAAAAGAAAAGCCAGATTATATTATTTATTAAAAACTAATAATTTTTTTAAACTATGTTCTGCATATATATATATATATATATATATATATATATATATATATATATATATATATATATATAGTTCATACATGATATACATATATGTTATATACATCCTTTGCGTATTAGTCGTATCTGTCCCATGGTACACAGGTGTCTGTCTACGTTTCGGGGCGAGCCCATGGCGGCGATTTGATTCATTGCGCTCTCTTGTTCCAATGCTGTTGATTCCTAAACAGTGCGGGCTCCAGATGTCTGTAACAGGAGCCAAAAAGACAAAGCAGCTGGGAGGCTGACACAAAGGGCAAACAAATGCCTTGGAGGAGACTAAACTAACATTTAGCAACGCTCTGTGTAAACTGTGACGGTCCCTTTAACATGAAGCTCCTATTAACCCCATGTTGGCCAGTCACATTATTGTCTACTGACAATTAGTAGAATGGGAAAAGGAAAATGTTTGTTTCCTAATTATATATATATAAATAACGACAGGTATAGATTATACATTGCGTACTACGATTTTATGATTTTAAAGGGGTCATGTCATAATGCTACTATCTCAAATTGAATCCAAAAAGGAGCCTGGAACAGCTTCCCAGCAGACACAGTAGAGGCGTATGACTTTTACCTATTGTGTAATACACCCTAACTCCCTTTAGATTGTAAGCTCCTGTGAGCAGGGCCCTTCTAACCTGTTGTTTCTGTAAGTCAAATTGTTATGTTACATACTACTTGTTATGTCCTGTCTACCCATTGTGCAGCGCTACGGAATATGATGGCGCTATATAAAAAAAGACGTAAGTCTTTACGGGCAGACTAGACGGAGCGAATGGGTCTGATCTGCCGGCAAACGCTTTGTTTCTATAATGAATCTGCTACATTGTTTATTAATATTGTTTATTATTTTGATAGTACTGTAAATAATGTTTAGGATAAATAACTTTATTTTATGTGAAAAATAACATGCTAATGATAAATATATATATATTATATTATTTTATGTTAAAATGTAATATATTAAAGATAAATATATATATTCTATTTTCCAGTGAAGCAGACTGTTCTCATCTGCACACAAAGACATTTAAATACTTACAATGAGGTGAGATAATCATGCTTTAAAAGCAGGGATTTCACTGCCAAGACTTACAGATGAATCACATTTATGTGATGATAATTAGCAATCCAAAAATTTGTCCCTGGCTACCGATTGCTTCTCGTTTTAATTATGCCAGATGGCTCGTTATTAAACCTGCTCTCTGTACAAAGACACGGATTGCCAAAAAAAACGGTGTCACTCTCAGCCCTCGGAAAAAAAAAAAACTGTACCAGATTTCTCAAATCTCCTTGGAAATCGTACAACTGCAAAAAAAAAATATATGAAAAGATAAAAAAAAAACAAAAAAAAACATTTTGATGAATCAGATTTACAGCGATGATTTGGGTGAATAATGCTAGTTTACTGTGAGTACTTCAATATGCATTTAAAATAAACAAAAAAAATGTAATCGACCTAGAAGTTGCAGCCCTGCTGCTGCAGCTGCTGTTGGGAGCCAGGCAAAAGGGGCAAAGGCATGTGGGGGGGGGATTCGTATGCATTTGCAAGAGCACCACGGTAATTTAAAGGGATCACTCAACTATCATAAATAATAATAATAATAATAATGATAATAATAATGATAACATTATTAATAATAATAATAACAATAATAATAATAATAACATTATTAATAATAATAATAATAATAGTATATGATGGCTGTAAAGTCCCTTTGAGTGCCCCGGACAGAGTCTCCTCCTGTATGTCATTAAGCTTTTGTGAATTTAAGGCTCTGGATTATTTAAATGCTTGCAGGGACGCTAAAGATTCATTATGAAGGGCTGGGTAGCGTTATAGTGCAGTTTACACTTTAACACGATCATATATTATTTTGCTTCCCGTTTCCTTGTTGTTCCTTTCTGTTATCTTTTATTTAACTCTAACGAGTATCATTATGGGAAAGAAAACATCTTGGGGATTTTTAAAACATATTAGATGTTCTGCAATAATTAAGTAATGTCATACGATGCAGAAGAGATTGATACTTGGGGTGTTGCTTGATTATTAATTATTATTATGATTAATATTATGCTATTATGTTTTTTTTTTTTACTGACTTGCCAAATATTTTATGTTAATTAAGTAATTGGGTCTATTACTGACAAAGAACCAGGAAATGTGTATAAATTAAGGACTGTCTAGCACAATCCATGCATGCGCACTGCCGACCAAGGGGCCGAGGAAACAGACTTAATGTATGGAGAGGATTCTGAGAAATCCCATGGTGAATTTTAATGCAAAAAGGGTAAAATATAAGATGGCGTTCAGCTATCATATGCATTACAGTTTATATGATGATTGGGGGGTCCCTTTAAGCGAACCACAGGGTGATACCCTAACAACCAACTTCATAGAATGTTTGATACTAATATCCTTTTATTAATATTTGATTAACATCTTTTTATATGCTGCAAATTGTACGTACAGACATATATCGAGTCTACTATAACCTTTTCAGAGGGTTACTATTTAATTGCTATGACCTAAACATCTCAAAGGGTTAATCATTCCAACTCACCGAGCTCACTGTGCATTATGAAGGACCAACCATAGTGAACTTTTGCCAAATGGACGATGAGGGTCCATAATGGTCCATAATGTATAGTTAACGAGACCAGACTGGGGATGATGAGGCTGCATCATCGTAAGAGTTGCCGGTGTTTGAGACGGCCATTCTAGTTATTGTGAGATTTAATTATGATTTGATTATGCATCACATGTGGCCCGTTGGTACTTGCAGAAGAGGTTCACATCTGTGCCAGTTAAAGGATTAGAATACTTTTCAGTGCCGTCTAAGAGGTTATAATGACAGTGTCAGGTACTACGGATTAAACAATAAAAGGGGCAAGATAAAAGAACATATCCCTCTCAGAATGTATTGTTAATCCTAATGGAAGGATTTAAAGCTGTTTGCTGTGCGGCGGTCGGCCCTCGGCCGCCGGCTGGAAATATTCCTTTGATACATTGTTATGTATAAACATAGTGACACCTAAGAAGAAGATACAGGCGAGCGGATCTGGGATCCACACACCGGAACAAGAAGACTCGGGAAAGTTTTTTCTCAAATAGTTAGAATTTTTTTTATTATTCTGCATTAAACATTTAACACAAGTGCTTCCATGTAAAGGAGGGGGCTTTCTAACAGCAGAGGAATAACATCCACTAAGGGTGGGTTTCTACAATATACATTTCATTTTATTACAAAATAAAATATTTGACATTTCCGTAAACGTCATTATATGGGTTTACTTAGCGTATAAAATTTAATGGGACCGATCCCCATGCTTTGAAGCCTGTCTTTTACGGGTTTGGATGTGAAAAAGGTTCTGTCACCTCATTAGAAATAAGAATATTGGATCGTTCTAATCAGAAACGAGACCGGCGGCTGGTATCACTGTGGCTTTTGGCCTTATCAGATTTCGAGTCTTCGTGTCATACGGTTCGGACACAAAAGAAAGTTAAAAGTAGCACAGAGTTGTCACCTAGTTCCGCAGTAAACGGGAAGGTGTCTTGGAGCCAACCTTCTTCTTTAAAGACCGGCGTCTCAACCATTAGTCTCATTTGCCCCATAAAGTTGTGAGGATGACATTTAGTCCAAAAGAAAAAAAAAGTGTCACTTAAGAGATAGTTGGGTACCTGCCTCGGGTGCATTTCATAAAAAGCCTGCAAGACCTCTAAACATAGATAATAATATCAGTGAAATAACGTCATGAATGTATTCCATCCAACTGTTTGTAGACGTTGGAGGAAATACACAACAGGTGCATCAGAAATAACGTTGGTTAATACGTTAGCGACGGTTGTCTCAATAGATAACATTCATTCCTGGACAGACCATGGAGTTTTTTTTGAACGGGGAGTTATGTTAATGTTGTGGTTCAAAATACTCCAAGGGAAATTAATATAATATCACTATGATGTATCTATCCACTCCCACCACTTTCACCAACAAAAGGTTATGGAACCCGATGATTGGAGACATTTACAAATAATGTTTATTTAATGCGATTAGGTGTAGAACGTAGACAATATATGTATTAAGTCAATGGACGGAGTAATTATGCGCAGATTTCAGTGGGTCACACCTCTCATTCAATGGACCAACCAGTCGGGGTAAAAGAACAGCCTTCCAACTGAAAAGAAGGACCATTTCAGGTAGAGGTACAAATGAAAGGAACCTTTTGACACCAATTCTTATTTCTACCAGGGCAACCTGCTGAGTGAGCATCCCCCGAGAGACTAAATCTTCACTCGCCCTTCAGGGTTTCCACTCATACTCATAAACATCCAATATATCAGAGATAAATGACCATGTGGGTGTCAAGATCTTAATGGAGCATTAGGTGACATCGGTGAACCTACTGGGCCCAAAGTGAATTAACTCAGACTGTTTGTCGGTAGTTTGTATGGAAATTATTAAATGAACACACAAAAGATTGCTATTTTATACCTCAGTATCCTTGTCTTCCTTTGTCTTCTCAGTTGGGTAAACTTGCGCATCGGTGTTACTTGACATTTTGGGTTTGATGGCATGCAGGTTCTCCTCGCCATTGTTCTTTGCCCATGATTGTGAGTTAAAAAGTTGGATTCGTGCTGCTACAAGACCGGTGGCTACTATCACTTCCATTTCTGTCCCAAGAACAGACGTTGGGTAGGTCAGCAATGTACTAAGACGAGTCAGGTGGCCCTCGCCATAAGCTCTGAAAGATTTCTCCTCTTGGACGTGCCACGTTTTAGCCCGAAACCCCTTCATTTTTTTAATTAATGGTCAAAAGAAGAACATTTTTCTTGTCCCATTCCAGGTTGCTAACCATCCATTTCGACCAACAGAAAATGGGGAAAAAAACAAAGTATGTCCAGAAAAAAACGATTCCATTCAAAATTCCAGCTTTCTGGGTTAGCTCCTCACAGTGCGTGCGATCGCTCGACACTACTGTATAAGCAAGGCTTCAGGTGCACGATTCACCTTTGATACCGTGGCCGAGGAAACCCCTGACGATAGATATACGAGGTGTCTGTAATCATCAGAGAGCAAAGTTTTGAACCGCTTGGTTCCTGATTGCCTTCTCCATGGAAACAACACAACATCTGTTTACTTGCTTAATGATCACCTCTATTTTTAATCTACGCGATATATGCAAATATAAAAACCCCGGGCAGTGCATATTGATGTCGTTTCGCCTTGCGTTCCATTCACGTTTTCCATATTTTGTGTTACGAACCAGAATATGATAACTAAGTGCAGAGAATGAAGGGGGAAAAGGAATTAATCTTAGGAATATGGACTCGCTGATGTTTTAAAATGTAACTCTTTAGTTCCCTTCATAATTCAGACAGAATGTAGGTTACAGGTTGTATGAAAGACGTCTAAGTGAGTTTGGAGCTCACAGACTTTCGTTAAACCAGTGGCTAAACCTCCCAACCGACACAGCGTGAAGATGGAATCCCTCACAACCCCTTTAATCATTTTTCTTAGTAGTATTCACTTGTTACCGGATGACAACGCAAAGAATATTCCATGTAGACACAAGTATACCAAGAAAATAGCCAAGAAAATACAAAAAAGCTAAAAGACAAAAATAAAGAACGTCCCATTTGTTTATTATAGTACGCAACTGTAGTTTGTAAGCTTTGCGAGTCAGGGTCTCCTTACGGAACTTGCTGGCGCCGTATAAATAAAAGATAATAATAACGGTATGTTATTTGTTAAAGATACAATAATGGTAAAAGGAAAATAAAAATCTCACTCTACTCATTCTCTATATATTTGGCACAAAAACATCAATTACTTTTTTTTTATTTCTTTCTACCTCTTTAACCATTTTCTATACCTTTCTAATTTAATGTTTTCGAATAGTTTTCTTTAAACGTTAAAGTACCGTATGCATGAGATCCTGGCCCCCCATCAGATGAAACAAAAGACAAATAACACACCGTCAATGTACTGGGACCAGACTTTTCAAACTTCAAAAACGGCCGGCTTTTTTCAGCACTTTCATTTGTGACATCGGGGCATCGGGATAAGGGCATTCGAGTGAAACAAGATACACAAAGACACAGATGTACAAATAGCCACTTTTAAAAAACAGGAACTGAATAAACACCACCAGATCTTCCAAAAACAGAGGAATCACCATCGGAATTCTAATACCAAATTCCAATACAACATTCCTTGATGGTTTTAGGATCGCAGGATTTTTTTTTCTTCCGTCAACCTGTAAACTGAGATCTGTTTCTATGACCGGCACGGGGGAAGACGAAGGGAAATCATAATATCCAGCGAGTGAAAACATGTCTTATTTCCATGCGACAATTGCTGAATAATCAACAGATTAATCTGATTATTCAGTAATATTACGGTCCTTCTGATAATCAGTAGATTCAATGATTATACTTTTTTTTTAAGTATGAAAAAAAAGTCACAGGAAAACTTTATTTTCAGCGCGTGTTACTTTGTAGCCACTTTAAATACACAACCCATTTCTCTGGGATCTTAAAACGAGGAAATTAAGATAATTATACAGAATATATTTCTACTTTCCATTATCGGTATTTATGTTTGTACCAAGGTTATTTAGGACAATCAAAAAGAAACTTGACCTTCATCTTGATTATGAATTAAACCTGCTTCTTAAGGGCAAACGTAATGCACCAACATGTTCATTTTTATAAAGCATAGTGCTGGGGGGGCTTTGGGGGCCCCAAAACATATATAATTTTACATATTTTTCTATGTTGGCCAAAGAAAAACCCCAATCAACTTCAACTAAAAATGTTCGCAACTGAACTCTCCATTGCAGGTGAGTTAACGCATTCATTTGGCCTCGATAGGATTAATTAGAGATTATGATAATTAAAAAAGGATGCCGGCCACAAAGGGAGCCGCTTCCTCATACTAGAACGAGATTGGTTTCAAATTGCTTTTGAAACTATATGGAATGTGCCAGAAATGTCGTAAAAGACAGGAAATCATAAGTTAATTAAGGCCCACGGTGGGAAGGTTTCTCCTACAAGCTATGATACTGATAAACAGGGAGCAAGTTTACAATAAGATAAAAGTTGCTTTGGATATTGGCTGGCTCCATTCAGTTCCCTAATGGCTGTTTGCGGTCCACTTGATTTAGTGAGTCCAACTTGTGTAAGTCTGCTAGACCACAAGTTCACATATTCACTAACATCTACATAACTTCAAACTCAACTGCTTTACAGTTGGGCTTAGTGAGTTGAGCTCGTCTCCCATCTCACAAAAACTTGGTAGTAAGTTCCATAACTTGAGTTTGTGACCACTTGGCAGCACCTAGAATGTCAGATAATATTCAAGTTGCTGTTCGCGTTGTAGCAACATAATTTAAGTTGGAAACAAAAAACACACGTCCATCAATCAACTTTTCTTATTAACCTTTTAACTTTACGGTCAACTCATTGAATAAACCAATATATATAAACTTTTATAATTCCAAAATCTCCCTTGGGTGACCTAACTAACCAGGTTAACTTCATAATTTTTTCCCCCGGTGATATACCCCATGTACGCAGTTGTGGTTTTCCAATATTATTATGTATGAGATATATTATTATGTGGTAGATATGTTAACCACATTAATATTATGCCTTCAACGCACAATCCCCGACTGCCGCCTCCTTCGAGACGTGTATTCTTAAATCCATTCGCACCTAATCGACGACATCATTTATGAGAGGTGCCAGCGGATTTGTCTCGGTATCACAGAATAATGTCACGTTTGGAGTATTTAAAATGCTGCTGCCAAGGCAAATATTGTATTCATATGTATAGCCTTAAACATCTGCAATCATGAACGCATTCTTGCATTATTTATTAGTTTCTTCATGAAAAAGAATTGCATCAAAAGATGGCGGCTCCCGACAAGCTGAAGATTCGGCAGTGGACCGAAATATTAAAAAAAACCTCAACAAGCGTCCTACTAAAGCGATAAAAAGAATTTCCCGTTCCATTATACTATTTGCTATATTTGGCACATTTGGCATTGAATAAAGCGGGCTCGGACAGGCTATCCGGCATGCGGGGCAAACACATGGTCGGCTGCTGGCCGACGGCTCTCTATATTCTACCGACCTGCTGCTCCAGAGCCAGATCGGGCGCTGCGATGTGCGGACGCTGGCTGGAGCTGTCCGTCCGCACGCTACTGAGCTTAAAAGCGCATTGTGCGGACCCTCATATCCAGCAACGTGACAAAAAGAATGTCACGTGCAGCCGCTGACATACCGCTGTCGGCTGCACTAAGGTGAGTTGGCAGCCGTCGGCCTTAAAGTGCCAGGGCCACCTAGTCATGCCCAGTCCGTTCCGGGAATGAAGCACTGTTTTTTTTATCTCTGCAGTGCTGATTTATTATAGAAAGGAAGGTTGTATGCTCTCCGTCGTAGGTCGCTATTCATTATAGTAGCGACAGAGCGATAACCTGCCTCGATGAACATTTTCACATGCTGTCGGTTGGACCTTCCTAACCTTGGGAAAGATATGGTGTCTTAATAACTACCAGAGTCTTCATTATTGCCTTCTTCTTACTATCTAAAGTGATTCCGTTGGGTATAATAAAGATAACCCCATTATCAGCCCCCTCCCATTAATCACCGGCTCAGTCCGTACGTTAGCGAGTCAGGAGCTACCCAGTCCGCGGCTCGATTTCTGATCGCGTTATGGCCATATTTTAATTATTTATTATTATTATTATTTTTAAGATTGTAACCTGAAGGTTCTATTGTAAGATCTTGTAATTGTATCTGCATCGACTCAGGTCTGGGTCTTTATAGCAGGGAAGACGTGCAGACTAGACGGGCCGAATGAGTCAAATTCCGTCAAATTCTATTTTTCTATGTTTAAATTTAAAATCAAGGCTGCCTTGCGTATGCCGGTCCTTGGGATCGGGTGAGGTTAATTCTCAGCACACATATTAAGTTGTTTACCGTTTATGTTGGTAAACAGATCAAGCGGTAGGTGCTGCCTTAAGCAGTTTTTAATGACAGCTCCGCAAATAAACGCCTGATAACGCGGGAATTTACCCAGATTTAGGGATTAGGTACAAGGTTTCACTAACAAAAGGGGGGCCGTTCGTCAAAGTCGTCATGTTTGAAAACTAAATCAAAAACAACGCAAAGAAAGTTGTGTTTTTTTCAAGGACTGTATATCTGGAACTCACAATAACAAGTTTTTGGTAAAAAGAATTGGAAACTTTACCAAAAGTCAAGTAAATGGAGATTTGATCTTTATATTTTTGGCCACTTGTGTGAACGTCCACAGATCTCTCCCAAGGAGGGACAAAGACAAGAAAACTCTCTCCATTCACCCTCATTAATGCCCTCCTTTATGTTTTATCCAAATATCTCCCTTATTTATATTCACCTTCACTTATTTATTCTTTCATTTTATTTTTTGAAACTTTTACAAGGGTTTTAGAAATTAGAAAGGTTCGAGCAGCCAACGCCACTGATTTTTATGCTCAGATCTTAAAAGATGGCCATATATTTCTGTCTAGAGATCCACCACCGTAAATCATAGCTCCGACATCTTGTGAGTTACCAACCACAGTATCATACCTCCCAACTGTCCTGCATTTTTGGGGACAGAACTGATTTCTGGCACTTTCATTCTCTCCAACCAAACACATCCACTGTGCTGGTCATTCAAGCTATGACATGGATTGAGGTGATTTTCCACCCCAGAGGTCTATCTGCCCCCCCTTGATTTTGAGGTAGGAGGACCGCCATCCCCCTGGACCCGCCACCCTAGATCTAGTTGGTCTTGGCCGCAATACATTGCTGATTCTAAGGTAAAAGCTGGATATATATAATATGACCTGTGATATTATTCTCCCGTATAACGTATATCCGGCTCTTCACATAAACCCCATGGATCACGTAAATGATCATAGAGAAGGGTGAAGTCCAACACGCGCCGTATGCAAAGCTGTCTTTTATGCTCTTTGTGACGAGCGTGACGGGTACAACCTTACCGAAGTGTTTTATAGACATAAAAAGTACAGAGTGCAGCGCAAAAAATACATATTATAGGCCTAATTACATTAAACCTGTTTCAGAGCAGAGAGTCAGGACCTGTCCCAACGTCCTTAACCCTCCGATCCGTTTCTCCTGCTTATCTTCAGTAACCTTCTGAGATGCTGCCTCCTATCATGGATCTTCACATCATAACTTTTAGGGATGGAAATAAATTGTCTATGCTAGATCCTCCTTATACCGGGGTCATTCCTCCTAACCCAGTACCTACTAGACTAATTCTCATACCTCCCAACACCTTTAATGATCAGAGAATTATTTTTTTTGTACTGGGTATAGTACGTCAATTAGGAGACATCTCTGTCTATACACGAGAGATATCAGGGTAGGAAAGAGGAACGGAGGGACTTGTGTCCCACGGAGGGACTGTCCCTAATAAACAGAGTCACTTGGGAGGTATGGTAGTCACCCTTGAGATTATGGTGTACGTTTTCTTCTGGTTTTCCCGGCTGGAGACAGCTGAGAATTACTGTAATGAGAGTTACGCCGTCAGCAGACCGCCGGCGCTCACACTCAGCACAGATTCCCTCTAAACATATGTTACACGGACTGAAGTTTCAGACAGTTTGAAAACTTTGACCACGAGAATCAGGGGAATTTATTCCCCCCCATTACACTGTATTTTTTTTTTTTATTAAACACAGATTTCCTACACTTTAAAGAAAATGAAAGCAACAACACATTCAGGATGACAACACCTACTTTAAAACAATAAGGGGGCCGGGGCTGCTACCAAAGGAACAGATTGTTGGCTTGTACCAGGTTATGATGTCATAGGGCATTAGCAGCCAATCAAATTGAGCTTTGATCGTCTGAAGGGTCATTATTTCTTCTACGCATCCCCCTTTAAATATTTTTAATTAATAAGATAATGGGAAAAGACTTTAGATGTTGTTGGATGAGCTTTTTTTCTCAATGTTACACTTTTCTGTTACCATGACAACAGAATAATACAAAAAATACCGCATGATCGTAGAGACGTACAGGTATTCCAGAAACACCAGGGAGGACATGATAGACTTTTAAAAAAAATCTACCCATATCGGCATTGAAAGAATGTAACAAATATTTCAGTTGAGAAACACGGGGAAAGCTGATAAATCTGTACAGCGCTGCGGAAGTTGATGGCGCTATATAAAACAATAAATAATAATAATCTCTCTAAAGTAAACAGCAGGATTTCACTGTGACCGATTGCCAAACGAAATAAAAATCCGGTGTTAATGTCCCTTTAAGTGTTTGCTCCGCTGATACTGAACACGGCCGGGATTGGCGACAGGGATTAGTAAATGAGTTTCTGTGCGTACTTTGCGAGTTCATAATCTACGCGGACTTTGGTCTTAGATCATGGATGTCACGCTGAAGAGAAAGTGCAGAAGAAGGAGCAAGTGGGAACGAAGTCACGGACATCCGCGAGAACGGGTTCCCCCGAGTCTCTGGGTTTTCACCGGACTCTCGGAGTCTCGGGTTGGAGGGGCAGATTCTCCGGGTGAGACAGTCTGGAGCGGATATCGAAGCATCCTAAGTGGTGCTAAGGGGTTTATCACAATATAAATGCTTGCTTGAATACAGGTGACTTAAATAAGAATGTCTTTGTACTGATACATTATGGTTGTCATAACAACCATTATTAGAGGCATTTCTTTGTCACTACATATGATGGTTGAGATGCACTATTAAAGGGTTAATACTAGAAGAGCCTTGAGAACCAATAACAATAATATATCTGCATATAATATAATATATCTACAAATATATATCTACAAGACCTACAGGACTTAATTGCCCCAGGCTGTAGGGGGCGCTATTTGAACAACCCAAAAACATGCAACTAATAAGAGAATAGCAGCAATGCGATTGGAAAGAGATTAAAAAAAACCTTTATTGCCCTCAGAGTTAATCCAACAGGAGCGTGGTCCAACAGTAATAAACTAAGAGTTTCCCTCGTGCGTCAAGAACCCTTTCACCTGCTTATTCATTTTCACAATAACCCCAAGCAGCAGACACATTAACCAACGTTACCGATAAGAGATCAGCAATATGAGATGAAGCTTGCGGCTGTTGACAGCGGGATTGTAGCCTGAGTTTCTCATTTGGCTAGCTGGAAATCACCATCCAGAGGGGTAACGAGAACATTTTAACTCATGGAAAAGGCAGTGGATGCATGGAACAGACTTCCAGTGGAAGTAGTGCAGGCAAACACAGTAACTGAATTCAAGAGAGCTTGGGTTATTTATAAATCTATCTTGAATATAGTTTTCAACATGAAACGTTATTCACAAAATGCACACAAGATGGGCCAATTTTATCGATTATATCTACCTTCTGACAATTGACTCCTGGCTTCCTGATTTTCTGAATCTCTATGGCATGAAGCCACACTGACAAACATTCATTATCCTAAGCGGTCATGTCTACCTGTACCTGCCCAGGTGTACCAGGCAAGAACACACGGAATATGTAACTACACGGTTCTATCGGGACATCAGGGTCACTGATATCTTTAACTCACCAAGATATCCGCGTTTTCTTTTTTGAACGGCGGCTGGTCAGATCTCTCCGCCGCGGGGTTGAAGATGTAGGCGGATGTGGCCCCTGTGTTCCTCATTATGGGTAGACTCAAAGATCTAAAATCTTTCACTGCCTGCTCCACCTTCAGCTCATCACCTGGTTTGGCTGTGAAACGGTTAATACAAATCAGTCATTAAAACCCGGATTCTTTATATCAAATGTAAACGAATATACACATGAAATAAACCAGATATGACCGTTTTTGAGTGATATTTATTAATATACTATAGATCAGGGGGACGAAGAGAAGACTGATTTGTGTTTTAAAGACCCCTGGCATTTAAAGGGTTACAACATTTGCCTGATTTGACACATTTTCTCTGCAAAAGAAGTTTGAGAATTGGCTGAAGAAGCAGATGAATACAGATATTAATGTAAGAGTCACAAAATAATCTGCCTGCTGGCAGACTCCTTTATAATATTTGTTGCTCATACAGCTCCCTCTAGTGGTGGAAATGTGTTACTGTAAAAAAAATATCTTGCTTTCATTAAAATACATAACCTACCATTCAAAAGTTTGGGGTCACGGAGAAATATCCTTGTTTTTAACAAAACAAAAAAAAATTGCAAATTTTGCCCATGGAAAAAACATTAAAATGGATCAGAAATCCAGCGCAGACGTTGTAAATGACTATTTTAGCTGGAAATGGCTGATTTTTAAATTTCTTCCAAGGTGTACAAAGACCCGCTGTTCGCTGATCCAAGTTTATGATTTTGGAAAGTTAATTGATCGCTGGAAAGTTCTTTTTCAATTATGTTAGAATGGAAAACAAGGGCATTTGTCAGTGACCCCAAACTTTTGAACGGTAGCGTACATAGAACTCTTTTGACGTTATAAACAGTATTACTAAACATATTGAATAATCAGAAAGTTAGCACCAGTTTGTTTTAATGAAGCCGCACCAAAGGAGGTCAACCCTGGGCAGGAACTGCGAGCAACCACTATGAGTTAACTTTAGTAAAGTAGCAAAGTAGCCCTTTTGTATATTTCAGGAAATGCTCAGATGAAAACTTCCTGTAGTTTTAACCAATCGGAATACAGCTGGAATTCAAATCTTGGCCACTAACGTAAAGATTGTATAACCTGACACATTTTATAACCTTTACAAACCTATTCATCTCAAAA
Source organism: Spea bombifrons (assembly GCF_027358695.1). Classification (NCBI taxonomy): domain Eukaryota; kingdom Metazoa; phylum Chordata; class Amphibia; order Anura; family Pelobatidae; genus Spea; species Spea bombifrons. Next base: position 6,274,427 of record NC_071098.1, read on the forward strand.
TGTTCTATTTTTAGGTTTACCAAAATAAAGAATGAAAAAAAGGGGAATCATAGCTATCCGTGTGGAATGAGTAGGGTTAAAGCATCAGCGGCAGAGAATTATGGGTAAAAAAAAAAAAAAAGTGAAACAGATTTAACAAGCAGCTTGTTAATAAAATCAAGCTACCCGTGCATTCGCGGAAGCATATTGGGAACAGACATATTCCCAGCAAGATGCCAACAGCCATGCCAATGCCACCTGCTTATTAAATACCGATTATGCAATATCTGCACTTCAGCACACATTAATCAGAGTGTGACGGCTCGTAAAACATTCTCTCTCGCAGAAATAGTGGTTAAATATCTCATTATTATTATTTATATAGCGCTCCTTGTAGTCCCTACATTCAAAGGGTCTGACCAAACTAGGACCGACAGATTCAGACGACCCGACATATTGGGAAAAGAGGGTCCCCCTCGGAAGCTTACGAAGTAGAGCATATCTATGTTTTGGGTTTTTTTGCATAAAGACCTATAATTTCCTTCTTTTAGTCCAGATAAGGATTACTTAGTAGATTAGAGATCAGATTTCTAAAAAAGAGAGAAGAAGAAAAAAAAGAAAGAAAAAAATAAATCGAAAGAAACTGGAAACAAAACAAAAAGAAATAATAAGTGGGAATAGAATAAGTTCACTAACCCCAAGTTTTAGCTTTAAATAATAGTACATTAAATCGTTTAAATGGTAAGAGAGGAAACAATGAGGCAAATTCTAAAAGGCATAACTTTATTTAGAAAGGGATTTAAGTAAATGAAGAATAATAGATGGATGAGATGAGTCTCCTACCAGGAAAATAGACTCTAAGCCCGCATGGGGCAGACGTAAGGATCTCCCGGACAAAAGACGAGACATTGTAAGATTTGAGGTTTTACAGCAGGTAGATGAAAGGGCCGACTAAATAGGCCGAGCCGCTCGCCCGCTCGTACATTCTATGTTTCTACGAGTTTAGTAAAATTCCCCACGTTGTGAGTTTTCATACAGAGAAACTGTCAGGAACAATGACATCAAAGACTGGGTGTAAAACCAGATCAGGAAAGGGAAGATATCAGAGCGCAGGTCAACAAAGGACATTTAAGGACTGAAAAGCAGGATGGGGGAGAGCGAGGGGGGAGAGAAAGAGAGGCCAAGAGAGAGAGGGTGAGAGGCAAGTAAGAGAAGTGTAGAACGAGAGACTGAGAAAAAGGATAATGAGAAAAAGCGAGTTGGGATTAGTAAATACACAGGAGAAGCACAGGGAGATGGGGTTATTATTATTTATTGGTTTATATAGCACCGGCATATTCCACAGCGATGTACAATGAGTAAAAAGTAGTGCATCATAAAACAATTTGGGGTTACCCAAACAAAAAGCAAGGACGGGTAACAGACAAAAATACAAAGGGTTACGAGCCAGGTTACTGTTACTGTTGCCTACAAGCAACTCTATAATCTTTTAATTACAAACACCATTCTTTTCGTAAAGTGTATCTATTTAACAGATTATTTTCTATAGTTTTTTTTTTTTTGTTCTCAATGTATTACATAACGTACAGTAAATCTATCTGTTTTAACTGGCTGCTAAGGTACACCAGCATCTGGCTGATTGTCGGAGCCAAATGAAGAATTACAGTTAGATCATTATACGAAATTAACCCTTATGAAGACCGTGATCGTAAATGAACTATTTAACCGGCCCTTAATTGGACTGACCGTTTTACGGGTTCGACATATCGAGAAACCCCATCTCGTACAGAAAAGGTTAAAGAAAATACGCTGGTTAGCTCATTCTGCATGCAAAGGGGTAAGCGTGGGTTAACAGCGACAAATAAGTGACATATTAGCACCAAATGTGATTTACCTTTATATGCTGTCAATGACATGTAACAGGCAGCCGTGGAGGATCGTAACCGCTCGGAACACAGACGTTTCTGCCTGCATAGGGAACAAGCAGGCTGCCTGCTTTCTGTTTCACTGCAAGCCGAAGCCTCATGGAGCATCCTGTTTACCGTTTCCTGAAGGTGCATCCTACTCTTGGAGTTTCCCAAGCATTTGCTAAGGGCTTGGGGTACAAATGACTTTACCGAGTCCTGGAATGCCTTCCGATAATTCACACATGGGGATGTTGTAATGAAAGCAAACTCCTACTTTATAAGTTACTGTAAATCCTCTTCCAGTACTATGCAGCTGCGAGATGTTTGCTGAAGGGAATGTATTTACATTCCCCTAGGCCATGGCTGCCTTTGGGTGATCAAACACTACTCGGGCAATTAGAAGAGTCAAATAAAATGATTCATTTTAATGATTGTTTGTACTCAACAGAGGTGGTTACAATTGAATGGCTTACAATTTCTAGGTCCCTTTTGCCATCATCATCGTCATCATCATGAGTCTCAGAACTCCATTACTCCACTACCTTTATGACCGATTGTAAACACAGCTTCAGATGTTTGTAAAGGATAATGGTCAACAATGAGAAGCACTGTAGGGTTCTCTTACCTTTCACTTTAAGATAATGCCCTCCAAATCTGTACGCTTCGAAGTTGAGTGATAGAGGTGTGTTGGACTGATCCAGGAATATATCCACTTTGTTCAGTTCTATTCCCTTTCTTTCAAAGGCCGGTATCAAAACTTCCCTTGAATGAAACAAAGTAAATGAATTAATACACAAATGACAAATTCTAGGTATTGGGCTAGGTTTACATTGATGTCTTTGAATAAGGTGTTAGAATGCCCAGTTGGTGCCACCTATGTTGATTATATATGCATTTTTTTGTTGCCCTGGTAAAATAAACTTGCAGAAAACCAAGATCTGGAGATTGATGACCTTCTGGCTATCCAGATGTGGAGAACCTCGTTCCCCCAATGCGCGGCCGGACAATATGGAAAATTTTGTAGTCTTCACCAGCTGGCGTGTCGGAGGTTAGCCACAAGTGGCTTTTATTTATAGGTAATGTACAGATACAAACTGGAATCCACATGTGATTCTAATAGCATCCTACGCATGTAAATGTTTGTTAAGTCTCTCTGGACGATGCAAATCAAACCTTCTCTAAGCCCAGGAAGTCATGTGTTTTGGAGCCCCAGCTGGAAAATGATCAAATCATTTCTGCTGTCTCAAGAAGTAAACCAACCCTTGACATGATGTATAGATCAGCGTATGAGTACGCTTCCTGAAGGGTATCATTGAGAGGTCTTACATTTCTGGGGCAACAAGTAGTAGCCATGAACATGGTGCACCGCATACACCTTTATGCCAAGATGATGAAACCATATATAATGAAAACATAAGCCAAATGGCCACTTCAAATATGGATGGGAACCAGGGGTAGGCAAAGTGTTTGTACCTGGACATCAATGTCCCTGACAAGGTTTGTGGAAGTCATTGTTGCTTGTGGGGCATTTAGTCAAAGAATGTTGCTGCCTACCCCTGGTGGGAACCTTACGATCTAGAAGACACTTCATCCAGAGTTTTGGAGCAGTGCTTTGTACAGAGTGTTTCAATGAATCCCTAACAATACTCCTCTGAGAGAGAGAGAAAATCTTCTTCGTTCTGTTTCATGAGATACGTTATCTGAAGTTCAGTTATGCCTGCAGAAGATTCACCTTTGTAAACGTTATACAGAATATCTCTTTGGCCTTTCATCGGAATGCCGAGCTAAAAGGTCAGCTTTTTGGGCTCAATAAGTGAGTTATGCAGTGAACTATCGGTGTCTAATGTTAATGAGCGTAACTAATAAAAAGAAGCAAAGCGAGCAATGGAATCAAAAAGGTCATGTTCTAAATGAATGTTCTCCATCTCAGAGCTTAATATGAGACATCAAGTGAAATGTCTGTTGTTGTTGTGTCTTCACTGCAGGAAAAGCCTGTCTTTCTGCCAGCGCAGACCAACCCTTTACACTTCTGTGCGCTGGCGGACGATTCAAGGTACCGTGACATTCTGAAGCTTCCCGTCAGGACCTCTCAACAGAAGAGGAATGGAGTGATGAGAGAAGGGCAGATCTCACCCTCCTTCCAGATGAAAACCAGGCAACAGGTACTTCTTCTTCTCTAGAAAGGAGGCTCTATGTCGCTGAATCCAATGGAAACTGATCTAGCTCTGGAGACAACATTCCCTAGTATTTCCAAATAAATTTCTATCTAAGGAACTGTCTGCCATGTCTGTAGGAGCTTTGAGTCAACACTTCTGGCCATCCTTTAGGAGATTTTCCCCCCATGTGATTTGTACATGCGGTTTCCAGTGATTGTGGTCAAAAGAATACAACGTCGATGTCTATAAGAGACAACCTTTCCATATAGGTGACACATTGCAGATTGTAATGAAAGGAACATGTGTTATTCAGTCTGCAAGCCGGACAACTTTTACAGTCCTGTGGCTATATGGTCTTCCAATACATTACATTGACTTGTGTTACTTTTTAAACTTTTGTATTTAAGAGAAAAAAACAAGCATTTACCCCAGTGATTTTTTCTTCATTGCAGGAACGATTTCAGTTTCTATGTCAACGTTTAAATCAAATTTTAAGGTGAAGCACTCTTTGCTTGGGTCCTGCAGCACAAGACATTAAGACAAAAGAGAAAGAAAAACATTATTAATATCGTCTTTGATGGACACATGACACAACTGTTACACGCTGTGTTTCTCAGCTCTTATTGCCCAATGTAAAAAACACAGCCAAACACGTTAAATAAAAATGAATAATTTATGTGTGTTATTGAAAAAACAGATATTAATATAAATTATATTTTTTAGATAAAGGATTTTTATTTTCGGCTCCATCCGAAACGAGGCCCTTAATGGATCTCTTAACATAAAACTCTTCAGAGCTGTCATGGGTTCAAAGGCTATTTTATTTATTTTTTTTAAATAATAGTTAACATTAGCGAGATTTTACATATTTTTCACCTCCGCAAGTTGAGTAAAATAAGACGGTAAAAAAAATAGCCAATTGGGGAGCAAACCGAAGCTTAAATAATCACCAATTCATCGAGGTGTTGCTGGTAGAGGGATGACCTGCCAGAAAACCCTCAATAACAGATAGTAGAAGAAATAATAAAGCACAAAATAAAAGAAATAAAATAAATAAAAAACCTACTTATTATGCATGTCAATTAGCCAACGTACATTTTAAACCTTCCAAGGGGCCGTTGTTGGGGGCATGGGGAGAAGATGGCCCCTTGTTAGGGCCAAAACCTACATTGGCTAATTAGAATTTCACATAAGAGTGAATTTATTATTATTATTATTATTATTATTATAGTATTATAAGGGCACTCATGCCATGGCCAGGTAAACCAAATAGATGTCCAATCATGATCGCTGGCTAAGCAAAAGCTAAGTATAATAAGGCATCTCTCGCCATGGATGAATACGAAATGAAGTCACTTCCACCATGGTTACAGAGATATTCCCCCGGCGCAGACTAGATGGGACCAATGGTCCTTATCTGCCTTCTACGTTTCTATGGCATAAAAAAGACCCATTTACGCACGCAAAGGCAACAGCTGGGAAAAGCACAGGTGAAAACCAATCGCTTAATGAATGGCGCGAGCGGAAAAAAGTTCAGAATCAATCTTTTTGATGGCTTTCCACATGCGGACTAACATAAAAGGATATATCCTGTGCCATGGATCTTTTTTTGGGGGGGCGTATTGTATATTTGTAAGCATAAGCTTTCCCCAAACGTTAGATCCATCACAGGTAGGTATTGGGATGTAAGAGTAATTTTTAGTAAAATTTGTCTTAGAAAACATTTGTTTGTGACGTTGCCCTTCATATGAAATGCATGCGGCATGGTGGCGGGGGGGGCACCATCCCTTTAACGCTAAGTGAGGAAGCGGTGGGCTAGGACCAATGGGATTAAGAAAACTATACAAGTAACTCATACATGTGATAGGTAGGTGTTTGAAACAAAACCACAACGTGTTTGTGCCCCATTGTTAATCCATTAGTGGTTTAAGAACTTTGGTCCATGTAAATAAGAAAGCAATTAGGTATTCCTAATTAAAAGCAATTATTACAATGGGAAGGAGTGAAGATCATTGAAACACAAAGCACTGGAGGCGCAGGACTATGGAGAGTAAAAAAAACAATTATTACAATGGAAACGAGCGTAGATCATGCCGGAACTATTCAATTCACAAAGCGACCACCTAGAACGCTCGCTGATCCGGCTCCATTAAAGCTTTCAGACGCTGACGTGCATTGAATGGACCCGGACATTGTAACAGCTGAACACAAGCAGCCCATTGTATGTCTCCATCCCAAATCATACACTGAAAAGAAACTATGGTAGAAATACCTTAAACACGGTTTAAATAATCATCAGAATGTTCTATCATGACAAGGACCATTGAACTATGGCGAGTGCTAGCAGGTCTCAACAATACGCATAATAAGTGTCCATTTCAGCTCTCTAGCAAAATACAGGAGAGACGTTTATTCGAAAGGACAAAAAACTAGAGGGTCTGAGGTTTAGATGTAACTTTAATTTATTGAGAGGGTAGTAGATAAATGGAACAGCCTCCCCGCAGACGTGGTAGAAGCTAATCTAAGAAGACAGCAAGGACTGATTCCGGTTTGAGGTTTTAAATGAGGGGAAAACAGGCAGACTAGATGGGGCCGAACGGCTCTGATCTGCCGGCAGATTCTATGTTACTATGTTTTTTTTCTTATACGTTTTATTATTCCCGTGTGTTTGGAGCACTGGAAGCAGCACTTTTATTCACATAACACTTTGCCAGTCGCCCTCGGAGAGATTCATTTACGCTTTTCCCCTTGAGAACATTCTGAACAAAGCAGCCTGCTGTAAAAATATAAATAATGTAAAGAAGAACAGATCGCTGTCATGAAGGCTCTTGGACTTGCTTTGTAAACATCTTTATTTCTTTCTTTTAGTAGATAGGGTAATACACGTACATGGGAACAATCAGGGGTTGGCACTGGGTCTCGGGGTTTGTGTCCCATTCTCAGGGTCTCAGGGTGACGGGGCAGATTCTCAGGGTCACACAGTCTGGAGCTGGCTCCTTCCTATTCTACATTACTGTGACCAGTAGGTTACGGTTGATACTCCTTCTTGAATGCAGGTGACTCAATTAAGTCTTTAAATAATGCCAAGTCAAGTTTCTTAGACCGGCATTAGAGTCATTTGGTGAACACAATCGGCAAGTCACTGCAAACAATATCTATGATGGGCTATTAAAGAATTAATATTTCAATATTTAATATTTGGACTCATTTAGAAAGTTCCCAGGTATGATGATACACAACACGTCTGTCTGGTAAATGTTCTCCCTAAAGGAGTATTTCCACAAAGCCCCCAATAGGAACACAGGATCTATGGAAGCAGCGCAGGAAGTTCGAATGTCCACCCTATGACATCACAGTGTATGCGACAAATGACAAAATGTGATGACGCATGAGCTAAAATTGATTGTGGAAACTCATTTTTTTAGTAAAATTGGCCTTTTCCATCATTTTTACAATATTGGGTGAGCTGGCGGTGTTATTATTTAATTTATATATAATTTTTAATTACATATATACTTTTGCCCCCGCTCATTTCTTATATTCAGACATTAATTACACTGCAAATAAGTCATTTTTATGAGCACTCATCATGGCATTAAAGCGAGTAGCGACGTTGCCCCTTTAACCTTCTCGCTACAGACTTCCTGGCTCTCCGATGTTACTCTCGGTGGCCCCGTTTATTGTTTAGTTGCTATGTGCCCGTGTATCCCTTGCTGGTGTAGTCATTCCGGTTCTGTTTCCCCTACTTCAGCGTGGATCCTGTCCTCCCTTTCCCTTCCTGATCTCACTTTTTTTTTTTTTCATGGACGCTTGCCAATTTTGGGTTCACCGAGGTGTCTGCTGCAGCTCGCTTTACCTTAGGCGTTGCCTCTAATGCTATTTAATGTGCCGAAAATGACTGTATCTTTAACCTCTAGAGTGCCAGCTATAGGGGAGATATACGTGGCTGGCAAAACGGCCCATCGGTGCAGCTGAACCGCAGACATTGGAGGAGTTGTTCTGCTGCAGCTTCTTCCTAACGTAAGTACTTTATTTTATTTATTTATTTATTTATTTATTTAATGTACTTCAATAAGCATTCTTTTTTTTTGGAGCGGACACTAAAGCGTCCCTTTAAAAAAAAAATATATATATATTTTTACTGAATTGCAAGCTGTTTATTGGATGATTACATTATACATTATAGTTAAGTTACTCTTTTCAACATCGTTTTTAATGGACGGAGAACGAGCATTTGGAACAATGGTTCGGAGCTACTGTATCGTCTGGTTCCAAGCACTGAGTCACAGCGTACATTAACAATTCATCATAAATCATTCATTATACACATAAGGAAATAATCCTGTGGCTACTGGTTATCATTACGGACATCCCTGTCCAGACAGTTCTTCCCTCAGTTTAAATTTGACATGGGCTTCAGTTTCCCTGCCAGACATATGGTTCGCGCTGAGAGAGGCTGCTTCGTTTTGTATAAAACCGCATCAGCAAAGGAGAAAAACTCCAAACAACCTGCAGGATTCACAGAGAGATGAAGATTCCAGTGAAGAATCCTAAGAAGCCTTAAAGTGACCGCCCCCCCCAGGTATTCACTGGACAGCCCATAGGCTAGGCATAGGAGAGCAGCAGCTATGGGGTCAAATGCCCCCCTTTAGAAACATAGAAACATGGAATTTTGAAGACCAATTTGGCCCATCTAGTCGCCCATTTTTCTGATCTAAAGACTCAGAACTTAACCAGTCGTTGGTCTCGTCTTAGATTCAGGAGCCATAGGCCTATCCCATGCCTGTTTAAATGATCTTACTCCATTAGCCTCTCACATTTCTACTAGGAAGATGTTCCACTTATCTACCACCCTCTTAGTAAACTAAATATTTCTCATGTTGTCTCTAAGCTTTTGACTCTCTAGTTTTAGATTATGGCCTCTTGTTCTGACATTTCTCCTCCTTTGATAAACCGGGGACAAATATTAGAACAAAGTATAAATATTCCATAAGAGTCTCCGGTTAAAGAAAAACCTGTCACCTATTAACATAAGCTAATGGAAATGAAACTTCAACTTCAAAAACTGGACTGTGTTTAAACAACAAGCGGGGAAACATTATTTAGGGAAGTCTGATGACACAATTTCACTCCGACATACTTACATCTTACTTCTCTAACACATTGTATGTAGATTTTTACAAGTAACACACATGGCAAGGGGTCATTTTGTTACTCTATCCCACTTCCCCACTGAGCTCTATCTCTGTCCCCCTTCTCGGGACAAGGGTAAAGCTTGGCAGGACAGGGGTGTGAGGGGCAGACGTTGGGAGTTATGGGGATAAAAGGGATGACTTGTACTCTGAATCGGGTCATCTTCAAATGACTTAGTACTTTTCAATCACTTAACCCCCAAAGTGGTCAGCGAGACACCTGAAGGGCTGCCCCTGCTGTGTCGATCTGCCTTTGCACCTCAGCAGCTCATGGGATACATTCTGGCCAAAGTCCCAGCATAGATCCAGCACAGCTGCTAGCACGGCTCAGCGAAGATGGTTAAAGTTGCACAATCGCTACATTTCTTACCGTAGTGGAGAAAACAGATGCTACCTTGTCCATAAATAGCTCATTAATCAATCGCAGCTCACTGGTGTCTTCCATTAAAAACACTTTTACTTGTTTTCGTGCTACGAGCTTTTCCCAGGTGGGCAGAACTTGCAGCAACAATGAAACGGGTTCCCCCCGGATCCATAACCAGCACCAAATAACCTGCTTATTATTTCTTTGTAGAAACAATTTACGGTTGGCTCTCTTTGGGCGGACAAATATTTTCTGCTTATTTTTTTTATTTCTTAGATTAAATCAGAGGGGCAAGACTCCAGTCCTCGAGGGCTATACACGGGCCAGGAATTATATGTATCCATACTCGAAATGGATACATATCCATTTGTGCTCAAATTAGGAATTCCAATTGCGTTCCAAAAACCTATGGCATGTTTACGGCCCTGGAGGACTAGAGTTAAATATTTGATTAAATATTTGATTAAATTAAGGGGAAAAAAACACTGGTTTGTAAACACGTCCAAGACCAATAACAGACATCCCTCTGTGTATTTGAATATCTAACGCTAGATGATCCCTCGGGACTTTATGAAGAAAATTCAGCAGAGGACTGGGTTCCTTTTGGGAAGAACGGTAAACATATGGTGTTCTCTACCTGCAAAGCTGGCGCAATTAAACACAAAAGGAATATTCAATAAAGGGCTGGAGACAGTGATGTATTTAGGTTTGGTGCTGCCTTGGTCCAGACACAGGGCTGCACCTCCAGCAGGGGGCACCAGTCCTCCTAGACCTACCTCTATACCTCTGATACAACATGATGTCCCGACGCTTGCCCACAGAAGTGCCAGGTTTAAGATATTACCTAAAATATGCCGACAAGGCACAAACCCCCACAGTACAAATAGAATGGCTAAAAGGATGATCTCTGATGACGATCCTGATCATCAATAGGACAAGCTGCCCCCAGATTTACAGTAGAGGGGCTTCCATCCCTAGGACTTGACCTAAGCCTATACCAATCAGAATACACAACTGTCCGGATGTCTTTCCAGCAAACATGAACACACAATGGTATAAAAGTTAGCAAAAAATGTGATATGGGGTTGTCTGAAGCATAATTAGTGGATCAAAAGCAACAACATGGCTCTGTGATCATCTAGAATTGATGGACAAGTCTTTTGTCCAATGATGATTACTATGTAGCCAAATAACAAAGCGTCATCCAAGCCTATTAGTGCCAGTGGGCGAATAACAGATCGAGCATAAATAGGTGTTGTCCACCCACATTCATAAATTAAAATCCCAGCTGTCTTGCGCTATGGACATTTTTTAAACATTGCACACATTCCTGAAGGGGTGGCCCCCGACGTGCGGACACTGGGTGTTAAAATGCAGAAGGTCCAGGTGAGGTCAGAGGATTCCCAGCTGGCCAAAGACATGGCACTGGGTCTACAACGAGACCCTTGGTCATCCCTATTGCCTTGTAAAACAAGGCCCCAGTTTGGAGGGCCACCCTGTTATGGTCATGTAAGGATCATGCCTATTTGTGAAGTTTTGGGTTATAACATGAATATTTCTGGATCTGGATTGTCTACTTATTCTGCATTTCGTTTCACCGGCCAGCTGCCTGTTTGCCTCTGGGAGGAAATAGGATTTATGCATACAATACGTACTCGTAAAGATAGACATTTTAATCATTACAGAACATGTTTTTTCTTACATCTGTGTGCCTTCTCCGGGTTTTCTTCTTGCTTAACTTCAGTCCTGCAGTTTTCTTGTCCCTGCAGTATAGAAAAATGGCAAAAATGACTATTTCGTGTACTTAACATTACACCTCAAAAGGTAAATATCCCCGAATCACGCAATGTGAGCTTTCTGTGCGAGAACATTGAGAACCCCTGGAGATTGATGTGAGGACTAAACCAGACATATTTCACGGAGGAAATCTCCTTCCTGCAAATGGTTCTGCTAAGTACTCGCTGGAAATCTTCATATTGATGGTAAAGGGTGACTTCGTCCATGAAAAAAATCCAAACCATGATTTCCAGCAAGTCATAAACCACAATTGGGCAATATCCAGGGATTAAAGTCTTGGATACATTCCCATAATGCCCAGCTAGCCACAAAGTTGGCTGGGAATCACAGGATTTGTAGTTTAAGAACAGGTGGTGGCAGAATATTATTATGTTTTATTTATAGAGGGCCGGTAGGAGAATACGAAATTAACAAGAAACATCAAAAATATATACAATTAACCAAAACTTGAACACACATAAGACATACTGGCAGAGAAGGAGAAGAATAGAATGATTTGATAGCAAAAGTCACATGGAGAAGTCGATGATCTGGAAGTATCGAAGGTGGGAAGAATATATGGCTTCTTTTTAGAATGCCGGTAGGGTATTAAGAGGATACATTGTATGCACTCACTGCAGGAAAGATAAAACTACTATAAAAAATAAAATGTTGAAACAAATTGGGAACATATGGGGTTTTAGGTTCTACTACTGCTTCATGTGACATGCCTACTTCAAGAGGTCCTGATGAGCTAACTGGTTTGCACATTATTATTGCTTTAAGCTCTTTATAACAATGCAAATACACATTTAATGTTGATTATCAAGTTCTCTGAAGGTAATTATGGAAACAATATACCCAATGACTGTTAACTTGCTTACCAATGGCCCCAACAGGACACCCAACAGCAGGTAGAAAGCCCTGCTTGCACAATGTCCTGCCTTTCTCTGGTCTGCGCAGGCACAGTGCCCCATGTGGGAATTGTGTACGCTTAACTGCCAAAGACATCCGAATCGAGGCTATTAAACATATTTGCTGCTCTTTGTGATACATTTTTATGACTGTCCCCATTATATGGTCATCTTTCTAATGGGGTAATAAAATGGCTCAGAATGCTAGCACAAAAGTCTGGTCCTCATACGCGATTTAACAAGTGAGGCTGGAGTACCATTGCATACCGGCTGGATTTGCAGACACTCCCTGTCCTTGTACGTTCCCTTGCCTTATTGTAACGGGTATCTCTATCCCTAAAAAGGGTGGCTCCTTGTATTTTTGCAGCCGGGGAGCGGCAGAGAATTTAGCTGTGGTCAGGATCTACCAACACCCCGAGCGTCGGCAAGAGAAGGAAGTTGGAAAGAATAGATGTGTCAAAATACAGGCTGATCATGGCTGAGGACATCAAAACATTTCTGTGGATCCAAAAACAACATTGGGCTTCTTAACCCCTTAAGCACAATGGGACCCATTAAAAACAATGCATTTTGAGCCCGTGCATGTACGGGCTTTGTCTAAGGCAACCCCCCCCCACACACACACCTTTGAGAATTCACTTTTTTATTATTTCATCTTTAAAAATATTCCCAGTAATTTTTGAAGGATTATCTCTAGCAGTACGCTCAAATAAGACTGCATATCAAAGTATGTTGTAAGTATGTTGTAAAACACGCATTCTTGGAAACGCTCTTTCTGCACATGTGCATGGGGGTCTTGCTAAAGCCCCTGGACCTTTCGGTGAGTGGGTATTGGAGTTGACCAGGGGTAACTGTCTAGTGATATTGAACCCAAAAATTAATAACATTTGGTTAATAGGTTGATTTAATAACCAAGGGGGCAATTACTTTTTCACATAGAGCCAGGTACGATTGGATGGCCTTTTTCCTTCTATTCATGAAATCATCATTTAACTGCATTTTGTGCTTACTCAAGTTATCTTTGTTTAATATTAAAATTGAAACTACTAAGTGTTACAAATATGCTAAAAACGAGGAAATCGGGAAGGGGCAAATACTTATTCACGACACTGCACTGGAGAGAGGTCAAAGGGGGGCAACTAAAACGGTGAATGGTTTTCAGGATATGAAATAATCAGGAAATTATCGTGGATTGCAATATGTCTGGCGTGGATGAGAGAAGAGAGAGGATCTGATAGAAACATTTAAATCCTTAAAATGATTTAATAAAGTAATAAATGGATGAGAAGGTGGACATCTCAATTGCAATCGACCTTCTGTGTTTTATTCACCCAAACTCTGACCGCCCTTGTAAACTAAAGCTGCCGCCGAGTTCGATGGATTTTGCTGGTGAAAGCTTTCATTCTCAGCGTGCCAAGACTTTTATTTTATGGGGCAATCATTAGACGTAGAAGGGAACCCTGTCCAGAAAATAAAAACCACTCGTCTGAACCACAGTGTGATTGGGGATTTAACTCTTTCAGTGGAAGTGGAACAATGCAAAATAAATAAAAAAAATTACAGAATCTGTATAATGTCTGCATTGGTCTCCAGGGAGGAATGAAAGATTTGTTAGTTCACCTTTTACTAGTTATCTTCCAGAAAGACAAAGAACCAATAGCTGCCCTTCCACTTCATATCAACCAAGTATAAAAAAAAAACACTCAAAGGACACCAAAAATCTAGAACTATATGCTATATAATTGATCGACCTGCAACCCCTTTACCCAATGCCTTAAAATACAATATTTTACCATTTTTGTATTTATTTTTTTGTTTCATGTCTGGAGAGCCATTTCTGGCCACTCAGCTTGTTTTAAACGTAACGTTAGAAATGTATACATTGACCGCGCATGTAACGTTTAACTGTCACAGACGGATATATCGCAGAAAACAGATATCAAAGGGCTGGGAGCGTCTGAACAACTTTCTGTTTGAAATAAAACTATTTTTGTAACAACAAAACATAGGCAAATGGACAAAAGCGATGGCAGCATATACATCATACAGTCAACTTTAAAAAAAAAAAGCCACATGGCTCATTAACCTTTATTAAACAAAAAAATGTTGGTGTCACTATTTGTAAGGTAGCCAAATTTAACACCATTTTGCATTAAATTACACAAAATAACACAGTTGTCTTGTAAAACCTTAAAACCAAATGCTAAACACAATCAGTCAGCGCATTAATAAGAGCAACCCGAATAAGCGCAGAATTTTAACTTTACAATGTTTTGACTAAAAGGATATTATTCACAAGCCAAAGACTTTTCGTGTGGCTCGCCACAGGTCAGATCGCTCTTGGATCGAAACTTGGCCATCGATGGATCGAAACTTGGCCATCGAGGAATCCCAAAAGGAAAAAACCACAAGAGTAATTAAACCGGTAGACAGAATAACCGGAGCTCCAGACCAGACTGCTCTGTGAGGATAGTTCCAGCTTCCAGTGTTATCGTTCCGTTGTGATCCTTACACAACCCTTTCATTTCAGTAATTCTACTTAAGTTATGCTTACCCTTTTCCGTCCATTAACTCGTCATCGTCTTCCTCAATGTCGGACGCAGGGCTAGTGCGTGGAGGACATGACCTTGTGGAGACGTTGCGGGCCAGGATGGAACCTATCAAAAATGAACATGTTGTGTTAGCTTTCATTCACTCTTGAGTATCACCTCTGAGACATGTTCACCAAACCATGAGAGGACCAAAACATATGGCGTTATTACCAATCATACATAAAAACCCATCTTGGCAGCACAACTCATCTTGGACCCGTCAATATCATTATAAAGTGTACCAAAGTTGTGTGACTTGGTTGTCTTTCAATTGGCCCATTGTCACTGGACAATGAGAATCAGCCATGCGCAACGCACTTTCTTCGTTTTACAGGGAAACATAGAATAAGGTCTTTTTTCTTAAAAAATCATTAATATATATAAACATAGAACAGCAGAAATTATGTGGCACGAGTTACCCATACCCCATTTACACCTTAAACCATACTCATCTCCTCCATCCATTTGGCAAACACATGGTTATGCGATACTGATTCTAAGGGCAAAAGTGGATTTTTTTATTCAAAAAAACCCAACAAAAACTCCATGAATAACACTAAAATTAGAGCTATATATCTATAAAAGAAAATGTCTGGACAGGAAAGCACAAAAACCATACTAAATCCCAAATTCCCATTGCAAGAATGGATAGAAAAATACCCTTAAATATTTTCCATTAAGATCTGACATCCTTTTCCACAATGTGCAAATGGTTTTGATTGTGACGGTGCCAGCTAATATTTCCACTGATAATAGAACAACAGAGTTCACGGCCTTGGGGTTATTTTAGAAAAAGTCACGTTGGCCGCTCAAAGCCTGACAGATTCCAATCCAGGTATTCACTAAAATTAACTTCTGGCCAGACGGGGCCGGTAGGTAAAATGTTATTAACACTGTCTCTTTCTATCTTGGACCCTTCTAAGGTCTATTCTATACGCAGCTCTTCCTGGGAGGAATTCAGATCAAGCCAGCTTGACGGACAAGGAACCATAAGCCCAAAATGAGCTTTTTCAGGCAATACGGTGAAAATCTTGGGTAGAGATGGCGTCGACTCTCCATGAGGTTTAGCATCCTATCCCGGGTCTTAAATCTCAGGGTAAAATGAAATACACCTTCTTACAGACTTACTTGGTGTAAGTTTTCTTGAGAGTTTTCAAGGAGACTCTACTCACCATACTTTGGCTCCATCAAAAACTGATATTGAAGAAAAACAAGCAGATGCGTCTTGGACTATAAAATCACTTTAGAAAAAGACTCCCGCAGTCTAACACCTGGCATTATTTTTTGCTCAAAAACAGCTGCCTCGAACCAACTAATTACCTGCCTTATGCTTGGAGTTGTGAGATCTTCTGAAGCCCTGAAGGCATCCAAGGCAGAACCCATCGACGTGCTTGGACACACTCCCCCATGCCTCCAATATGTCTGCGCTGATTTAAAGGCTGATTAGAGAGGAGTTTTTTGTGCTGTAAAAAGGCTGACATTCTACTCTTCTGTAACACTTACTAGAGGCTCTCGGGGAGAATATCGGTACCCTGGGCGCTTGTATATCAACAGTCAAACTCTTACAGACTGTGCGAAGGTGTAATCGACATACGATCCAACGAGTGAATGTGTGAATTGCATATTGATAGCATTTCATTAGGGGGTTGTACATGTGGCTTAGAGTCATCAGTAACAATTAAAACGTTCAATCTGTTCTTGAGCTGCACATTTATTTATTAGCGACTAGAACAATTATTATTATTATTATTATTTTTATCTATTCATAAATATGTTTGGCCCGGTGAGTATGAATGAACCAGGTATTCTGAGCTCTATGAAGTACTTGCACACACATATATATATATATAATATATTTTAATGTAGTCAATGTACTAATTATGGATTTCTTGCATATCTTAAAAATAAATAAAATGGTAGAATAGAGAGAGATTTTAGTTAATTTAAAAAAAAAAATACAAGACCCAATGGAATTATTATTTTTTTTTGGTGCCGTACCTGTCACCCCGTGGACTGCACGGTGTTCTAAATTAGATATAATTTTAGAAAGGAAGAAAAGAAAAAAAGTCTTCCTACATCTGTTCGTTTGGCAGCCCCGTGGTAGCTCTCCCTGCAAGGCAGGAAAATTTCTGCTATTCTGTGCTATACGCCGCCGTATCAAATTTCAAGAGAAAATGTCAATTTAATGGGTGTGCAAACAAAGTATTACAGACTGACCAGACAGGAAAGCAACTGCAGGAAAAATCTAAAAGCCCCATTATAAAAGGGAAGCCAGTCATATAATTGCTATGTGAAGTTTACCAGTAATGCAACATCAGCACCGCAAAAATCATATGATGCAGTAATAACACACAGCCCATAGTTACAGGATAAAGCGCCCGAAATGTTGTATGTTACTAAAAACACAAAGCACCGGCTGCTAGATGTTAGTTACGGAGACACACAAGTTACATTTTTTATCACAAGGACCATTTGGTTGCGGCTATTTCGACATAGGATGATGTGATGAACGATTAAATGGATAATATTTGGATTAGCCCCAGGGTAATTTGGGTTGGTGGGAGCCAATAAGACAATTTTAAATTACTCTCGGGTCAATGAGTTGTCAATAGTAGAATTCCTGATGCAAGCCGCCACGTTGTAAGTAGCCACGTAGTGTTTGGTGACCCCATGGGTCTACGTTGGAGGAACCAACTTTGGATCCATCCTAGGATCAAAGAACGTTGTTTCCAGTTATGAATGTATATTCCATGTTACCTCCATCCGTAATGTCATACTGTAATGACATTGAGCAGTGTCGATTTAATGAAGCTTAGATGTTTATGAGATTTTGACCAGAGGTTTGTACTTTTTACAAGTTAATGTTTCTGTTAAACAGCTCCTGCATGATATGAGGACACATCAAAGGGCCTTTCTTGGCAAATCCAAATACCATTTAAAGTAAACCGAAGGCATCTCGCAGGTTATATTCTTCAGACTGTGCTATTATTCACTAAGTAAGATATATTCAGGTCACGTGCCTTAAGTAATTGTAAAATTCCAGTATAATTAAGATCCCTGTGACTTTTGTTATTTTGTATGCAGTTCCATCTCAAAAACAAAATGCTTCTCACCCCTTTAACTTAAATGGCCTTGAAGACACGTCCCCAAAGCAGTGTATGACAGCGGGATGCCTAGGGATCTGAATACATATCAAGCTGCTATGTTAGAGCGAATGGTTTGTTCCCTGATACTTGAGTGCAACTTGGGTCAAATCAGCACCAATTTAGGTTGGGACTCTGGGCAAGTACACTCGGTGTTGGCTAGCTTAAAGGTTCCATGACGTCTTGTGATTGTGGAAGTCACATTGAGCACCTAGAACGGTCGGCAAGAATATGAAATTGTAATTATGATCTATGGTGAGTGTAGCCCACAGGTTGTTGGTGGAGCTACAACTTCCATGGTCTTTGATAAGCCATAAATCTTGTAAGCATGATCATATTTGTCATTGTGACTAATCTCCAGCTTTGGCCGGGAGGTCCTAGGTATGATGACTCATTGGTGGTCCTTGGGACAGGATGTTAATCTTTGGGTTGGGCCAGTAGCACATAATTCCCCGATTTGTAAAATGACAACAGGCCACCCTTCTTGTAACAATAAGAAGAGGAAGTTATACAGCTCCTGCAAGAGGACTTGTTAACGTTCCTACGCTCCTACGTTCCTTGGTTCTCACAGTACCTTCAACCCTACACTTAAAATGCAGACGTGTTCACAGCGTACTATATGTTTTGACGATTCCTAGTTGTGTTAATATTTATCTTTCCTTTCCATGATGGTCCAGAATAGCAGAATTTCAAGACGAGAACAAATTATCAGTAGGTGTCTAGGAGTCCCAACAATGAATGTTCCTCCCATAAAGCGGCCTCCCCGCTCAAGCACAATTTCAAACAAAAAAACCCACATCCTTTTATTTTATTTGAAAGATAAAAGGAGTTTTATGGAATAAATTAATAATTAGGTACCTACGCAGTGTAGAATATATATACGCTTGGAAAGTAAACAGAGGAGTGATTACGAGAGGCATTATATTTAAATGTTAGGTGTGGTCAAGGAACAAATCTCCTTTTATGAACAAACTCTGATTATAAAGCGCTCCTTTGTTCAAGAAAGTTATTGGAAATTAGAAAAGGGGACACTAAGAACTGAATTGATTTTGTATATAAAAAGCACCCAAAACAGTTTTTCACATTATGGATGATATAAAATATAATTTTCCATTACATCAAAACATGTCAATGCTGAAACATGAATTTAAGATATTTTTGCCTTTTGTTTAAATGTAAAAATGTAAAAATTAAATTTAAATTAAATTGAATTAATAAACTTTTTTTTATTTCTCTGCAGTACCGCACTTCGGAATATCTCAAAGAATTAAGAATAAGTAGGAAGAGACAACAAATAATCCACATGTCCCCTTCCATGTAGCAGGCAGAAGATGTCTGTTAATGACTACGGCTAGATTAAAGATGCTGTCCCACCTACTCTGCTTAATTAAACACATTAAATTTGAAACATGCGCAATTAATTCCAAAAAAATTATTACATACAGGTTGGTGCCATAGCAGCTGAAATAAGCTTTTTATTATTATTATTATTATTATGATTATTATTATTTTTATTATATTTGTGATCAATCCTTTAGATGAAGGAATAAATGGCCACTAACAAGAAATGCAATCGTTAACACGTACTGTATATCCATACGTTGTTAGACGTTCTTACCTTGAGGGGGCAAGTCAAAGCGTATATGTCTGTCAAAGTGCATGGTGCTGTGGAACTCGATATCACATGACTCACACAAATTCAGAGGATTCTTTTGGTTCATTAGCTGACAGTCTGCATGGTGACATACCTACGGCACAGAAAACACACAATGAGCACAGGGCAGGTATTTGTTTATCAGTCGCACGTACAGTATTTCAAAGAGAAACGCGCACCAAATGCTGTTATTACTGACATCGGATTAAAAATACGTTTTAAAAAGATTTTTTACAGTTTTCTATTTTTTCTTAAACAGCTGTAGTTTTTGTCCAGTGATATAATGTTTTCTGGCAGCTGCCTATCAGCCATTTGTACGAGTTCTCGCTCTGTTATCGGATTCCGATCTACCAGACACCCCGACTCCTTATCATGCTGCCTGTGGGGAACAAAAGAATGGCTCAGTCTGAATCATACAGTTGGACTCTCTAATGCTAATGAAGTCTGTTTCAACATAGACCAGTGAATGTCTGTAGAGGAATGGACTTCATTGGCATTGACACAAAGCATCAGCTCGGTGTGGTGTTTGAGCCGGGAAAGTCACCCAAAATATCACATGACTGACAACAATGGCCGCCTCCAGGCCTGCAGATAAAGGGAGTTTATTGGAAGAAAATTAGATAAAAGCAGATTTCTGTCAATCCCAACCTACATATACAGCGCTGGGGGTTATTACTTTATACAGCACTGGTGGTTATTACTGTATACAGCACCGGGGGTTATTACTGTATACAGCGCTGAGGGGTTATATTACTGTATACAGCACTGGGGGTTATTACTGTATACAGCGCTGGGGGGTTATTCCTGTATACAGCGCTGGGTTTTTTTCTAATATAAGAATAGTATTAATTCTTCCAGACTAAACAATTTAGCTCTATGCTGATCTAACAGGGTCTATTTTTGAGGCCTACGTCTTTCGATCAGTTATGCCAGTCCACATTAAATCAACAGGCCACAAAGGCCTATATCAAGAAAATGTCTATGCCACAAAAACATAAATAAAAATATAATGCTGCGCAATTTGTAGCTTTTTGTGAGTAATTTACTTAATTTTCTGTTTTACTATATACTGCTAGTTCATAGCTGTGAGTAACTTTTCGTTGTAGATAGTAATTTGCTTTTATTGCAGCTGAATAATGCCTCGTAAACGACCAAAATATATTTTGCTGAACAGGGAATTTTACATCTAAGAAAAGAAATGAATTACAACTTGTTTTTTTTCTCTGCAGCCCCTTAATTATAAGGGATGTGTGCTGCGGCGGGTGGTTTCTATCCCGAACTTAAAACCGTTCATTACTTTGGTAACCCGGCGGTGATCTACCACCTGCCATTTTGAAATCCATGCTATTCCATTTACTGTTATATAAAAGGAGATTCTGCATTTACAGAACGCTGTAAATCACAATACAATGTGGTGATGTGGTTTTTTTTTTATTAGGAGTCTATAATGGCGGCGTTAAAATACAGGAAGTTATGTACTCTAGTAAAAAGTTTAAGGGGATAGTTGGCAGTTTTTGTTTTGGTGTCATGGATATGGGCTCCGTGTAGTAAATGGTTACTTTGCCACTGCGTTAGAAGCCATCACTTCGTAGGGCCTTAACTGCCATGGGGTAAGAAGGGCAGCCACGTGGCGAGGAGCACACTTGAGCTGCTGGGTGGCAATGCCCCTGTGCCTCTTCGGCTTTCAGAAGAGAATGTGGTGTCAGGCCAAGGCCGTCAAGGGCGTCAAGAGACCTAGTTACACCTTTGGCTTCTGCTCAACTTGGTCAGAGTCAAGAACACAAACTACAAATGTTCTCAAAACTGGGTGTCCTGCGGCTATACCTGGGAACTTTTTAAATGAGACTCTTCATATTAACCCTTTAATAGTCCACCATGAAGAATCTATGTAGGGACCATACCTAGGAAATCTCCAGGCTTGACCCGGTGAGAAGCGTTGCTTCTCCGGTTCAACACCTGAATGCTCCGGGTATTATATATGATCACGGCGGTGTAGAATAGGAAGGAGTGGGCTCCAGAATTTGTGGTCCTGAGAATCTGCCCCTTCACCCTGAGATTGGGGCATAAGTCCTGCTCCCGGGTATGCCTATGGCTCTTGGACACGAAGCGTACATAGTTATACCCACTAGCAGAGCCCACCTATATAGTCTAAGCACCAGGCCTAGGTACACGCAATAGAGAACATTTAAGCTATTAAAAAAAAAAACACACTTAAAGATCATATGAAAAACAATTACAAAGCCAAAAATATATTTTCATTTGAACAAAAGAATAATAGACGTGATGTAATGACATTTTGAATTCAATGTTCTTTTATAATTCCTGGTACAGTTTAAAAAAAAAAAAAAAAAAGCCCATAAAATCCTTTTGTTCTAAAGATTATAATCCATAAAATTTGTCTGAACATGATATGGCTATTCATTTTCTCTGCCTCTCCAAAAATAGCTACAATAATAGATCTTACGGTGCCAACAAAATGCCTTTTTTTCTGTAATTCAGGTTGAATTATTGTTAGAAGTCATTGTTTATTTGTATCTAATTTAAGATACATTATAAGGTCAATGGCCCCTTAAAACAAAGAAGAGGACCCATTATGTGTAAATTAAAGGCCTTATCATACATTGACATTTTGTGCATGGGGGGCTCTGCAGAATCCCCCATATCCATTTGCCCCTTTTCCCACCCAATTACTATTTTCTAGAACACCTCCTTTGGTATTTTTGGTCCTTGTGCGTTTCCATACAGACGTGAACGAGGAATTACAGAATTGAACGTGACTCAACATAAAGAGAGGAAAGAATAAATGTTTTTCCTAAGTGAAACCGTACCTTTATATAAAAACACGCTGCAGTATAAATAACACAACAGCCAAGCATTTGTTTCCATTAGGCGGGGTATAATAAACTCGTTATTTTATTAGGTAGTGTTGGGTTTATTTAGGAAGCCCTACGGAATATGCCCAGTCTTGCACAACCATTTACTGATAAAGCCAGCTTTTGCTATAATATTAGCGGAAATGAATCATCTAGCTATGGCCAAACTTCTATCCAGAACTAATACGTTAATCATAGGTAGGATGACGGTAACATTACAAATTACACAATTAAAAATTAAATTTTTTTTTTTAACAGAAACATGCATTTTTATAAGATTTTATAGCAATCAATGCAATTGTGCAGAAGAATACGCGGAATAGTCACTTTTTTCTGCATAAACATTCATAGGAAGGGCGAGATGATGACGAATTTTTGTGCTCATTAGCAAAACAAATATTGTAAGCAACATTGTAAATGCTTTTAAGTGCAAACATGGATTAGTCGTTTTAAGGGACACTGCCCCTTTAATTTCTCATTGTAGTCAATATTAATATAGCAAAATAAAAGTACATTCTTAATTCTTTATTTGCATTATATTCTTGGTGTTATGTTTATTAGCCATTCCACTGAAATTAATTTGTAAAAATAAAGCAGATTTATTTTCAGTAAATCTTTGTACAGCGCTACAAATATGACGGCACTATTTAAATGAATAAAGTGGGAAATCTAAGAATTTAGTTGAATAATTATAAACGTGCAACGGTCATAAATGACCATTCATCTTCACCAACATTCACAACCCCACCGTGCCGCTTACCCGCTGTCACTTTAATACTGGGCTTAACCAAATACCCCATTCTAAAAAGGGACTCCTTCGGGAGGCAATGTGCGCCTGGTTTTTTTTTTCTTCTCCTAAATATCAGTGTCCCGCATAGCAGGAATTAGGAAGCAAATGTCTGCTAAGCAAAACAATACCTCCTAGCCAATTCATTTCCTTTTATTGTAAGCAAGTCCTCGCCTTATTCTGTGACGGTTTGTGTAAAAGCGCCAGCTCTGCGATGTGTTTATTAAAAAGCTTTTTATGTACCGACTAAGATTTTAAGATGTTGACAAAGTGCGTTTGCTAATAAACCGGTTATTTCACTGTTGTGGACAACAACGCACTTCGTCGGCCCTGTCCTACATCTGGAAATCAGAACTTTTAAACCATGAATTTGATATATAAAATATTGAGAATAATCAACAGAGCTCAAAGACGGGATCCAAAGCCGGTCTAAGCATCGGGTGAGTCAGGAAGAGCCGCCTGGACCAGGGAGCGCCGACACTCATCCTAACCCCAGTGTTTGGAAGGCACTGTAGAAGCCTCTATAATGTGTGGAGGACATGCGCAAGAGATCTATGTCTTTAACGGCAATCTAAGAGTTAAAAAAAAAAAAATGGAGTGCGCTGATGTGGGGCAACAAAGGGGCTTCTTGTCCCCGGTGCTATTTGGTTTAGGACCAGCCCTGACGGCATCTACAGTATATGTTTGCAATTTGTATGCCATAATGGTCTATATACCGTGAAATTTATGAAGCTTTTGGCACTTGGGGCAATCATCTATTTTTAGTTATAAAACCTTTCACCAAAAATTTGGAGCAAATTTTTAAAAAAACAAAACAATATTGATACTTTTTAAAAAAAATGTATAATTGCTTTGTTGATTCTTGCTAAGATACTTCTACTTGGTGCTTAAAGTGTTAACATTGCAGTATATATATTGAAGAATTTTGCATATTACTCTTGCCTGACATATTTTAGGAGGATTTTTTTAAAAAAACAACTAATTTCCAATCCTCTTATGTCAAGTGAACTATGAAAACGAGACATGTATGTGAACATATAGAGTACATTCCACAGCTTTTCGAATGGCCATAATTAGTTTTTCACTCATTGATCCGGAAAAGCTGTTCAGCAAAATCTGCCCTTTCATTTTCTGTGTAACAAAACTTTCATTCAGAAATGAAAAAAAAATGTTTTTAGAACTGTAGACAACGCATTCATAATTAATTTATATTCTGGGAATATTCCTCTAGGCAAAACTGGAGACATTTTGGGGAGGTATACTAACTTTTGGAGGTTTTTTTTACTCCTGACTGCTCCAAATTTAACATCTAGAAATTCTTGAGTTTTATGTTAATAAAATATATAATAATATATAAAATTATAGCGATGGTGGAAATTATATATCTTTTACGCATTTTTAAATAATAATAAAATGCCGCTGAGTGATACATTGAATTTATCATGCATCAATGTCCAGCTGTCAAGTATAAGGGAGTTTATAGAATCTTTAAAAGAACGCTTGTTTCCATGGAGAATAAAAAAAGGCAAACACAGGAAATCCGTCGGTAGCAGCATCTGCCATTGTGGTTAAAGTCCAAAAAACATACAAAGCATTACAAACAAAATGGTCATTAATCTTCCCACGATGGACAATAAAAAAGAAAACACACAACGTAAGCGCCATCTTGCCACTGTAGCGAGCATTATTAAGTTCAAAGTTGTTGAAACAGTTAGTTGCTTGCAAGGAAGAAGGTTGAAGAGTATATTTTCACCACGTGCTGTGAGAATAACGGTCCAGAAGACAAGGCCGAGGTTTCCAAGTCGAAAGTAACCACTCCAAGCCACCACTCAACGCCTGAAGAGTGACTTCAGTCCCATCATTCAATATCCGCTGTCCAAGTATCTCCTGAATCTGTCACTTTTGTTTTATTTTACATGTTACGGCTAAATTAAGCCAGATCCAAATCTCTTGTTGCCACATTAATTTTAACCCCTTAAGGACAATGGGCGGTCCCTAAACCCATTGAAAACAATGCATTTTGACATTAAGGGGTTAAAGTTTCAAGGGCCAACAAAGCCCTCGTTGGAGGCAATTTGGGAATCTTATTGATGGCAAAGATCTGTTTAAAGATTCTGGAACTCATTTTTGATCACAAGAATATTGGAAAGTTCTTTTTGGACCTGGTTTGCTTTCTCCATGTTTCTAATTTAAATTAAAGTTGAATGGAGTTTCCCATTGTTCTTTTCAACTTTAGAGAACATCTGTCTACCTTGATGTTACATTATATCTGTATTTTAAAATGTTGCTTTCCATCTATGACACTCCAAAGATTGATGATCATCACAAGGACTCATCTCTGAACAGGTAACAGTGGAATGTGCCTCGGGTGCATAGCAACCAGTCGCCATAACTAAAAGCTAACATTTTTACAAGATTTTCGGATTTTGAGTAAACGTACGACCCTGAAATCAGCGGTTGGGTATTTTAAAGAGCCACAAGCAACCGCAACAACATGTTTGATCGGCTTCACGGTACATTTTATCTTAGTGACGCCGTATACCTCCAGGAGATGGAAATGACCTAACAGTATGTATCACGTGAGGTAAAATTAGCCCTGGATCTAAAAAAAATATACATGCCTTAAACTGCTACAATAATATGTTTCATTTGAAGACCAACGACTGATTAAGGTCTGAGTCTTTACAGCAGGAAAAAGGGCCGACTGAACGGGCCGACTGGGTCCGATTCTAGGTTTGTATCTTTTGGCTGACTATGGTTTTTGTAGATTTATTTTTGAGAAATAAAACATACCTTGGAACTTTTAAACCACAATGATGACCCTGGAACTCTAAAAACACAACCCTTTATCAGTCCACCACAAAGACCCCATATAGCGACTCCCAGCAGAATTCCTCTGGCAAAATAAAATGGTGATTTATATCTGAATTACCAAAGAAATAGGAGGATAGTCTACTTTTCTGGAAGATCTTTAAGGGCAACATAGCTGAATCCCAGTTACTCAACACATTGACTACAATTCAAGCATGTATCATACTTTCCTAAATGCAAATAATATATCTCGATATGTATCCTAGATGTACGGCTTCATCTTAAGTGCTACAGAACGCTCTGTGTGTTAATTCACGTTTTGGCCTAACCGATACTTTGATATTTTGGACGGAATTTTAAATCTGGCAGAGCCCCTGAACCATGTCTTCTTTAAAGAAAAAAAAAGAACAAGAACTGACCGTCTGATGTCAAATCGGTCGTCATTTATTATAACAATTTAGGCAGGGTCCCAAGTACTGTGTTTTATTTATTGTACTCAATTTCCTTCAACTAATGAGTCACTCGGCGGAGAACCTAATATCAATCTTTTTTTTTTATGGTGCTTCCTACCTCTAAAAGATGAAAGCTAGCATTAAATAAACACAAGGCAGGGCCTTTCCATTTCGCTGCCGTACGTTTCCCTTTGGAGAGATACATTTAATCAGACTACAGATCAAAGAACCTTAACGTCCCACGTGATTCCATGTGATCCTCGGAGAATTCCACCAGTACGGGAGGACAGGGCTGTGGTGTCCGTCGTCACCAGCCTTAGACGTAATTGCGTGGTTCCAGCTTTACAAATCCCCCTACAGTGAAACCACAGCTTAAACTAAGAGGGTCTCGGGGCGGAATTGAGAAGTATTTCCCGTAATGACATACGATGGACAACAACAGGTGGAGGACCTTTTAGCGGCTGTTGGAGGACAAGGAAACCAAGAGCCTCCTACCCAGCTATGAAACAAAGTAAAAAAAGTGCTCTCCCTCGCTGAATAATTTCAGGTCTCCTCTTGTTTTCTGTTCCCATGACAGCCCTTCAATCCGCTCAGGGATGTGAAAAGGCATCCTCATAAATTTTCTATTTTTCCCCCCTTTTTTTTTGTTGTCAAGGCTAAGTCGGGAAGCAGAGGTTTAAAAGTGCATCTGAAACGTAACGCGAGGCCGAGCAAGAATGGAGAGGAACCTTTGCTAACAATAGCAGGAAGGCAGGGGTTAAACTCTTAAATGCATTCAACTAAATCGGTTTGCTGGAGTGCAAACAACAGGGTGTTAAAAATGTGCCCGTTCCCTCTCGGAATCGGGCTGCCGTATATTAATTTGGCAAATGCCTGCAGCTGTATAAACATGTCTGGTTAGACTGTCCCCGGCGCAAGGCGGCAGCGAGCCTTGGCACACATCTAAAACAATTTTCTGTCAAGGTCATTCAATCAGTATAATTTACTAAACGACGGAAACATATACAATGGGAAGGTGACAGACACTGTATATTTTACAGGGAACGCTATTATTCTAAATCCTGCCATGCTTCTAGGGCCATTATTCTAAATTCTAGCTGACACCTCCACATGGGGTCAAACAGAAGACACGACAAAGCAAAGAAAAGGGCAACAACCCAGAGGCATGGATCCTACGTTTTGGGTTTACTCCAACAAGGAGAACCCAACCAACCTTCAAAGGATGAGGCCGGCCCCTGAGGAAGGACAAGGGTGCTGAGAAGTTTCTGTGATACTTGGGGTACCTTGAGATGGTTCTGGGGCCCTCAAGCAGACACTTGCCCAGAAACCCCATGAAGAATACAAATAACACTACACATTTTACACAAAGAATGACACATGATAAACTATTTACAGAGATATTGACGCCCAATATACAAGACGCCGTGATTCCTTCCTGCTGGGTTTTGTTGTTGTGGCCTAGTAGAGAGCGTTGCCATAATGTTACAAGCTTAAAACTGTAGCCATATTTAAAACCTAATTCGAGGTGGTCAGCTTTGGACAGGCATATGCTGAATCTGACCCACCTTCTAGATCACAAGGTCTCGTACCTCTCAATGCAGGCAAGGACACAAAAAGCTACATCTAACCACAAGAGAATTCATTTTTAGAATGATACAATAGGTCAGCTCTTCGTTCCAATTTTTAGCAATTTTTATAATTTTATAGCAGCTTTGCTTACGTTTTTTATTTATTTTTTTAAAATCAGAATTGCACAGGAGGCTACTTGCTGGCTGGGGGGCATTTAGCACTTCTTACTCCCCATGAAGTTGCATCCACATTTTTTGCCACTTTAGGAGAATATTTCCTTCCCTCCCACCTGCCTCCCTCTCTGTTCTAAGGTAGAGATCATTAGAAGAAGTGTTGATAAGGAGCCTGCCCATGGATTCTGTGAATTTTAATGAACTTGGTAAAAGAAACTTTTTTTAAAGTTTATGATTCGGCTCATCATTACCTAGGACTGTGTGACGGCTCCACTCCAAAACAGCGGGCAATCCTGACCTGGCGTCACAGAACATCCTAATGGACGGCCCTGACCTGGAATCACCTTTCATTTGGGTTCTGCTTATCGAGCCCTGAATATCACCTCTCTGTCTCCCTCCTAGAAGGTCATCTGTAAAGCATGCAGACCCATATCTAACCAGGAACACTGATACAGGTGAGAGACCGGTACGGTACGAAATCACATATTCAATGACAAAGTGTGCAGGTATTTAACAATTCACGCAAATGGCGGGCAAATGGAGCCATGAAAAGTACCTTTCCTCCTGAATAATATACTTTTAATTGAAAGCCATAGAAATCCTGCATAGTGTTACATTATATCCAGATATGCGGGCAATAAGGAGCCATCCCAGGTTGCCATGGGGGGGATTCTTTGCCATAGCCCCAGAATCGAGCTGCCGTACCTCAATATTCATCTGCTGTAGACTACAAATCCCAATGATACTTTGCCGGCTGTGGATCATGGGCATTGTAGTTCACAGCTGCAGAAATGCCATCCATGCTACAGGGCAATAGTTATGCAGAATTCGGTTTGACATTTTTGGGGGAGATCTTCACCATTTCTGCCAACAGCATTACCTATAAAAACTAGTGAGGAATTGAGTTCTGGTTTTTCAGTCATCGCTGATTCATCGGCAAATACAGCTGCCTTGGAAATCACAGCTGAAAAGGGATAAGTCTGACCCTATTTGAATCATTGTTTTATAGCATGATGAGTCCTATTGTGCAACACAAGTACATGTGATGAGACCAGAGGCGTGTGCGTGTGCGTGTGCGTTAACCGTCTGTGTGATGCGTTATTCACCATTTACCGCATTGCTAATCTTGTTTTAAAGGGGAACTGGCACATTCCCAACTTTTAGTATAATTCCATTTATTAAAGCTGGAACATGATCGGTATTTATCTGTGTCACTGTTTTTGGTGATATTACATTTAAACATTTACCCCCTCGCACTCCGGGGACGCTGGAAAACTTAACATTATTTTACATGTACTGTTTTATTACAGAGTCCAGAAACAAATTACCTGTGTTATTCTTTCCCAGTTGGAATATATGTGATAGTTATAGTTTTATATCGCTGCCTTAAACTCAAATATTCATGAAAAAAAACAGAACCGCAAGCGTGCAGGCGTACTTTATTATTAGAGGCTCATACGCAGCCTGCTACAACGGAAGATGTCTCCCAGTGGACACAAACGGGCACTGGAACTGTGTTTTATTTTACCAATCGCACCCCAAATGTATGGATACGTATCAAGAATAAGGCGCCATGATTTACTGGAATCACCAAACCACTCATTATCACAAGCCAACCTATTGCTAAAACATGCATGAACCTAAGAACCAAATAGCAGCAGGTATATATGATGTATGGAATACATTTTAGGTTTTTACACCCAGTTTTATTTGCCATCTATTGTAGACACTAGAGCGTTCCCAAGTCTCACCCTACCTTTCCTCTTAGATCGGAAGTTTTAGCACTCAACTGGGAATGGGAACGCTGCTCATCTAAGAGGAAAAGCAGGCAGAGAATTAGGTCTCGGCTGATTGACTGACCGTCACCAGCATGCATCTAGAAGCCCATCAGCTGCCAGTCGGCAACAGAAAATGAGATGTATCTCGGCAAATTCCAACTCTGAAAATTCCAATAGGAAAAGAAAAAAATAACCATGGCTTCTATCAGAGATGTCAAAGTTATTGTAAGAGTTTATCGGCTCTTTAAGGCTGCGCTGAACATAAGACAGGGTGAAGGACCAAGTAAGGTTTGAGGTCTTGCTTTAAGAGAGTAGAGGGCCAGGCTTGATGGACCTAATAGCTGTGAGCTGCCGTCACGTTCTTCTGTAATTATCTAATACTTTCCTTTGCGCTGTGTCTTGTTTGTCCCATACAATGTATTCTTGCAAGTCATTTATTGATATACCTTATCATATATCCAGACCTGGACTGGCCATTTGGCACACCGGGCAAATGCATGGTGGGCCAGTGGCTGACCACACACTCACCAGATCTGCCACTCCAGATGCGGACAGTGGCTAGTGCCAGGGCTGCCTCGACATTGCCATTCCGGCCCTCCATAGATCAGTAGGGCCAAAATTATTTCATAGCCCTGTGCAGTGGGATTTATATAACATTTTTTTATTGGAAAAATTAAGTTAAACTTGGTTTCTTTTTGTTTTGTGATGTTATATAAGAGCATTTCTGTGGGTGTGCTTTGGCCGGCACTCCTTCTTTCTTTAGATGATCAAGACTGCAGGTTCCTTGACCCCCTTAATGCCTCTTCTCCATGTATGGCACTCATCCATGCAACACATTGAGGATTCAAAACCAGCCCCAAGACAAATACACTTGAAATGAACAAAAATACAATGGTACAAAAGTTAGTGAACGTTTTTAGCCTTAAGTATTTCTAAAAAAAATATTGCGTTTGGACCGATGTCCGATAAGCATTGTGATTTCCTGGCGGTCATATCATGTGTCTCAAGTTGAAAACCTCACTAAAGCCCCTCTGAGCGTTAATAAAAGTGAGGGTTGTGCTACAAAAACGATGTTGATGCTCACCAAGGTCTTTTTAGCCAGAAATGGAAATTAATTTATTTAGAAATAAGAGAATTCGGTTTCCTCCTCCCCCACCGGCTCCCACTGGTCTGGATAAATCACAGTTTGGTATCCATGACCTAATAATATAGGATTGCATCCTTATTACGTATCACATTGCACAAATATTGACAATAGCTTCTTATTGAAACGCTACACTTCTGTATCTGATATTACTCCTGCTTAAAAATTGATGGACGGTCACTAGCAAAGCCACCTTAAATGTTTCTTTCCTGCTCTAAACCATGTTTATTTCTGTTGTTGGGGTCTATTTACAAAGGTTCAAGGGGTGAACTTCACCACAGTCTAAAAGGGAATAGAAAAAAAAGTTGACTGCAGATAAGACCTATTTGGTCCCTCTAGCCTGCCCATTATCCTGATGTAGAGACTCTATTCTTGGTCTTGTCATAGATTCAAGATAGCTTTATACCCATGCATGTTTAAATTCCCCCACTGTATTGGCCCCACTTTTGAAGCTTTTGTGATAGGTTCTTTCACATCTCTTCTCCTTAAAGCTGCACGTATTAAGATCCTTTAGTTTTTCCTGATCATCCAGTAAGCTATTTACCATTTAAGTCGCCCTCCTCTGAACCATCTTCTGTACATCAAGATCCTTCTGGAGGTCAGAGCGGGATTCTATAATGCTCTTGTGAACCACAATGGGAACTCAACGGAAGATGTAAAATGTTTCACTTGACACCTCCCAAATCAACTTGTCAATGACTTGACTTGTGAATAGATGAGCTGCTGTTTGAGGTGGCTTCAATGAGTGGTTTTAAGTAAAGTCATTTGTGTTACCTCCGTAAATCAACAACTGGAAACTTAGTAAGTAGACCTGCCCATGATTTTGTGCAGATTTACAGGCCAAGATACCTTGTATTTCATTTGATAACCATAAGCATAATACATTTACAGTCAGTAGCTTTTCTGACGTCTTCCCAGTTAGCGTGAACCAGTTCAAGCCGTCACATAAGGGACCTAAAAGCTCCAAATTGCTGTTGGCAGGTAGCTTAGCTGGTTCATGAACTTGCGTAGCGCATTGTACCTGGAAGCTGTGAACCAGCTGGCATCTGCTACAAAGTAATCCGTCTCGCAGAAGCAAATTAATCAAATCAGATGTAGCTTGTTTGTTCTCATTTGCTTTTGCTACCCAAAATTTCTAAAGCGCAGGAGAAACATTTTATGCTGCTTTGTCCATGTATGTTCATGTGTGGGGCTTTGAGCGCACAAGTTTTCTACTTGAACAATGGCTTTGTATTTTTAGAAGCAACGCTTCCTACATTCAAAGGCAGGACCAGACTGGGGATGACAAGGAGGCCCTGGCACTTTAAGGTCAGCAGCCACCTCATGGTGTAAGTGTGGCCTGATATGGGTGGCCACACGCTATGTTTTTATGGTCATATAGCTTGCAGATGGCCATATGCAGCAACTGGCTGGACGCTGTAGGATCCGGCCAAAGGCCTGGTCAAAGGATATGACAACACTAGAGTAGACAAAGACAATCTGATACATCGGGCAAAGAGGTCCCTGCACGCAATCTTACAATCTAGAGATGAATAGTAGAGTGGGGGGGTTAAAACCCCCAATTATTGTATGAGGTGCTATGCCTCGTCTCTTTTTTTCTTATAAGTGTTTTTTCTCTAAAGTGTGAGCTTGGGTGGATTGCTGTTTCAATTCATTAAAGTGTACTCAGTAAATGTTGCAGGAGAGTTGCAGTTTCAGTTCACCAAGTCCATTGTGCATTATAGAGGGCCACCCCCGGACATGTGTCTCCTTTAGGAAGAGCCGTGCCCCCTCTCCATAATGCATAAGGCATAGAGAGGTCATTTCGAAAATGCATTACACAGGGCCCACCTAGCTCTTCTTTACAGACTACAGCAATGGCGGACGTTGGCTGAGCATCATGGGAACTGTAGTTCAAAGGACATGGAAGATGAGGCTGCCTTTTCCATCGTTATAAACTTAAGCAAGATCCTAAATGGAGGTTAAATATATTTTCCTAACTTATTGTAGATGTTTTCATTAGAAAGTACACATAAATCTGAATGCATACCTCAAGTGCAGCAGTGTGATTGTGCCAAGCATTGCGCTGCAACAAGTCTGTACAGACGGCGGTAATTATATGTTATTTCACCATAAAACAACAGAAGTCCCTCGGCCATGTAAAACATTGGCAGGTGAAGCTGCTAACCAAACAACGAGGGAAACATATCTTGGAAAATACGTGGATCGAAGCACGCGCTGCTAGGTGTTCAGGAGGTGTTGTTATTGATCAGGTATATTAACACACGGGAAGGCTCCGTGTAATCTATGATACATAGCGGCGAACATCACAACTAAATTCCAGGGACACTTTGCCCCCGGGCAAGCACATTGCAACAATACAGAGGCTACCTGACCCGTAAAAATTCCAAGGTATGATCTAACGTCCCAATAATATGAAAAGTATGAAAGGGTATGAAAGAGTTAATGTGTATTGAAATGGGGTTAAATTATGTAAAATAAAATACATTATTCCATTACCAATACGCCACAACGTCTCATGAAAGTACGGCCACACATCTTATCTCAACCAGTGTCCATGTTTTGAATTAAAATATTTTTTGTTAAAGGTGCAGTTCCAGCTACTCTGCTGAAATTAACCCTTTGTAACCCCATTCAGCATTAGAAGGACAATTCCAAGTACTGTTGTATGCTAGAACCCTTTCCACGATTAACTCTTTCATTATGTAACATTGTCTCTTTCAGAATTTTTGCCAGGAACCGTCAATTCTCAAGTGACACAAAAGCAAGTACCGATAGGTTGTTGCCATAGAAACCACAGATGCTTCTGTGTTTTGAAAATTATGATATTTTTTTATTTTATTTATATAGCACAATTTCCACTGTGCGTCTTACATTGAAAGGGTCTGACAAAACCAGAACTGAACGGACTAACGCGAACCGATACATTCGGTAGCGAGGGCCCGGCGCACACGCTTACACTCAGCTTTTTATGTGATTAAAAAAAAGTGACTGAAGTAATAAGTGACGGATCTTCTAAGGTTTTGCTTAACATGCTAGTCAGCGCAAGAAACACATTTGGGATCAAAACCACCTTTAAGCGCTCGAGTGCCTCTTTCTCATTCTAATCCTACATAAATTTTTCTTCGGAAAAAGTGATTTTGCAAACTTTGTTTCTGCAGCAATTCTCACATTTTCCTAATGCGTGTTTAGTAATTTGGAAACGCTTCAGCAGGTTAGCAGCTCTGAGGAACATTTCAACACTTGAGAGATTAAAAAGCTTTTTTTGTTTTAATGACTCCGTTGGAAGTCCCTACTCCTAGCGAATGAGTTGGGAAGCACCAGTTACCAATTCTGTAGCCTCTTTGGACACCTTTGGAGTTTATCCACTAAACCATGAGTCACAGTGGGTTAAACGGTTTCAACTCCTCATGCATTATCAAGAGCAACCCAGTGGAGGACTGCTGGCCTGCATAACACGAAGTTAAATTAATGAGCGTTCATGAACATTATCTCTGACATTTAAAGGGACATGCTATGCACTTTAATGCCTATGATAGTAGATCTGAGCCTAACATTGCCATAATTCCTCTGCGAAGGCATGGAGGTATCCATACACATATGCCTACGAGTGCACACTCGCGGTACACTCACTGATAACTAGCTCGAGTGCTGGAAGATCTAATAAGATCACTGTACGCATGCACAGAAAGCACTCCGTATGATTTCAATGGGAGCAAGCCTGGACTGACCGAAAGCCTGGATATCCATTGTCTCTTGAAACATAATATAAAAACATTTATGTCATTTGGTGGATAATTCACCAAGTTTTATGAGGTGTGGCTAGGGGTGACATTATACCGATACTTTGTGTCTTTATGACCTTGGTTTGAACCAAGTATATAAATCGGATTAGCAGATAGTGGACCTGCTAGATTTAGACCCCATGGGGTTTTTTTAAATGTAAGGAATATGTAAAACCGACCCAAAAATGTTATATTTGTATGTCAAAAAATAATAAAATAACAATATAAAAAATCCAAAAAATAATATATTTTAGTGCTGGACCCAGTTGCTCTTAGATGAACTTTTGCCTTTACGTTGGCTTAAAGATGTGATAAATGAGGTTATACATTCGATTTTTTTTTTAATAAGACAAACATTGCCTTGGCAAGGACACTGGCAGAAATCCACCTCCTTGACTTTATCAGCTTTACATTAACTGAATCTCTGTATGTTTATAAAGCCAATCCCAGGAGTGCTATTTCCTGAAGTCTAATACAATCTAAGTGAAAATAATCATAATAAGTCATTCATCAACGAACCTCATGCTGCGATTTCACAGGAACACACACATACGTGTTACTGTGTATTTTATATGATTTCTATGTTGTCTTGCTTTGTGATGATGTGATAGATAGATAGATAGATAGATAGATAGATAGATAGATAGATAGATACAGAGAGAGAGAGAGAGAGAGAGAGAGAGAGAGAGAGAGAGAGAGAGAGAGAGAGAGAGAGAGAGAGAGAGACTTTCATTAGACAGTGTCCGGCTGGGTGATTAAGACTGAGCCATTCTATTTTTCCCCACAGGCAGTATGATAAGGAGTCGGGGTGTTTGTCTAGTAGATTGGGGCTCAGATAAAAGAACACAAACTGATATGCAGCTGCCTGAAGTAGTTAAGTTATCTGAAAACTAGATTTTAAAACAGCACAATATTTTTAAAAAAGTGGTGGAAGTTCCCCTTTTAAATATCTTTTGATTCTTCTCTTTTATATAGTTTTACTATTTAGTATATCTGGCATTAATTCAGATCTTAACTGGTTCACAGGCTTATTACGTATGAAGTTACGCTGTGTCTTTTCCTACAAGCCAGCCAGAGATTGACACGCGCATCAGCGAGCGAGCTGTGAACGTAATCCTATGTTGGACCAAGATGAGATGACCCGGTACCTTTTGTCTTTGCCTGTCGCCAAATTTATTTGTATTTATATGTTTTTCTGTTTGTGGAAGACTCTAGACCCTTTTTAAAGCAGTGCACCATCAATGGTGCCTGGAGGGAACCAGCTGCACCTTACTGATGCCCTTTAAAGTCCAAAGTGTAGACCAGGGATTGTGGACAGGCTTCTTCTGATACGCCGGTCCCACCAGATGGGACTCTCCATAAATCTATTAGGTTTGTCTGTTCTTGGCCGAGCTAGTCTCCGATGTATTTTAAATAACTAATTGCTTCCTTTGTCCTGAACTCACCTCTCTTTTGCTCGTTCTGCCTTTTTTATTTTTTTTTCCCTTCCAGAACCATTAAACTTCCAGAGAATATGATGGAAAACTTAAAGTAATGATTATGCAGATCTTGTAATATGAGGGGACGATGGTTATCGAAGATTGGTTATGGACTTTATCGTAATCTATGTAGGCAGCACTGCATAAAATGATGCTTGTCAAGCTGTTAAATGTAGGATACGGGAAAGCAATGTCCCCACCTAACCTCTAATCTCTTTCCTTCCTGTACAACCAGGGGACAATATCAACCAAACCAAACCCTCACAAGGACCTTGGGTATCAGTAAATCTATTATTCATATCTAAGAAGGAACTGTGATGCAGAGACAGGGTACCAGAAGTCAATTGGAAGGGGTTTAGGTGATGGTCCAAAGTCTAACAACTGGAGCTTCAAGTCTTTTTTTACATGACGTATGTACTCAAGGTCAATGACAAGTTTTTATAGGCCATTTAAGTGAGAAAATGGCAAGAGGTTTATTGATTTCAGAAGACGGGGCTCTCGGGCTCATGCATTTCCAACTCGATGCTGGGCCCAGAGCTCTGTCTAAAACAGCAGGCATTCTGGAAATGAGAGAAAGCGCACATAACCATGAGAAGGAGTCAAGAAGTGAGATACAAAGTGTCCTTAGACTCCTGATATACAGGACTTAGATGCCCATATGGGCATGAATGCATTTTACTTTGCTTGCTTTATCTTGTTACTCATTATTCGCCTTGTTGAATATGCATGGTTGTCATCGATGACCTCAATAACCTAATTGCTATTCATTATGAATCACTGTCTGCTTCGTTGAAACGCTGCACAGTCATGGTAGGCTGGCAACATGCGAGGATACTGCTGAACTTTACGGGCAGCCTGGCATAGGTTATAGTTGAAGAACTTGAGTATCTCTCTCTGCAACCCAGATATATATATATATATATATATATAGATTAATGGGTTTATCTTCATAAAACTTACTATCCTTTCAACACCACTGATCAAGATAGAAAGCGAGATCTATGTAATAGCCCCAAAACAGGGTATTCTCTGAGCTCACCAGCCCAATCATGCTCCCCAGTTACATGGTTCCATATTTTTTAAAGCCCTACGGCTTTAGAGGCTTGAAAATTTGCCTGTAGCAAAAAAAGTCGGTTTCCAGCATATTTGTACTAAAACAGCATCTATTTATCAGTGAACAGCTTTACAAAAAAGAAGAAAATGATAATTTTAGCACACATCCCAAAGGAAATTTCTGTTTAGGGAGTGTGGCTTTGTTACTTTGCATCCTATTATTAATATTATATTGTTATAAAATTATGTATATAATTGAGTAAGAAACTTGAAGAATTGTGTTGTTTATTTACTTCATTTAATGTACAAATCTATTTCTATATACATTACTGTGACTTTTAAGGCCCTAGAATATTGTCATACACTCTTCAAAGAACAAGAGACCATAGTCTAACACTAGAAGGTTAGATGTTGATATGTAATGTAAGGAACGTTTTACTTTACCAAGAGGATGATACATGGAACGATCTCTCATCAGAAGTGGTAGAGGGTAATACAGCGAGGGGATTTAAACATGAATGGGACAGGCATACGGCTCCTGAATCTAAGACGAGACCAACGACTGATTAAGGTCTTTACATCAAGATAAATGGGCAGAAAGATGGTGCGAATGGGTCTTATCTGCCATCAAATTCAATGTTTTTTCCTACCCGGCAAACATTCTGAGCTCCTGGACAAGAGGGACAAATCTGTGGGCTAAGCTAGGAACCCGGTGCATTTCACAGCTACTTTTTACTCGGTTTGAAGTTTATGGAGCCTGATCGGCGCTAGGTTTATTGTCAGTGTCACAAATGCAACTATTTATCATTTTTATTATTATGTTCAACTCACGGTGGGAGGTGACGCTTTTTCAAAAAATGTATAGAAAAGAAACATATGAAGCGGGCTGGATAATCTGACACTGCCATCTTTATCCAAGGAGCTTTTACTGACCCGGAAAAGTCACACCAGGTCACAAAAAGCCAAATTCACAGACAATAGAACTGAATGGAAGTTTCAGCTGTGTTTTCCTTCTGATAATAATGTTTTTTCATCATTAAATGACATTAAAATTCTAACTCTAAACTTAATATTCCATTAAAGTTTCTCGAATAACAGATTACTTTGGAATACATGCTATATTTCTGTGGATGCATATAATATTATATATTATATAATAATGTGTATGTATATTATATATACACACACATGACCATCATACAAAAGAACGGCTCTCTACACCACAACAATATTCTCTATTACAACAAATTCAGTGCTTAATGGAGCGGAAAGGCATAGAACTGATAGCTAAAACAGTACAATTCCTGGTCACCTTTTGCCAAAATCCAGCAGTCACCTTCAGTGTGCAAATATTTAACCCGGCTTACTATCTCTATCCGCAGGGCAGAAAATAAAATATAAAATACGATAGCATTAAAGAAATGCTAAGCGTCTTCATGATTTCCTCTGCATCAAGGGTCCTTGTGTCATTGGAGAGGGCACAGAGACACAGCAATGATATATATATATATATTGTACATATCTGTATCATATATTGTATTGCTATGTATTATATCTATAGCTATTGTACAAACCCCTATTAAAACTTACAGGGGTCTCTCCCCTACATCCTCAAGCATACGTACCATGTCAATTAGGGACCTGCTTGTTCTATGTATATGGTAGTACAACCTGTGTGTGTGTGTATATATATATATATATATATATATATATATATATATATATATATATATATATGTTGCTCTATGAATTGTGTATGTTTGGTCTTCAGCAGCACCCCTTTATAATTAATGCTAGTTCAGGTGAGATGCTTCCCTTTTGAATTCATCTGTGTATTTATATATACCGGTATATATATATATATATATATATATATATATATATATATATATATAAACACACACACATATATATAAATATATATATATATATATATATATATATATATATATATATATATATATATATATACATACATACAGACATACATATAATCTTCTGTTTCTTACACCCCCTTTAGTAACAAAACATTCTATTTCCAAAACAAAAGCAATTACAAACAATAACAACTTGAAACAATCATTAAGAAAGCCAAGGGGCAGATGCAACATTGTTGCATTTTTAATCACTCCCCGGCCATTGTGAAAGTCAACTCCACTCCGCCTGACCCAGAAGGCTCGATGCAGCCAGCAGGCGAGGAGTCTCCATGCCAGACACATCAGCCCTGCACTCCCCTCACTCACCTTTCACACAGATGGAGTGAGGCTTCTCAGCTATCTGTGGGGTGAGTCCCTCCAGCTGTAGTCTTGCTGGTTATACATCCACGCTGGATGGGGCATTAAGGGTAATTCTTTCCAGAGAGAGAGAGGGCACTTTGTGTCTGGTGGGAATCCCAGATGGATCAGCATACAGAGAAGTAAATGGGCTGAATTCCCCTTGACTTATCCACAGGGATTGCTGGCTGATCCTTCACTGTGCTGTGACTCAGGGAGGAGGAGGAGGAGGAGCATCCTTGGTGGTTTGGGGATGAGGAAGGCTCTTCAAGGCTCAGACCTGGAGCTTCTGAATGATTCACAGCAGAATGCTGATCCTGTGCTAGCTCTGGAGTCCTGGCTACTTTTGTTCTGTATTATATTCCAGGCTGGCTGTGTGTGCTGTGCTCATTCTGCCTGATCCTCCCCTGCACCCTCCCCTTCCACTGAGTTCTCATGGCTGGAAGTTAAACCTCCAGGGCCTTTCCTTGTGCATCCCTCCCCAGGTGAACAGTGGCTTCAGTAAACACCTGTTTGGGCATCATGTTTCTAAATCCAAGAAGACACAGAAGCCTGGCTACTCCCTGACATTATGTCTACTGGGTAGACTGTAAGCTCTCTTCTCCCTCTATACCACTATACCCTAAATGTATATATTTTATTATCAATTTTGTAAATTATTTTATTATTATTATTAATAATAATTTATGATTTTTTTTAATTGTTATTTGTTATTTGTTATTTTTCACCCGCCTCTATTGTAATAGTGCTATGGAATCTACCGGTGCTCTATAAATAAAACAGAGTGAATATAAAGTTACGTCAGATTTATTTTTTGTAAAAATAATTATAATAAAATAATTACAATAAATAATAATTAAAAATAGGTGAAGCATGAGATACCTTGGGCTTCAAGGGGGAAAAAATATCTAAAGGTGTAAGGGTGTTTGATGTTTTTTATTTTGCTTAGATTAATTAGGGATGACAAGGACACTTTGGGGGCAGATGTGAAATAAATTGTAATTTCAAGGGCTTGTACTGCATAGGAGACATCCCTACACTTTTAATGTATAGTTAGTTGGTGTTGGTACCTTTTTTTGTGCCATCCTAGGAAAAGATGTAAAGCTTTCGGGGCCTTAGAGGTCTCTTCTTCAGGGTGAAGATAGGAAGGAAAAGCTGAAACTTTTCATTTGGGGCAACATACAAAATCTTAAAGTCACATCAGGATCTCAGAAGTCTCTTCCATGGATGGAATCCATGTTTATACCCATGTGTAGCATCTGGAAATATTTAAGGTTAGGTTTGCAGCATTTAATGACAAGGCACTGATTTGGAAATAGCATACATTTTATATTTAATGTTAGCTCTAAAACTGTAATTTTCCGTTTTCTACCAGGTATTTTTAACTGCTCTTTCATGAGATGATGAAAACCCCGCATAAAACAACCATGTTGTTTAGAACCAGACAGGACTCGGAGCCAGAATTATATTTAATGCTAACGTTCCCATTCTGCTCTGCAGCTGCACGTTTCTAATTTAACCTTTCGTTGCCGGGACTCTGGATTTACCATATTCCCTTTGTAAACCTTTTGGAAGCGTATGGACTGGACATACATGCATTAATACACATATGTGTTCTTACTTGTATGTACTTATTTAACACATGCATATTTGGTGGTTTCGGAAACCATAACATTTTCTGCTATTCATCTCACTTTTCATTGGCTCATTGAGTAGAAACCTGAGGCTCCCTCCAGCAGAGGGTCTTCAAACCCCCCCCCCCCATTGGACCTGCCGCCCTGCTCCTTGTTGGCCTGGGCCAGAATATGTCTCCGGTACAAGGTGGATTTTAAGTTAAAAAAAAACTATTTCAGCCATGGAGAAAACAAGACCACCTGTGCTGATACATAACAAAAA
This sequence comes from Spea bombifrons, assembly GCF_027358695.1. Taxonomy (NCBI): domain Eukaryota; kingdom Metazoa; phylum Chordata; class Amphibia; order Anura; family Pelobatidae; genus Spea; species Spea bombifrons. The sequence continues at coordinate 6,316,175 of NC_071098.1, forward strand.
TCTTGAAATCTGATTCCTTCCAAGTCCTTGGGGGCTGCAGGTCGAGAACCAAAAGTTATTATCGCTCTGCTATACCGTTGATTTTTTTTAAACAATTAAGTTATAAATACTTTTTTCACAATGCCAGACTCAAACTGTTGAAGGTTTTTTTTTTCATATGAAAACAGTTCAGTTTTAGAAATTTGCCAAGTTTCCTTCACATTTTTAACATTCACAGATTTTGTTAGATTTAAGACTATATTTGGTTTCCAGACCCGTCCTTGACTCAAGCGAATGCATTCACGGATCGGTTAAGTAGCCTCTGGTAACCCGGCTCAAAGACGTTTTTTTTTGTTTTAGCATAAACACAATATTATTACAGCTTTCGCCTGTTACACAACCCCAGGTAACATGAAACGGCTACGGCTTTTTGGAGAGTTGAGATGTATCAAAACTTTGGAACTGTTCAGTGAAATCAGTTTAAAATAGAAACACTAACATTGGGTTTCCGTATTTGTAGAGCTGAGCCGAACACCGCTTTTCTGATCTTAGATTAGAGATGGGCTTAGCTGCTTTTTAGTTTCTCCTAATTATTCTGAGACTCATCTTATCAGTTCCTAGTCTTTCCATTGATGTACTAAGGGATATTGGTGGCCAAAAATCATCACAAAGGAATCATTTAGATAACCAAATGATGAACTAAATGGGATTACAAAACTAGAATAAATTAATTCCGTTTAAAAGGAATGGTCTTCAAAAAAAATAAAAATTTATATAATTTGGGTCATCATTCTGTGCTGAAAAAATACAGACGAGACCAAGGTTAGCACAGCCAGGAAAAGCTTGATAGCTTCTCTTTAAAGAGAAAAAGATCTCTATTTGTGCCGTAGACCTCTCCCACCCATAGGAGTCCGGAACTGTTCTTTTTATTTTTGTAGTGTTTCCATTCATTGTGTGCTAGTGCTCCAAAGTGACAAGTGAGCCCACTGTGGACCCCCAATCTTCTTCCTATGAAACCACGTTCCATTCCATCCCCATTCCATGGGGCTATGTAGTCTCTTTATTCCCTCCATAGGGTTATGTAGTCTCTTGATTCCCTCCATAGGGCTATGTAGTCTCTTTATTCCCTCCATAGGGTTATGTAGTCTCTTTATTCCCTCCATAGGGTTATGTAGTCTCTTTATTCCCTCCATAGGGCTATGTAGTCTCTTGATTCCCTCCATAGGGTTATGTAGTCTCTTTATTCCCTCCATAGGGTTATGTAGTCTCTTTATTCCCTCCATAGCCCATGCTAGAGGGAAGGCTCAATTTTTTAGTCCCACTCAAGAGAGAGGAACCGCTGAAGTCTTCAATGGCAGGTGGTGTTCAAAAGGCCAAATCATCTCCCGCAGTAAAAGACTTCAGTTACCAAACTACACTGAAAACAGACCATGTCAGAAATCTATATGAATGGAACTGAATCAATAAAACTACTAAGAAATAAGAATAATAATAATAAACGTGTGAAAACATACTGAGTAAGGAGGCCAATGGCTCAATTGTCTTTAAGGAGAATCCCAAGTGTCTCCAAAACCCCAAGTTTGTATGAGATTAGGCCAACAAATAACAGGAAAAGTTTAATAGACTGTCCATTTTAATACATGAATTCACAATAAAATGTAATAAATACAACCGGTTGTGTATAAAACAAATTATTCTTGTACAGTGAAAAAAAAAAACAACGTGTTTTGCCGCGTGGCTTCTTCAAAGGTGAGAAAAGAATAAAACAAGCAATTTCTTAATGAAAAGGTGCCAAATAGAGGGGTTTTTTTTAGCGTGATAAATATTTGTTGTGCCAAATGGGGAAAAAAGCGTGTTCAATAAGGACAGATGTCCTGGAAATTATAAGGCAAGTCCTACGGGCAGCAGTTATATGAAGGATCCTAGCGCAGTAACGAGGAGATGTGCGCGGGGATTACTCTGGGGCTGCTAAATAATGTAATGCAAAGCTGCCAAACTGCGAGAATAATCCCATATTTTTTATACATAACCGGTCGTATTTATTATTTTTTAATGTATTTTATTGTGATTTTTTATATATATATATAAATTCCAGTTCTGTTACCAATACTTTTCTCGGCGCTGACACCACTCACACCACGTTCTGTATTTCTCTATCTTTAGTTGGTGTTAACAGCTGTTTTTATTCTTCTCATTTCTTTCTCTCTCTTTTCTTTCCCCTCACTGGCGCAGATCTGCTCCCGATTCCTCCCACACCTTACAGAAACGACCCAGGACACGCTTTGTCTAGCGAAGGATTAGTCAAGGTTCCCTTTTCCTACGGACGAGACACCGGTGTACACGCTCCTAGCCGCACCTAGTGAGACACATGCGTGAGTGTAAAAACGGGGGGGAAAAAGGAAAAAAAAAATGTACGAAACAAGTGAGAATGCATGACTAGACAAACAGAGAGGCTCTGCGTGTTGAAATACTTCCCTGCATGTGGGATGATTGTTATGAAAGGAAAATCAAAGCCCCGCTGACATGCCAGGACTTACAGGATTTTAATTGTAGACAATAAAACCCGGTTAAATAATGCCTAGATGAGCCCGGCGATCAGTCGTCTGCTAGACTTGAAAGAGCCTGCTTGTGCTTTCAGATAAATATACCGTGGTATGAAATAAATAAGTACGTTTTGAATAGGTAAAGGAACTCCTTTCCTCCGAAAAAAAAACAAGAAAAAAAAAGAAAAAGAAAAGAAAATGTGTATTTTTACAATAGTGTGATAGCCTGCAGTGTCTGGAAAAGACAAGCCAGCGATAGCCCAAGTAGGTAGCCTTAATATAATTATTATTAATATTATTATTATTATTATTTATTGATTTAGCGCCATCATATTGCGCAACGGACATAACAAGCAATGCATCAAGAAACAATTTTGACCGGTAAGGAGTACACTGAGCTAAGAAGCTTACAATCTAGAAGGTGTTTTTCTCCGACCCAAAACATTCCAAAGGAACCGTGGTATATGTTTGTGCGTGTAACAATATCATGACATCATAGTTTCCGTCATAAACATTTTGTTTTGTTGTTAATGTACGCATGTAACTTGTGGGGAAATATTTCCACCGTTAAATGGCGCAGTCACAATGAAGTCATGAAAACAAAGCAGGAACTTTGTTGTCCAAACAGATCGAGCAGATTGCACGTGACCTGGTGATGTCATTTACTGGCACCGTAAAAGCCTATGTTATATGTAAAAATATACTGTATGTAAAAATAAATAGCCTGTTGCTCTCTGATTTCCAAATCTATTAATCACTGAAAGATCAATCAATCTTCTTCTTCTGGGGGCCACAAGCCTCTTCCTTCTAGACTAGAGGTCCTCATTCCACCAAAATGGGCCACTGGGCATGCATGTGATGAATCGGCCACTACCCTTTCTTTTTTTATCCTCAGCCCGTTCCTGGCTGTTACCCCATTTTTTGGGGTCATGTATTTGGTCAGGAGATCATCCATTACATCATCAAGACCCCTCGAGGACTTGGTGGCCACTAGGCACACGCACGGGGAAGGATTGGGGATTAAAGTTAGGTGACCGGTGCCATTGTGCCGTCCACCACTGGTACCACCCCGGGTCCTCTAAAACCATCCATTCCACTGAAGCGTATTCTTTTCTACTGCCCCCCATGTGGCAGAACACAGTGCAGAGAGAGGAGATTTGTGCTAGGCGGTTACAAAGGGTTAATTCTCATATCAGTCACTGTACTGATGTAAAAAATTTCCATGCCTGCTCTCTGTTTCCAAGACGACACTCTGCATCTTCGGGATTAGTACATTAATTTTCTGTTTTCCTACTGTATATTCTCTCGAGGAGTTACCGTAAGCAACAAAGCGGACTCTTCCAAATCCGTTCCGAACTGATCTGCGCATGCGATGCTTCTCCCCAGTTGTTGATCCTCTGTAACAGTAACCGAGGGCAACAATGTACTTTAATGGGGTGAGGATTTTGGTCTATCCTATTATAGCCCTTTCATGTGTATGTGGAGTCCATCCAGGATCCAGCCATTATTACTTTGCAGAGAACCCTTGGTGATTACCTTGCAAAATGACGCCTGTGATGTCATAATAATCCTTTCTTCTTGACCATAAATGTTCCAAAAACGTTGTATATGACTCAAAGATGATTTATAATTGTTGCTGACTTATCTAACCATGAGCCCATGCCTGGGGAAGTCCCAAATTTCAGCAAAACATGTCCTGGTACAGAAGTGCAATCCGTCAAAAATGTTGGTGATGTCAACAATGGCAACATGGTGGACAACCAGGTCACTTTCCTCAAAGCTAGGTACAGACCTTCCTTCTCTTCTCAGCCAAAGGCCAACAGAAGGGCTGGATGTTCTCTGTCCTTACTCCTTACCCAACAACCAACCGTGTAGAAAAATAAAAAGTCTAGCTCCAATTACCAGCAATTGTATCAACAGTGAACAGGCGCACCTTACCCCAAATCAGGCAAACACACCGAACTCCACAAGCATCTATAGGGCCAGGTGTTACCTTCTCATATACATGTGATCTGACTCAAAAGACAGACCCACAACCAAGCAACAGACATGAATTTAGGCTCCTCCACCATAGAGACTTCCAAACTTGCTAATTAATATCTATTATATTATAATTGCTTCTATTCTACCGGGAGGGTATGTGCCACTCCAGATCGGGTGTCACGGTGCGTGGCCATGCCTGGCTGCACGCCACGTGAGCATAAAAACATATCGTGCGGCTGCACTTATGTCATCAGACGGCTACTGGCCTTAAAATGCCATGGATGCCTCATCATCCCCCGTCTGGTCCTGCAAACGTTCCTCCAGCAATCCTACTTTTATTTTCTGCAAAGCCACAACTGTTTCAAGTTTTGGTGTTTTTTTTCTTTTACAATATTATTGTTACGTGAGTCAAGTGAGTTATGAAGCGAAAAGTGATACATTGTGTCCTTATCTGCATGCCTCCACCTAGAATTCTTCCAGCGCATCGGTGACTCTGGACCTTGTCAATGCAGACAACTATTTTTAGACGTGCCTATACAGGCATAGGTTCAGGGTTTTTTTGCTGGCTTTTGTTGCATTTTACTTTTTTTCATAGTCTAGGCACTCCTAGACTAGAATTCCTCGCTCATTGTGCCTAGAGAGACAACAACTTTGGGGGTTCAGAACCCTTGTGCAGAAGACGTTTGACCAGCATTTTGGGAGTAGACAACATTAATGGGTAGGGTAGATCTGATATGGTGGTTTGGTTTCCCTTGTAACAAAAACTTGAGTGGCTTCTGAGGGAGGACTCACTGCAGGACAGGCTAGTCTTATTCTCATTAGCATTATTTAGGGTTCTCTCTGGTTACCATGATGCTTTTCTCTTACAATGCGCCAAGGTCATTTTCCATATGGAAGTAGTATAGCCACAGTATTTATTCCCACCTAGGCAGGACTGGATTGGGATTTACCTGCTGTGCCAGGTGGCCAGCGTGGGTCTGAACCTCGGCTTTTGGTGAAGACTCAAAAGGCACTGCTTACAATAACACGAAATTTGAAACAGAAAGACTGAAACTTGCTTTGACCTTGAGAAGCAGGAAGGTTCATACCTTGTGATAATGGACTGGGAAAGAGGAATACAGTTCATGTTCTTCATGGTAGGGGCAATTTAAGAGTGGATTTTTCCTTCAGGGGTATATTTCCTTTTTAAGTTTATAAACTGTGGTTTTCTTAAAAGTATCAAGGACCAGATGTGAAAGTGTAGAGTGCCAGGTGTTTATTTTAGGAAAATTTCCTGGTCTCTGGAAATATGCTTTTTATGGCTCTTACCAGCAAGGAGCCAAGGCATTTTATAGTGATATAATATTCTCAGTAGACATAAATCACCTTATGGCCTGTGATATTTTAATGGTCCATTTTATCATTTTCCAAGTCTATTCGGTGGATAAACCTTTGAGACCAGCAGATGCCTTTTGTGGCTGTGCAGCAAGATTTGATATGAAAACATCATTCCCCGCTTGCTAAGTCAAGAGCTTTCACATGCACACTGTGACATTAAATAAATAGCCGATGACTTTTGCCAGCTGGGTAGTCATATCTTAAGGGGTCCTTTCCCCTCCGAGACCTGAGTTTTTTTTCTATAATTCAGGACAACCCAAGTGCAACTTGGTTTCTTTGCTCTGACCTTGGAGTAAGAACTTTCTCACAGATCTCATCGTTCTGCTGGGTTCATACAAGTTGGGTCCTTGATGACCACCATGGAGCAGCAGATCGGCAAATGACTTGGTTTCCTCCAAGATCAGCTACCATTGTTGGCCGATAGAGTTTCTCCTGATGAGGGACCATACTAAGCTCATCTGACAAATCCACCAAGGTTTTATGCAAAGGGAATCAACAGCAATTCTTGCATCTAGAGCATCTTGATCAATGCCAGATGTGTCGTGCTTTAAAACAACATCCGTGAACTTAGCGATGGAACTGGTAGAGCCACAGAGGAACCCCAGGTACCCAATCTTCTGGGGGCCACAAGCCTCTTCCTTCCAGACTAGAGGTCCTCATTCCACCGATGATATAAACCGCTATCGTTTATAATATCAGCCCATAAAGTCTACCCGCTGTATTATTAACAGTACTTAGACAGCTGACATAATTATTGGGACTGGTTTCTTCGTCCCTGGTAGGAATCATTGTTTTTCACATGCGCTCTTCTTCTGTTCATTCCTAATTGTTTTGACGCAAAGCCAAATGAAATCTGCCTAGTCATATGTAAACGCTCTCCTCTCGTCTGTACATACAGACTCTTTTCATTACGGGAAAGATTTCTTTCAGAGGGCATGCATTTATCTTAACAATAATGGATGCTGGGCCACATTTAGTATTTACTTAGATGCATTTCATTTAGTTCCCCCATTCAGCAAACACACAGAGCCTGAAGTGCTATGTAATATTATTCTACTGCAAACCAAGACACAGAGCATCCGGTTTATCCGGTGTATTTAAACATCCAGGTGAAATATATTATAAGGGTTTTTTTTCATCCCAGCAATTTATTAGCATATAATATTTAAGAATCACATTTGTGACTTGTTTTAAGTATTTTATTATTTATTATTATTATTATTATTTTAAGAAGAAGGTACTCGGACTCACTGTATTGCTCTATACACATGTTTAATAATAATATTAATATTTAAAGCCCAGCCATGTGAACTAATCAGAAAACATAAACATGATATCCAGTAAGAAGGCTGAAACTAGGCATTAGATTAAACGTGACCTCGCTTGCAGAGCATGTCTGTGATTTAGAATTTAGGATTTAGAACGCCAGAGCTCGTTATCCGATAAGTTCTTTTGTCTGTCTGTTTCTTCTTGTGTTGTATTAAAGGACATGGTTGGGACTGAGGAGCCTTCTTCATGTATCCCAGCTGTCAGATACAGTATGTTTGTATATTTAAATCTGGCTACCAAAGGCCCACCAGTACTTAAAGGCAAATTCTTGGGGGTGTCCTGAAGTATCATTTTACCCTCAATACTATCTTTAGTAATTCACAGATTTATTAAAGATTATGGGCTGTTGGTGGTAAACTCATCAGCTGATGGAGAAAACTCGCAAGAACAGAAATGGGAAACATCTGACGAGATGACCGTTGTGCGCTGCCACCTGCTGTTCAATGCGGGTACTGCACGAGAAGCCACCAGCCTTTGTCATCCGCACTGAAGGGACGCAATTCACTAACCGGGGTGTTGAACGTTTCAAGTTAACTATGAACTATGTTCAGGAAGAAGGGTTGAGCCGACCGGAATGAATGCAGAATTAAGTTGGAGAGGTGAAGTTCGAGAAATCTCCGCCTCGCCGAGGTTGGACCTTCCTGGGTTTGTGTGTCGCTGGTTATGTCAGCGTGTTTGTCTGGGCGCGTTAGCGTGTATGGATATGTTAGCGTGTAAGGGTATGTTAGTGTGTGTCTGGGTATGTTAGTGTGTGAGTTGGTGTGAATGTCACTGTGAGTTCCTGGTTGTGTAAATGTGAATGGTTTTGTTAGTGTGAATGTCTGGTTGTGTTAGTGTCTGTATGTGTGTGTTAATGTGAGCGTCTGAGTACATTAGTGTGTGTATGTGTGTTGAGTGTCTGTGTGCGAGTAAGTGTCTGGGTAAGTGTCAAGGCCAAGCTCTGGATCCACTTTGGTTGGATGATCCTTTTCACAACTTGCCCCATTTCTTCTCTATGAAATCACTTTTCCACCTCCACTAAATAACATTTCTACACGAGAGGTGATGAAATAGATGAACTCAGAAGAGTTAAGTGCGTAAAATGCAGCCGGGTCATTCTTTAGTAGACAGACTGTTTAGAGAAGAAAGTCTGGTTTCCCGATAATCTTATAATCTCTTTCGCTGTCTGTGGCTGTCTCAATGTGTGGCGGCGAAACAGAAAACATTGCTCTCTTACTTGGTACTTTCAGTATGTGCAACAAAGTATAGAACACAATGATTTCAAAGGAGGAGAGACGTTATACCTGGATGTCAATCTAAAACTAGGAGCTCAAAGGCTTAGATTTAACATGATGTTTTACATTACAGAGAAGGTGGTTGATTGGTGGAACAACCTCCCAGCAGAGGTGGTAGAGGTTAATACAGCGAGGGAATTCAGACATGCATGGGATAGACATATGGATCCTGAATCTAAGACTGATTAAGATCTACATTAAAAAAAATGGGCCAGGGCCCAATGGGCCAAATTGTATGGGAGCAGAACATTGTAGAATGGCTTTAATCATAGAAAATTAACCCCTTGTATCTCAGTTCACTTGCACTGAAAGGTTTTAGGACACGGGTGCTTACGTATGCGGCCGAGTATAAAAGTGGAATCAGTCCAGCGAAATGTAACGGCAAGTGCTCGGCGATGACAGCCAAGCCGGTAACCGGCACAGCTTTATGAATCAGGGAATGACAGATGGAATGAAGCTATCGAGGTGTAAATGCCAACAACGAGAAGTATGCCGGAGCCGGCAAAATATTCAGCGGCTCAACAGCAATATTACTGTTCAGTAAATGGCGCTGGATAAACACGCGCCAAGCAGAGAGCGCTCCTACTAAAGAAAACAGAAAAGCCGCACAACTTCAAAGCGGATGAAAAGTCATCGGGATTCCTGGCGCTAGACGGTTTTTTTCTGAAGATACTGCGTTAAATGATATTAAAAAACGGGCAGAAATCATAGAGAACCCATTAAAAGCAGCAGGGGGTCCGTGTCGCAGAGAAGTGGGACAACCTGGTAATGATGAGAAATGGATCTAAATCATTGGCGACAGGGTTAGTAGAAGAGTCAAATTAAGAAATGCAGTTGCCGTACTGCAACTTCCCCGGGGTGGAGATGGCGGGGGGCGCACAATGAATTTTGGGCTTCCTTGGCATTACAGGAGGATTCATTCCATACCTGCAAGGGGGCAATTATGCTTCAAAGAAGAAGAAATGTTAGGACATAGTCTAAAACTACAGGTTTTACCAGAAATAAGTTTTATTTTAGTGAGAGGGTGGTGGATAGGTGGAACAGCCTTCCAGCAGAAGTGGTAGATGCTAATACAGTAAGAGCCATATAGTATATATGGGATGGGCAAATGGCTATCCTCAGTCTAAGACAAAACCAAGGACTGATTAAGAGTCTTTAGGGCAAACTAGATGGGCATCAAGACACAAACCTCTCTTTCCTGCCTGTTTGACTGGTTCCCCCAACCATACATTGTCACGTTTTGTTTTACGTTTTCAAAAGCCGCATAGGCAGGTTTTGTACCCGGCCCGCTGGCCAACTGATGTATTGGCTCAGGGTTTACTTCTGACCACCGAGACCGGCAAGCGAGTTATCAGTAACATAGTCGCTCTTTGACCGCTTCCCTGTTTTGCAAGGAGTCCGAGGGACATTACCCGTCAATATTGTATGTCCTGGCGGTAACCAAGTATCTTCCATCTCTGATAGAACTGCAACTCCCATGATGTTCTAAGAAGCTAAGTAAAGCATTGTTCCCAATGCCGTTGGCTGAGTGTCGTGGGGTTGGAGTTCTAAAGCAACCGCCTCTTTATAGAGATATCCTTGAACACTGGAGAAATCTCTATGCATTGCGTCCTGGTATAATACCGCATTAATTATTTATGGGTTTATTGCCTAATGTTGCGGCACGCGAGTCTCCAAAGGTTCAAAGTCGTTAACCGGTGCTGAGTTATTTAAAGGCACTCCGTGTATGAATTAACATGAGAGCAGTGTATGTATTAACGTGAGAGCAGTGTATGAATTAACGTGAGAGCAGTGTATGAATTAACGTGAGAGCAGTGTATGAATTAACGTGAGAGCAGTGTATGAATTAACGTGAGAGCAGTGTATGTATTAACGTGAGAGCAGTGTATGTATTAAAGTGAGAGCAGTGTATGAATTAACGTGAGAGCAGTGTATGAATTAACGTGAGAGCAGTGTATGAATTAACGTGAGAGCAGTGTATGAATTAACGTGAGAGCAGTGTATGTATTAATGTGAGAGTAATTGTTGAGAGGGAACTGGGGGTATTAGCGCTACGGAATATGATGGTGCTATATAAACAATAAATAATAATAATACATTTACAGTGTTTCCCCCCACTTCACTAAATATAATAAAACAATAAATAATAATAATAATACAGCATTTCACCCCACTTCATTGAATATAAAATAATAATAATAATAATAATAATAATAATAACAATAATGATAATAACAAAATAAAAAAATAATAATAATTATAATAATACCGTGTTTCACCCCACTTTATTGAATATAAAATAATAATAATAACCATAATAATAATAATAATACAGCGTTTCACCCCACTTTATTGAATAAAACAGTGACTATCTTCTTCCCCGTGATATAGGAAATTGACACATCAAATACACTGAACTAAGCATGCTTTGCTGATTTCGAGCTCATTAATATCTAATATTTTTACAGCACCTTTTCATTTATGTCACTACACCGGTTACTTTATGGCTATAATAATAATATATTCCTTATAATAATAATTTAGGAAATATTTAAGCCATTTTCCCGTAGCCTTTTACTCAAACGACCCTCTTGGAATTACATTTTCTTTAATCATCCTTTTCTTGCTAGTTTTACCCAGCTGTTTTAAACAGGGCTGAATGGGTTAAATACACAAAAAGTCAGTATATAGCGCATTACAGGCAGGTTATCATTCTACGGCCAGTATCATACACAAAAACATAATAAATGCTTGCATTCCGGGCACAAAAAAGCAGAATTAACGACAAAAGAAAAATAGCCTAAGGAATGTTGACTTTCTGTAAATTATAAACGAGATATCATTTGATATTAAAAGTACAAATAATTGGTTTATGAAACTTATCATTTCCTCCCCAAGGAAAACAAGAGAATTCCAGCTGTCTGCCCAACGATAAGAAGAGGAAAGCAAAAGTATCAAAAATGGCGGAAAAATCTCCATAAAAGGATGATCCCGTGCACAGAACTGATAGGAAAAAAGAAGATGCACTTTAACTATTTCAGTTTTCACCATATTCTATAAAATTAGTAAAGTGGGGGTTATAGGGCTCCCAGCATTTAATCTTTATTGCAGTTATTAGAAGTAGTGTAATTGTTCTTATCATCATGATTTATTTATGTAACCCCAATCATTTAAGGCAGCGGGTATAATGATAATAAATCTGAAGACAGAATGGCATAAAGGACACTAATACCCCTGTGTCTGGGGGCAAGATCAGCCACAATGGGTAGAGTCTGGGTAGGCAGGACTAGAACCAAGTCAGTTCCTTTTCACCTCTTAACCCCTTCATGACAAAGCCCGTATATGTACGGGCTCCCAATGCATGGGGTTTAAGGACAACCCATTGTCCTTAAGGGGTTAATTTGCTGCTTAGAAGCCTACAAACATCTGGCGATGGCACCTGTAGGTAAGCAGCAAAGGAGCAGCCACCCCAATCCATAAGTCAGTCCTAACTTCTAACGTTAAGGCCAAGTAGGTCAAAAAAGGTCAAATTGGGACACGATGGCTGAAGTTAGCCGGAACTTGCCAAAGACAGCTCATCGGATTCATTTTGTCCCAACGGCTTCATTGGATTCCCTCTGACTTCACATGGACCTGATATGAAGTCTTCATCCAACCCTGCAGCTCTGTATGAACTTATCATGGTCCAAGAAAGCCTGCTGGGTTCAGCCGTCACGTCCAGAACATTTCCTCCCTTCTATTCAGCTTAGTAAATGCCCTAAACGATAGACCTCAACTCAAGAACGAAGTTGGTTTAATTATTAGACCTTAAACGTCAAATAACATTTTCATATAAATAAGATTTTCGGTCTTCTACTAAAAAAAAGAAAAGTTCAAAGCAAATTGAAACCATATTTATTATTACCCTATTCTATTTATAGAAAGAATAATAGCCCTTTGCTAAAGGACTCATAATACTTGGAACAAGAGCGCATACCTATCCGCCGAATAACGGCATTTGTAGGCTGACTTTTATGTGGAAATGTATTTTCATTTAATACCTAACCGAAGAGACACCGTGCTGAATATGTTTCCAACAAAATAACGAACAAGCTGCAATTATTCGCCCCTTCCACGGAATAACAAGCACGTATGGCAGTAATTGTAGCAGGACAAGTGTTAAGAAGTTAAACAATGTTCCAGGGCTGAGCTTACAGAAGTTGTACACATAACCTTGTTATCCTAACAAATAGAATGAGCATAGTCCCAAGTGCCGGCTCGTTGACTTGAAGGACATGTTGGGTCTTCTGCTTAGTAGGAGGTGGGAACAGGGTCCAGGTACCTTCATTCAGGAGTGGTAACAGTACTCCCTTACTAGATCTTTACATTCTTCCCGTGGGGTAAGGCTTTCCTCCTCTTCCTAATTAAAAGCCTTCACTCATGCTGCCCCCTACCTCTGGGACTCATTCCCACCGGACCTCCAGCATTCACCCTTACGCTCAACGTTCAAGAAAAATCTCAAAACCCAATACTTCTTGAGAAGCATACCATCTTTGTAGCAAGAACTTACCTACCGCTAACACAAGCTCCACACCACCTCTGGGTGAAGCACAGCTTTCTGGGGTCTTAGTTTTCTTTGGCCATGACCACTCCCCACCATTACGGCTGCCTAGGACTAACCCTGGCCCTATGCATGGCTAGCCCCACTCCACACACTGGCTAGCCCCACTTTCATGCGCCGCTAGCCATGCCTCCTCGCAGAGCCTCCCTACCGTGAGAAAGCTCCGGGTAGCCTATCCTATGAAGCTCTCAGAAAATAAGCTCATCTGGTGTCTCCACTCCTGCAGAATTCAAGCAACACCTCTAGGTCTAACTTTCCATGGTCAGGGCATGAGCATAGAAGAATTAACCAGGACCCAATGATTATGCTACCTAGCATCTCTGACAAAGGTGAGGGTCCCGGTACTGATCACTGGAAACCTCGCCGGGCCTTTAAATTGGTGCAGAAAATGGGAAATAAAAGGTGCTTTGGATGAAGGTCTAGAGCTCCCAAGGCAAAAGTAATTTCCGAACTGGAATACTTTACAAAAATCTCAAAACTGTCACATGGTGTTTTAATAGGCATAACAGGAGGATTTTCGATCTACCTTTCCTGCTTCCCTCTTTAAGTGAAAGCCATATTGATTTCCAGTTTACTCCCATCGTTTTATTTCCCTACTCTCTTTCATCTCAGCCTGCCCTGCCTCTCAAACAGCCCCTGCTTTGGGGCAGAGGCACATGGAATGCAGGGTATTTGAGTATTATTGACATGCCTTGTAATAATTGGAACTTCTAAATATTTGCTAGACAATTAACAGCAGTCCCAAATGAGTCTATTGTACACTGCCACCTAGTGGACTCACGTGGAATTACCAGTCTATTGTAGAGAAAAAATTGTGCGATGAAATCTGATAAAACCCTAATTTTTGATGTACAACTAATAAAAATATTAACACAGATATCAAGTACATTTAGTTATATGCTGTTAATGTATTGTGTAAGGAGGAATGAAAAGCATCTGTTTTTATGTAATTAGAGAGATTATAATGGTACTTTATACTGAAAAAACACACTGTGACTGCCATGCAGTACTTAAGCGCTGGCGTCCACGGCATTCTGCTTCACAGGTCAATAGAAAGAGAAAAATTGGATTAATTAACAAAGTAAATTCTAATCAAGTTCTCAGCCAAGCTGCCAGAACAACACTTATCAAAATCACGTCAACGCGTTCAAGGGTATTGAACAAGCTGCTACCAAAGATTTAAGTCCTTCATCTCATTAAGAGAAATTAGCTTAAATACGGATATATTTTTAGTACCCTCCCATAAATAGTTTAGCAAAAAAAAAATGTGTAGGTCCCCCTTTTGCCCCCCAAAACAGCCCTGACCCTTCGAGGCACGGACTCCACTGACCTCTGAAGATGAGCTGTGGTATCTGCACCAAGGCGTCAGCAGCAGGTCCTTTGAGTCCTGTAAGTAGCGAGGTGCGGCCCCCATGGATGCGTCCGGGAGCCGCGTGTTCTCCAGCGACGCACGGCCATCCACGTGATGTAAAAGAACGTGATTCATCAGACCGGCCACCTTCTTCTATTGCTCCGTGGTCCAGTTCTTCTGCTTACGTGCCCATTGTAGGCACTTTCGGCAGCGGACAGGGGGCAGCATGGGGACCCTGACCCCCCATACACAACAATCTGCGGTGCTCTGTGTGTTCTGACTCCTTTCTATAAGAGCCAGCATTAACTTTTTAAGCGATTTGAGCTCCAGAAGCTCGTCTGTTGGACTTGACCGCACAGGCCAGCCTTGGAAAGAACACATTTTTTAAACAATCTACTATGTTTTAAAAAAAAATCTGGGTTTTATTTGGGAATTTTCATATTTTGTAAATATTTGGCACATTATAGAATTCTCAGTTCTATGGTTTTACACCCCATAACCAATCAGTAGTCTTGAAGCCACTTTAAAACCATTTTTTCCTTTTCTATGCATTAGAATCTTCCTAAATTTCTATACGCCCCTAACTTTTTAGCTGCAACGTGTTTCGGATGTTTGCGCCCATTTTTTTCACTCGGTGTTTAATTTAAAACTGACTGTATAAACATTTCTTTCTGTTGAACCCAATCAAACCCGGCAGACCGTGAAGTGAAAATGAGCTGAAATTAAACAAAGACTAATCTCCGTCATTCACAGCTGAACAGCAGCCCGGGATGTGTCACGATGGCTTCCATAACCCTGCGGGCTCTATGTTTTTATTCCAGAAATATTTAAAGGGAACCTATCATTTTAACTAAATCAATTTACTAAAACTACCTATAATCATTTGTTATTTATTTATTTATTATATATATATGTATTTTTTTTTTAATTATTTTTTTTTTATTATTATTTTTTTTTTTTTTTTTTTAAATTATTATTTATTTATTTTTTAATCAATGGATATATTTAGTTTAGGAAACCTGAGATATTTGTCTGAGTATGGCAGAACTAGCATCTATCTAATTCCAATTACCGGTAATTAATACCTAATTAATTTCCGGTTCTGAAGTTCTCTACCTTCTGCTCATTCACCTTTTAGCAAGGTGGCCTGATCCAATCGAGAACAATTAGCGTGACAATGTAACAAAAGGGGAATATGAGGGCGCTATATGAAACAATAATAAATAATAATAATAATAATAATAGTAATAATAATAATTCATAATTCATGACATCATTTCATGACAGGAGAAGCCATTTAGATCCTGAGAACGTAAAGCATGGAAGCTAACATAGTATGGGTTTTTAATGCGTATTACATGGTGGGGTTCTGGCTGATTGAACTATATGGATAAAACTTTTTAATATTTATTAAAATCAAACACCGTCTGTAGCGCTTTCTCTTCCCTCTGGCACCTGTAAGCGCTGGCGGCTCGTGGCTCTTCACCATTTGCTCCTTAATGGACTAATCCGTGGTTTCATCGCATCTAGTATAACAAAATAGTTTGGTTTTCATGCAAAACGGCTATTTCCGTGACACCGAATCAATTATAATTCTCATCTTCAAAATGTTCCGAACAGATGTAAGGTAGGAGGACGTACTATACAGAATCCTTCGCACTTCGTCATCACAGATGGTGATCTCTTATACAATTATGTATTGAACGGATAATTACGTGAATTACTAGAATATGCTTTATTTTCAGTCCAACTGGAGCCCTTTAGTGAATGCCATTGAATGATGCTGTTTGGTTGGTTATTTGCGCATGGTAAACGTCAGAGTTTGAATCAGTTACTTAAACCAAAGGAAGAATATATTGGGGTAGGGAATGGGTCACTTCACGGGGCGCCTCGCTGTCTGTTACTGCACCGAAAACACACAAACATGTTAAAATAATGAAAAAAATCCTTAATGTGTTTACCATCAAACTAATAACTATTCTACGTCCACTGTTATTTGATACTAGATGTAATTTCTTTGCAAAGAGAGTTGGTCACTTTGGAGCACTCAACGGCCAAGTGACAGGAGAGTTTTAACGTTGAGAAATGCAAAGTTATGCATTTTGATTCAAGAAATGAATATGCGCACTATACCACTAGATCGTTGAATGAAAAGGACTTGGGAATAATTGTAATTGGGAATAAATTTAGCAACAAGGCAGAAAAATGTGAGTAAAAGATGTCAGTCAGTGAGGTGAAAAAAAAGAGATTGCTGAGAAGAAGACTTTCCTGTGAAGATCCTCCAAGGCCCAAAGCTTCTTAGTCTGCCCTTGCAGGGATATCCCGGGTTATAAGGGCCGGATTATTTATAGTTGGTTGATCCAGAGAGAAATCATAGTTATCTTTGAGACAAGAAGGAATATTTCCTCGGGAATCCCTTTAATGAGGGTTCTTTGCCTTCTTCTGGATCAACACCAGAGCTGAACTTGATGGACTAAGCATAGCTGGAGCTACGCAAAATAATTAGCTCTCTCGTACTCAGTAATATCTTTTAAAGGAAGGATATTATCACGGGACACCAAAGGGTGTTCTGAGTGTGGCTTAAAGATATCATGGTAACCAGAGAGCGAAAACTCTCAGTAACGACAGTATTGGAAAATAGTGGCTACAAGCCCTTTATCTGCAGGCCTGGAGGCCGCCATTGTTATCAGTCTTGCGACACAAACACTACACTGAGTTGATGCTTTATGGCAATGCTAATGAAGTCTGTTCCTATATAGACATCCATTAGCCAGAAGTGATAAGGAGTCGGGGTGTTTGTCTAGTAGATCGGGGTTCAGATAACAGAGAGAGAACTCATAATAATGGCTGATTTGCAGCTGCCAGAAAACATTATATTATGGGGCAAAAAACAGAAAAAAATAAATATTTTTGAAAACGTATGGTTAACGTGATGTTTGTTGTAAAGACTTTGCTAGAAGTTCCCCTTTACGATACCGACCAACGAATTATGAGTTTAAGACCAAACACCAAATTCACTTAACAGCAAGGGTAATCCAACCAACATAATAGAGATTTTATGTATCCTTATGATGTCATTCGTTTAACTCGTATGATGTCAGTGGGTTTGCAATGCTTTTATCTAAAGAAAGGCTGTTTTGCATTTGGCTCCCTGCAACGCACCTTCTCTTTGTTAGATGAGTTTATTCGGAATAATAGTGGTCAATATAAACTGGAATCCCAGAAAATGCCTCTCTCTCTGTTACACGAAGAGTTAATACAAACTTCTAAGTCATTTTGGGAAAACGTAGGATGCGTCCAACATGGAAAACAAAAACACAGCTTCAATATTTCTGTAAAACTCATAAAAAATTAATAAATGCAGAACCTACAAGCAATTTACAACATAGCCAGCCATTATTTTAATTAGAAATGCCGTTATATACAGTATTTGGGAATAAGATCTGGTTATGAACCAATCGCCAATCATCATTTAGCTACAATGGAAATAACCCACTGTTTTAGGAAAGTTTTATTGTAAAAAGCCATTTTTAAGATATTATCTTAAATAGTAATGTTTAACCCTTCCAAAATGCAAGAGGAGCGAGGAACATTTTTACAACCCTCAGGCATCCGTGAAGTATACAAAAAAATACTCCAGCGGCCCCGTTTTCTTGTATTTTGAGTTTGTGAAAAATAATTTGTCATTAAATACGAATTCCGGGACACGTTTGCATTTTTTCAGCCCTTACCTTTGAACAATCTGTTTTAAAATGTAGGTTTCGTCCTGTATGGACTCCCAGGGGTTGTAAAGAATCCTCTTCCATATTCCAAATGCTACACAGCTCGATGATCCCTTACAGGATAACGAAGACTAAATCCCCGAAGCTTTACAATAACGGTAAATTAGATTAAGTCTAAATCTTACTCAACACTCGGTTCGGGTTAACCCTTTGTATGTAAGAAAGGGCAGCTGCGTGTTGTTCTACAAAGTTTTTCTTTGCCCCTTTCGGCACTTAATGGGTTAACAGAAAGGTCTGTAGGTGCCAGCAGCTGTACTATGAACACAATGGAACTATATGAAAATATAATATCGACGTTATGTCATTCCAGAAGGGCCAACCTCTAAAGAAATCTATTCTTGCCATCTTCAAGGCAGCCTCTTTTTGTTTACTTTGTTAACTTTTGTTTGTAAATAGAATGTAATAATGATAATATTTTTCTTTGCTTAAACGATTCCATCAGAGCAGTGAGGTATTAACTCTGTCACTCTGTCACACCCCTTACTTCTGACATCATATCCCGGTACCCCACTTTTAAAGCAAGTGTGGCATAGAAGGACTCGGCTCAGCCCTCCACAGGATTAATGGGCCGGCTGGGGGGGGGATCAGTGATCTCTCTTTTAAACGTCCCATTGAGTAGTTGAATTGTTGAAGGTAGAAGGGCCTAGGCCAACTAGAGTATATCACTGGATCAGAGAAAGAGACCTCTGAGGTCTTGAATGCTTATTTGACTTTGTATTACTCTTTCTTTTGGCTGAAGAAAAAGTATCAACTTCTACTAAACACCTACGACGATAGCGGACGGTGCATGTCAGCATAAAGTGCAAATAAAAGTAAAGAAACTAAAAATAAATATAAAACATTGTTGATATTTCATGGGGAGGGATCAATAATGAGTATGCCCATTGGGGAGGTAAGAGTGTATTACAGGTGGGCCCTCTGGGGCCACATTCTAATAAAACAGTACCCCAAAGACTAGGGAACCACCCAAATACATACATCACTATATGTAGCGGGCAGTTCTCAGCATACTTAACATACATTATTTCACAATGTCTGACCCACACCAGACATTTTAAACAAAGAAGCCCTGACGCACCATGTTCACCGGGCTGAAAAGCAGAGAATGTTCATAACCTAGCTTTGATTCGTCTGTAGGTCATGAAATCTCTTTTAAACTGGGTTTAAAATAGTAAAAAATGTGAGGTCAACCTCAAAAATTGCATCAAACTTATCACTGCCTCCAAATTTACATTGTGTTTTCAGCTGAGGTCTCTAGTAGAATTCCGCGCCGATTCTAACGAAATAATTTCCTGGGAACATACAAATTCAGCTTAGAGGACATCCTTCCACCCCAGCACCCATTTAAGCACATCTAATACCTCCTGGATTTAAACAGGTGGTCTACGCCTCGAAGGGAAATCATACACAAAATATACTCCTGATGTATTTAATAATGCTTGTGACATATTACTGACGGAGTTCATCACTTTACATATATTACATGTAAAGTGGCACGGCAAGGAACCTGCTACAAAGACAATACGCCTTCCCCAGTAGCCTCCACCATACCATGATCCACCTACCGAGTACATGGGGATGGGGACTTTCAGGAGATATCAGGAGGGTCTGGTAGTCATGAAAGTCCTGGTCAATCATCAATTGCTCAATTTTATGTTTATGGCTCCTTTAGTCAAAAGTCAATATGTTTTATTGGCCCAACGTAGAAAAAAGATGCTTTGAGGACCCCAGAGGTCCCTTCTTCAGTTGGTTTAGTGGCAAAAAGCTTCGGAGAAGGAGATTATGGGGAAAACTGTAGAGAACGCTGTTGAGATTTAGGACAACTTCAGAGAAGATGAAGAATAGGGTGCTACGGATTTGGTCTCAGACATGACCGTTGGGCATTTTAGGAGTTTGTGGTTATAGGAGCTTTGGAGAAGAAGAGAAGCAGCAGGTTAAGAGAGTTATAACATAGAAAAATGGGGATTATAGATTAATTTAGTTGAGCTAAAATAAAATAAAATAGAGTTGGTGATGTCGTTGGAGTTGGAATTTAAGGAATCTGTAGTGAAAAGAATGGAAATGAGAGATTGGAGATTAAGGCAAAAACAGAGATTAAGGACACTGAATTTGAAATGTGGGAAATTTCAGAAAACTACAGTGAAAAAAAAACTCTATAAAGCAAGACAACACTTGGAATCTTAGTTTTAGCCAGAGAAGACAATGATTGTTTTTAACCCAAACCACGAAGAGGCCTTTTGGACAATCCAGATTTTGATCATTTTTGTTTACATTCAACTGTAAACATTTCCCCCCCCAAAAAACCCTTCCTTGTCCTTTCATCGTCCACTTTCCCATTCTTCCCAACACGGGCGTTTTAGATAATATGTATCTCTCCAGGAGAAACTCGGAAACCAGAAAAATCGATGATTGTTTTGCGGTTCAAAACACTTTTTAAATAGATAAATAATAAAAACGTTGTAAATAAAAATGTTTTTGGCTTCATGTTGTACAGAATTACAAGATAAATTACCAGATTTTCATGATAAAGTCCCTTTAAGCCTAAGTGCATTATATTTTGACTATACAGGCAGTAGAGATAACGCATGCAAATAAACAGTTTGCTTGATTTTTGCATCTGGTTTATGTAGAGTTATCTACGCCGAAGTAAATAGAAAATCTAACGTCCTTGAGCTCTGGCTCAAAAGTCATGTTTGGTTTTTTTTTATCCCAAACAATAATATGGGTTATACTTGTAGGCTACAAAGCATCAAAAGCAAATATCTGTCTTCATTTATCAATGATACGAAACTTGGTGAAAATGGAAAAGAGTCATGGTTTGGTTGACAGCAAACTAAATATTCTTCATGCACAGCAGAAGAGGGTAAGGGTAGATGTACGAATTCTATATCACCAGTAACAATGGAGTTGATAGACATTTCACCCCAAAATGTCAGGCTAGCGTCCCTCATACATTACTCCTCTTCCAACATTATTTAACTATGGCATCCTTACATAGAAGATATTATCATGTTATAAGGCAACCATTGGTTCTTCTGGGCTTCAGAGGCATAGAAGTTCAATTGTGAATAAATGTCATGAATTTAGGGTTCTAGAACCCTATAGTATTATTTGGTGTAGAGTAGCAATGTAGAAGAATGACAGCACTTTGATGTGTTTGACGTACCAAGAGATTGGGGCAAGCCGAGCCGATGAAGGGTAAATGGTTGGAATACCAGGTTTGTGGTCATAAGAAGAGGATATTGTGGTCTACAGATCAATTATAAAGAGTCATCTGGAAAACCAGTTCTCCAAAAAGTAATCCAGGAGAGAAATATCAGACATCACAGGGACATGCTTGACCAGTACCACCAAGCGATGACCTCATGGCCCATGGAGTTCAAACGGTGGATTTACCAAACAAATGTGACTACACACTGACCTGTGGCATATGATATAGAACGTATGTTCAACTCGAAAGCCATGCAACCACATTGTCAACACATGTCCATGGGGACAGACACGGAATGGGGATGGACCAATAGGAGAGACACAGAAACAGCCACATGATCAATTCAACAGTGAGATACATATTGAAATATATCGGAATAATATTAAAGATTATATGTTACCTTCGTCGCTCTTCTTTTATCAAGGCAGGCTGAGCTTTCACAGACCAGAACGTTCTCTTCTGTTACAGCTTGTTCATCTAATGAATGACAAAGAAAAACCTATGACTTTTCTATCATTTTTAAGCCTGTTGTACGTTTTTGAATCTGTGTCGCCATACTGATTATTTGATTATGACATAATTAAAATTAAAAAGGATTGGACTGGTACTGGAGAAAGTGTGTCGATCTCCATGCCTAGAAGGGCGAAGGAACCCAGAATTACTGGTGGGAGAAGTCTTTTGCCGATGTTTTAGAAAAAAAAAATGGGAAAATGACACTTGTTGCCATGCAGAACTTTTTGCAGAAAAGGGTATTTTCTGTCCAAAGTCTCTGTGGATCATTATGTTTACGTAAAGTGACTTAACAGAAATAACAGACATTGGAATCACCCAGAAAAGTTTTGGAAGAAAGAAAAAAAAGAAGGAAAGTCAGTTATTCACAAACAGCCCCAAAGAAAACAGATAGGAACCATTCATCCTATTTAGCTGCTCTTTTTTTTTGCTTTAAAAACTCAAACCTTAATCAGTCGTTGGTCTCGTCTTAGATTCAGGAGCCGTATGCCTGTCCCATGCATGTTTAATACCCTCGCTGTATTAAAATACAATTTATTTTCCATTTCTCGGTAAAGTAAAATTTATTTACATCTAAGTCGTGGACCCTCTAGTTTTGGGTTATGATCTCATTTCTCCTCCTTTGAGATAAACCTCTCCTGTACTTTGTTAAATCCCTTTAACTATTAAAATGTTCCGATTGCCTCTCCTCTCTCCCCCAAGCTGTACAGAATACGTCTTTCCTGATATTTTGTATCCTGCAAGTCTGAAAAGAAACTTCTATATACTGAAAAAATGCATAAAAAGGAAAGAACACGCTTGGATACGGTGAATCTGTACAAATATTGAAAGGCGAGTAGGGTACAGCATGTACAGAACATAATGATTACGTTAAATCAGCGTTAAAAGAAAAATGAACTAAGGGACATGCAGAGTATTACAGCTTCAAATGCTAGCCTCTTTGGTCTGAATCACAAATCACTTCGATGTTTGGCTCCGCACCAAGGCTGGATCTACGCTCTGTAGCTATAGAGAAAGAGATTCTGCTTATTAATTTATAATTTCCATCTAATACACTTAACTCATTTAATACCATAAAGAGGTCAAACTCATTTGCAGTAAATTTTATACAGTGCTTGTACAGCGCTTCGGAATAGGATGGTGCTATAATTATTGTTATATTTGTATATAATATAATAACTTATATTATATATTATATATAATATATATTTTAACACTTATATATTTATTATAAATAATAAAACACAAAAATTCAATATAAAAGTATAGTTACATCAGTATATATATATATATATATATATATATATATATATATATATATAGTATTATAGATTAACCCCGTGATGGGTGTGCAGTGCTTTATAATAAATGTGATTTTTCATGTTAAGGAATAATATTTCGGTAACATTACAAGTTAGTAAAACTAAGAGATTCAGAGTCAAATACGGAAGTAAGGATTGCCAAGGAGCTGCCGATATACTATAATAATCCTATATTTTTATACGGAAAACTATTCTTTAATAAGAGGTTAATCTAAGTGAATAAATTATATTTTAGCTAACGGTATCTGTGCTCAGATGCAGTAAGATCCTTAGCCCTCCCGCTCTGAATGATCTGATCGCAGTCTTTGTTGCATTATATTCTCAGCTATTTATTTTATTGGTTTATTCTGCAATAAAAGCTCGTTTGACTCACCCATTGATTAGCAGAGGCTTTTCCTTATTCCGTCCTCTTGCTTAGAATGTTTTAGTGGAAGAGAAAACAGAAACGGGGAAGCTGAAATCATTTCTCATGCGAATTCCCGGTAAAGCCTCGAGATTCTCTAAGTGCAAATCTGTTTATCTCTCTCTCTCTGTGCCCAAATAAAAATGGAGCTGAAGTGTTGGAGCTCTGAGACAGTTCTTCTACCGACTTTGATAGACAGTGAAAAAAAAAAAATAACACATAAAAAAAAAAAACCAACATAGCTTCTCAGCTTCTTTAAGGACCTCCAACACTCCAAATTGTAAGCGGAAACAATACTATGATTTACTTAAAGCTTACTCTGGACCAAAATAATTTACGGAAACTCACGATTAAAATCAAAGCAGAAATGGCAAGTTCTAACCGTTAAATAGCAATAAATTGACTCCCGACACGCGAGAAACAGACCACTTGATACAAGTATTTTAATTATGACATCACGCTGCGCACAAGATGCGGTGAGTTATGATGGTATGCTCGGAATTATGAATGTATGTTATTCCATCTTCATAAACACAAGGGCCAGAAATAATTCATGGGGTAAAGTAACTGACATAACATCCTAAAGAGATCAGCTGAGATATTTATGTTAACGTTAAAAAATCAAACAAAGATATATCACCCATTTTTTTTATATAAAGCAGCTTTAATCCTTTTACTGCGAGAGGGCCCAGAAGGAGACTGAAATCATTGCCCAAGTGATAGAAGTTGCCTCTTTTGTTGCAGTGATCAGTGGTGGGGTAATAGGGGCAAGTTCATGGGTATCTACAGGATCGGGTAAGAATGGAAACCTGCCTCTTGTACATTACCCCTCCCCCGCAGAAAATTAAGATTGATACACAGAATTAGGAGCATTAAAGTTGAACTTTCCAATTGCCTGATAGTACTATGCGTTACGAGGGGCAAACCTCATTGACTTTACCCTGATTTACCTATGCAGGACTGGCTCAGCTGCTTTTGGCATGGCCAACCATAGTCACACCTGGGATTTTCTCAGCGCAGGCTACCAGGAGCTCTCCCTCTTCTGGGGGAGTGGTTAGCTGTCATGTGGGCGGGGCTCTCTGTGTATAGGGTCTTGTGTAGAAGGGACGGTGGGCGGGGAGTAAGCATGGAAAAGTAATATGTGACCCAGAGACCCAGGGAAGCAGAGCTGGAGCAGGAGACTCCGGGTCAGCCCCGAGAGTTCCCAGGTATGGTCATAATTCATAATAAAGCTGGTGAGTTGAAAATCTGAGGGCTGCATACTTTGGTATTAGAAAAGATTAAAATATAAGTAGATATGTGATATTTTCAGTGACTTTCCCGGCTCAAACACCACACTGACCTGATGCTTTACGGTAATGCTAAAGAAGTCCGTTCCTACAAAGACCTTCATTAGTCAGAGGCTGTGTGATTAAGACTGAGCACTTCTATTGTTTACCATGAGACAGAATGATAAGGAGTCGGGGTGTTTGTCTAATAGATTGGGGCTCAGTTAACAGAGCGAGAACTCGTACAAATGGCTAATAGGCAGCTGCCAGAAAAAATATATATTATAAAAAACTTATATTATAAAACAATATTTGTGAAAAGATACTTTTTAATCTGATACCAATAAATAATAAATAAAAGGTCTGGTGCTCCATGTTTTTGCAGCAGCTGAGACCTTCCTGAAGGATTTAATTCCTTAACCCTGCATCTGTATAAATCCCGACGGCTATTGATGGTGTTATCTTGTGTCGGATCCGTGTTTAATTAGCGCTATACGCTGAAAACATTAAGTTCTATTGAAGTTACTTCTCCTCTCCATCCCGCCTGTAACCCGACAGAAAATCCGGATAAGAAAAGAAATCGTAATTACCAAGAATTTCATTTACCAGTTCGCTTTCATCTCAAAATTATTCCAAACAGAGTTTGCCCAGGGAGCTGGGGATGAAAAAAAGATCCCCGTATAAATCTTTTGATGTTTTCGTAATGCGGCGCTACGCAGATAAAAAAAAAAAAGATGAAGAAAAAGAGAAAATCTATTTGAGATCCAGAAGGGAATTTGCTACAAAAAAGAGAATTACGAGATGTAATATTGTTTCGAATTCTATTCCTTTAGAACGTTTCTTAAGATTTCATATTGTAAAGTCTTTTGTTTAAAATAGTTTGTTCTGCTACAAAGTACAACGGTTAGCAGCGCCAGACCTCTCCATTCTGGATTTATGATCTTCAACAAAGGTAATCAAATCTTTATTTCTTGAAGAATCCCTTGATACCCCGAGATGGAGAAGCCTTTGAAAACGATCGGACGAAGATTTTCTCCTTTATATTAAAAGATAATCCAACAGGCACATGTGTGGCGCGGTGATCGAGGCAGAAGTCTTGGTTGGATTGGGTACCAACGAGCATAAGGGATATGACCTAAGACATTATTTTAAAAGGCATAAAATCGAGCAGTACTGGGAATCCTGGGTACACCAACATGGGGTTTATTCACTAAAGTAGGAGTCAGTGGGAGAGTTTCAGTTGTAACTCATGAACTTCGTTATGTGTTGTGAAGGGCCACCATTGGCGAGTTTCTTAAGTCAGAAGGCCTAAGCCAGGTATGCATAATGCATGGTGCAGTCGGTAAGGAGACTTTAAAAAAATCATACTGACTCGGCTATGTATGGTATAGGGAGACAATGGTCTGACCAATACATATGTAATAAATAATACAAGGAGCATACCTGAAAACTCCGGGAGAAGCACCACTTCTCCAGATCGACACACGAATATTCTGGTTTGCGAGACCGGGGTCCTGACATGCCTGACCCCCCACCCATTTCACCCCTAAAATGGTGGGGGCGTCTTGCGATATCAGTGGGAACGCACACTGACATCGGTGGGATTACCCACTGCCGTCAGCGGGTAGTCCTGGCCGTGTCCTGCAAGGATAGGCTCTTGGTAGCCGGAGCCGAAAAGTTCCCAAAGAGTGAATTTAAACATGCATGAGATTCATTTATAGCTCCAATTTTGGGTTCCAGAGGAATTAAAGGTGCATAATTGACTATGCTGAGTGGGGGTGGAAAAGTGGAACAGCATCCCAGCAAAAGTGGTTAATACCGCAAGGGAATTTAAACATGCAGGGGGCAGGCATACGGCTCCTAAATCTAAGACAATACAAAGGACTGATTAAGGTCTTTACAACAGACTAGATGGGCCAAATGGGTCTTTTCTCCCATAAAATTGTGTGTTTCTAAAGCCACATTCGTGCACAAATGTTATGTCACATCTGTTGAGGCAGCATCAAAACACCTCGTTGGTTCCACCAAAGCTTTTCCATCGACGGCTTGATTTTAATTGTTTACGTGATTGTATCGAAAAACATTAAACGTTCCAATGGAAATGTCTCCATGGCGGCCTCGCTCTCTCTCTTCGAGACTTAAAGTTATGGAATTTGATCATGAATAGGCCTAAGTAAAATTATCTCTTTTGGTTTTGAATTATGTGCATATTGAGGGGGTCTCTCTGCCTACAGTCGTTCTACAAAGCAGACAATGCCCCAGTGTAAGACGTTACAAGACAAAGAGGGCTCACAGCCCAGCAACTACATTTCATTGGCCAGACTGTACAAATTATCATTTTTGTTGCCCTTTTTACGAATAATACTTCGAGTAAAAACAAGATAATCTTTCATTAGATTAAGAATAGGAAGGACAATGAAATAGTCTGGAGGCAGAAGGAAAAACAGCACGTGAGAAAAGGACATTTACTAAAGCAGAAATCATTTGGTTGCGTCGTAGCGCAGCGAGGGGTACTTTACCATGGTCTGCAAAACAGTGAATTGTAAATGTCTGTAAAATTCCACATTTGTAAAAATGTCTTTTTTTTTTTTTTTTTTTAAAGAGTTTTGTTGAAAGGTTGCTTTCTGAGAGTGGAATATAGTTAAAGGAGCATTAATACAAATTATTCCCGATGATCGGTATAATAATGTGCTCGTGCTTCGGCAATCCCGGTATCTAAGCAAGTCAAACATTGGTCCTCCATTCTGTAAACTTAGGGTTACATAAAACAAGGGTGGGCTTCGTACCCCGACAGGGCGCACGGAGGATGAAAACAGAAAACATAGAATTAGACCCATTTGGCCCGTCTGGTCTGCCCATTTTTCCTGCTGTAAATACTCAGACCTTAATCAGTCGTTGGTCTCATCTTAGATTCAAGAGCCGTATGTCTATCCCATGCATGTTTAAACCTCGCATTAATTACTATTGAAAAAAAAATCATGATTGCTTCTTTAATTACATTTTTCAGCCAGTAAACACAAAACCTTATTATCTTTACAAACTATGGCGTACGTTCGTACACGTCAGGGGAGGATCAGAATTGATTAGCCAGGTATTGTAAGAAGAAGACTTTTGTGCATCAATAAGGCGTGAATTGATAAGGCGCAACAACAATCAGAAACCTAACGGAAGAAGAGAGATAACGGGGAGAAACAACACAGATCCTGAGATCAGGAAGTAAAGATGGCTGCTCAGAGTATACATATAAAGTATGATTGTAATATACATATATATATATATATATATATATATATATATGAGTCTGGGACCAGTCCAGCTCCGTATTCTGATTAGACAATGGTTAAATGTCTACATGTCCATGAGTTAATGATACCAAGCATTTCTACATTATTCAATATTGATAGCATGTAGAAACTACATAGGTTCTGCACTTTTAGAACACCCCATGTACTCTTAATCCCTTTCAGTCTTGGACTTCATGTCACCTACCAGCAAGATCTTCAATGATATCCAGAGACGAGCTCCAAGAGAACCTCTCCACAGCACCGTATCCCATTTCCGTCAGAGACGCCGGCACTGTTTCCAACTCGTACGCTCCCCGTTTCTTCCAATACAGAAACATTTTTAGGATAAATACAAAATCCCCAAGTTAAAAAACAAAAAAACAAAACAAATGCTCTGTTGTAGAGAGAGTTTTACTTGGTCTTCAAAAAAATATCGGTCCGATTTTCAACATTTTTCAAGACAGTTGGTTGAAGCATTTTCGTTGTATGATCCTCGAGGGTTAAAATCTGGTGGTCAGTGTTTCCTCTCAAAGAAACAATCTCTGGATTCTTAACATATAATGAATTCATTTGCGAAGGAGACAGAACCCTGCTACGGCTCTTGGGTACCGTCGTAGATCGACCAATGGATTGAGCGCTAGGCCAGACAAAGGACCTTTCTTTAGCCTCCTACAGACGGTTTCAACATTTTATTTTTCATTTGCTACAATGAAATTCATCAGAAGAAATATGACATTTAAGATTAGCATAATCAACAAGCAAAGCATAATTATTTCCCACGCGGCTTTGTCCCATGTAGACGGGAAATGAAAAGAAATACTCTAGTAGTAGGCAGTTGTCCTACCTTAAGGTAGCCATTAAATATGAATTCTTTGGTCAAACCTTGAGCCTTTTCAAGGTAAACAATGGAGGTAGAGATACAGAATACTGTAAATATAATTAATTTAAATCTAGAATGTTCTAAATTAAATCAGAGTTTTAGTAAGTGCAGGCTTGAAGTACAAGGGCAAGGGCCGATCTATACCCCTTGCTGCTGATCTCGGAGAAGCCGGAGGGTCATGTTAGTCATGTAGATCATGCTATAGAGATTCAGGGCAGACCGAGAAAGAAAATTGAAGAAAGGAGAACGTGCCCCAAAAAAATCAGATCTAGTCCCAGTTTTTAGAAGAGTATGCCACATGAGAGAGATATTCGAAAGTTGAAAAATAGAAACGTAACATGAATCAAATTTTTTTGTTTAAAAAAATTATATTTTTTAAACAAAAAACTTTTCCTTCAAGAATGTATATGATGATTTAGGGATATGCCACCTGAGAACATCAACGATGGCTTCCTTCAGGAATGTATATGATGAGTTAGAGATGCACCACCTAAGAACATCAAAGATGGCTTCCTTTAAGAATGTATATGATGAGGTAGGGATACGCCACCTAAAAACATCAACGATGGCTTCCTTCAGGAATGTATATGATGAGTTAGGGATGCGCCACCTAAGAACATCAAAGATGGCTTCCTTTAAGAATGTATATGATGAGGTAGGGATACGCCACCTAAAAACATCAATGATGGCTTCCTTCAGGAATGTATATGATGAGTTAGGGATGCGCCACCTAAGAACATCAAAGATGGCTCCCTTCAAGAATGTATATGATGAGTTAGTGATGCGCCACCTAAGAACATCAAAGATGGCTTTCTTCAAGAATGTATATGAGTTAGGGATGCGCCACCTAAGAACATCAAAGATGGCTTCCTTCAAGAATATATTTGAGTTAGGGACATGCCACCTAAGCAAGCAAGCAAGTTAAAAAGGTAAAGCTCAAAGTCAGCAAGAGGAACAGTCGTAAAGCTTCTGCAATGAGCCACAACCACAGTTTAACAAAAATAAAATGTTTTTTTAAGAAATGTTGTCCTTCTTCGGGCAGAGAACTACGAACTATGGGGTTCCAACAAACCCAAACGATTCTGTGTTTTTCTAAGACTTGGTAAGTAAAAGTTTCATGATTAGAACTGACAGGGGTGAGTTTTATGGAAGAATCACATAATAATTCCTCGACCTGTCTTGACGCTCTTTATATAGACGTCTTTGCATTTTCCGATTGTCCGTTAAAGAAACAATTCCTGGCACAAAAGAACAATTTTTTTTTTTAAAGAAAAATGTAATCAATCATTTTCCGCAGGTTGGAAAAAATGCTGATATCTTTTACTGCGAGATTTGTTTGAATTATCATTGGTTCCGCAAGAATGTAACAGAATTAAAGCAGACACACTTATTATTTTTGTCTAGGAAATAAATCACTAAAAAAAAAAATGTGAAACACTTTAAATTTCTTTTATCGAGGGTGTAGCCTGATATGTTGGACTGCACGTGAGAAGGGCATAGTTTAGTCAGCGTAGTGAAAATTTTCCATTTATTTTCCATTAAATACAATGAGAAATATGTAAGATAAAAATAAAAATAGAACTCTCCAAGTCGAGCTTTGGAAAGAGTTTTTAGGAATGTCATTAAAGGAGGATAAGATGGAAGATACGGGGGACAAGCTGAGCCAGAACCAAGTTTAAGCCCCCAAAAAAGCACAGATAAATTTAAGCTTAGGCCAAAGGTGGGGGCGGGGGCATGTAGATCTCTAATACATTTTTGGATTTTTTGTTGTTTTTGGACTATAGAAATATGGTTATTTTTCCTTTAGATAACATAATAATAAGTCTATATATAAAGGGGAGTTTGACAACAATGGGTATGGGGTCTAAGAAAACAGGATTGGTTTCCTGCAAATGTATTGAGTGTATTGTGGTGACTCGAGACATAGAACTAAACAATTTATAGATTTTTGGGACTCCTGTGTATCATGTATTTATAGTACATCAATAAAATAGTGGTGAGGAACAAGGCCACATGTGAAGGACATGTAGCAATTGCTCCAGGACCCCAGCATTGCAGATGATGCAAATGATAATGCTTCCCAGGGCACAGTGTCAGTGAGGGAGCTACAAGCCTGAAAATGACGTCAATCTCCGGTGCACAGTGTCAGTGAGGGAGCTACAAGCCTGAAAATTACATCAATCCCCGGTGCACAGTGTCAGTGCGGGAGTTACAAGCCCGAAAATGACGTCAATCTCCGGTGCACAGTGTCAGTGAGGGAGCTACAAGCCCGAAAATTACGTCAATCTCCGGTGCACAGTGTTAGTGAGGGAGCTACAAGCCCGAAAATGACGTCAATCTCCGGTGCACAGTGTCAGTGAGGGAGCTACAAGCCTGAAAATGACATCAGGGAGCACGAAGAACCGGTTATGAAGGATGTCTGGGTGCCAGGAAGTGGATGTGGTAAGTACCTCTCAGGTGGTGGAGCAAAAGGGGCCCTTTCTTGTCTAACTGCTCCAGAGCCCAAAATGCCTTAATCTGGCCAATAATAACATTTATGTATTGCTCTACTGAGACAAATACGTTAGAGGTTACAAAGACTACAGCTCTCAATGTCCTCATTCTGCTAAAGGCTGACCCAATCTATCACGAAACTTTAAATCCATCAACAGCTAAAGAATCACATGCCGGCCAGCCAACGCACCCATAACCACAAAAACTAGTATACAACCGCACCACTTTACCGTACGAACAATACCCTTCATTGAACCGGCCAGTTCACAAACAGCTGTCTGAATTCTTGCATAAAGTCTGTAACACTTTGGTTTGGTTCGTTGAATCCCTCGAATCTGCCCAGCGTTGCTTCTTAGAAGAGAAAAACCCACAGGAAATCCACAATTCAAAAAGTAAATGCAGACGAAAGAAAATGTGCAGATTACCAGACGCGGCAAAAAAAAGGGTTCCTATGTTTCCTGAATATGAAGATCTGCGGTCAGCGGAGGATGAATCTATCACAGTAATAACACTGTGCGGAAACATAGATGAAAGGGGGAAAAAAGATTCACAGTGTTAGCTGACACTTCGAAAATGTCGCAACATTTGTCCTCTAACGTGAAAGAAGCTCTCAGATGTCTGCGAGTGTTTGATCCGGAATAGAGTTTTCTGGCCGGGTTACCTCGCTGACATCACCGAGCACAGAAACATTGCATCATCATATAAAAGGAAGCAATTTGTTGACATCAGACATGACACAAGATCTGAGGGAAGCGAGTAGCCGGATTAGCATCCAGACACCTTGCAGGCTTCTAGGCTAGAGAGGTGTGCAGGTAGATTCCACAGATTCGAGCTTGAATAAGGGAGATCCGCCCTTATTTGGCCCGTCTGGTCTGTCCATTCCTCCTGCTGTAAGGACTCAGACCTTAATCAGTCGTTGGTCTTGTCTTAGATTCAGGAGCTGTATTTCTATCCCATGCATGTTTAAGTCCCCTTGCTGCATTAACCTCTACCACTTCTGCTAGGAGGCTCTTCCACTTATCTACCCCCCACTCAGTAAAGTAAATTATGCACCTTTAATCCTTCTGGAACTCAAAAGGGAAACTATACAGGAATATGTTACTCATCCCTTGGCATCAGTAAAGTTAAACAGCCGAGCTGGTAGTAATTCATGGGATTATCAGATCCCAGTTGGCGAAAAAGAACGACTTCCTAGCTTGTCGTGCCAGCCAAGAGTATGAAGATTTGCGTGACAAGAATGAATATTATCAACAGCGTTACAGAGGGGAAGAAACCCCCGGCTCTCTTTTCTTAAGAAACAGGAGAGAAGACAGATTCTGGCTTTGGCTGCGAGATCAAATGTCTGCTCGCTTCGCTGAATTATTATATCCAAATACAACTTTAGAAATATCATATAATAAACAGTGAATATTTTAGAGAAAAATAGCCTGCGCACATTTACCCTCATTTTTCAGGGTTAGCTGAATTATTTGCACAAGAGCGGCTGTCGGGTTTTCTTTTCCCTGCGTGTTGTTCATAATTTGCTCAGTAAGTAGGTTATTATACACAATGTAATAAGGGGAATTCAGCGGTATCTTAATTATTGTGGAAAACAATCGAAAAGGGTAATTATGTCTAAAAAAAAAACATGCTACAGATTTTTAAGGGGCATCCCTGCCATCATACACACTTTTATGCATATAATATTTGCGTGGTCCCTTTAAATTTCCGTGCGGTCTATTTCGGAAGCGCATTGGGGGGTTTCTGAAGGATCCCCCATAGGCGCCCCCCAAGCTGAATGTATTGCAGTGTATCCGCTTAGCTATACTTACCTCCAGCGCTGGCTTTAGGAATGCTACCATTCATTTCAATACAAACACTTTCCTGACCATGATTGGCTGCTTCAAGCAGCCAATCAGCCGATAGAACAGTCGGGCTATAGAGGAGCAGGGCAGCTGCTACAGCAGGGCAGTCTCTTTTGGGTCAGGTAAGTGCTTTAGCTTTGAAGAACGCGTTCATAGAGTGTTGTACGCAGAGTACTTTAATATGCATTCTTCTATAGTGATGTCATCAGGGACCCTAACCTGTCCCTTTAACATGTATTTCCCCCAAAAAGTTATTAGAGACGAGCCCCAGTAAGCAGTCCAAACACTGCTCCCCGGCCTTGAGATTCAAGGAGGCAGCGCTTAATCCCGAGACTCTACGTCTCTGATCATGGGGAGGAAGAAGAGTTGACTTGAAACTATTCGAACATCTAAATACGCAGGCATACATATACAGATAATCTTATTGAATGTATAGAATGTATAGATATTTCTATAATAAAGGAAGCTGAATGGTAAAGGGTTATATTATTCTTGGACACGACCAACAGAAGAGACATCCAATCAATCTGGATCCAAGCATCAGATTTGGTTGTAACAGATTTTCCTTTCGGGCAAAAGTGATTCAGATTACGACAGATAAGAAACGTTACAGAATAATGTTTAAGATTGGATACACACGTATGCATCATTTAAAACAACAGAAGAAAGGAGAATGTTTAGGCACACGGACCGCTGGTACCCTCGTGGAAATTTGCAGCAATAAGGGAGGTATAAGGGGTCTGCCGTAAAGCTAGAATTAGATTTTAAAACAAAACCTGAACATTTGCTGCAAATCTAAAATAAAATAATAATAATAAAATTGTCACTAAAATTCTTGTAGAAAGAGCGCCGTAGACTGATCAGATATCTTCTCTGCCTGCGAATCATTTAAAGACTTGATATTTTTATGGGTTCTATAATTTATTGCTGATTTCATAGAACCATAAGCCATTGAAAAGAAACGTACCTATCTCGCATCAGCTACTAGGAGGCGATCCACACCAAGCCATGGCGGAGGTGATCATCTACGCTTCTGCAATCCAAAGTGTCCCGCTAGACGATTGGATACTCAAGATATCCGGATGAAATTCCTCTTCAGATCTCAGCTATAGGGATGCGTTACATTTCTTAAAAGACATCATTTCTGTTACTTTGTATTCTTTCAATGAGTTATAATAAAAGCCAGTACCAGGTTACCGGGTCTCCTACTGTTCTCCATAACCTCCAGGCCGTCTCAGCTCATCGCTGTACTGAGTTTCAAAAGTGACAAAAAGTACTAGGAGACATCAGAAAACTTTTACTCTGCCTTTCGCTCCCGTCTAAACAGTACGTGTCATTTAAACTGATCTGTCTGGTCTGTCAGCATCGCGGCACAAGGCGTTTGGAGTCTATTTTAAACTTTAGTTCCAGTGCCTAATGAAACATTTAAATCACAGGAGCTGTTCCCATGACAACCGTCAGTTGTCACGTTATTGGCGGCATGTTAAGTCAGCTTGGCCATGGTACCAGTGACTGGGGTTAGTAAACAGTTCCAGGGGTAGATTTGCCCTGTCTGGTTTTGCACACGCATTTGCTTTACTCAGCAGTGTCAGCCTAAATATTTTTCCACACCGCACAGATGGCCGATATATTTTTCTTTCGCCACCGTGCAGGATTGATTGTCGGCCAAAAGCTCTAAATCTCTATTCACTAAAGTTTTAATCACAGAAAAAAAAAACAATAGTGAAAATAACAACATTTAATATAATTTAATTGACATCATAGAGGACGGACAAACGTTTATAATTGTAAAAAAAAAAAAAAAAAAAAAAAATCTCTCAATATTTGTGCAAATGAATGTGTATTTTCATACGACAATGTAGAAAATATCCATTAGCTAGGAGTATTTAGACTTGCTGATAAACAATACAAAACTCCATTATACGATCTGAAAGTATGGACTTACGTGCAATAATTGCGTTGCGTATTTTATGAATGACGGCAAAGCGAATGAATGAGAACAAAGAATAAAGGATTTCCAAATCCTCAATTATAGGCATCATCTACAAGTCTTCATCTACTCTTGGACCAAGGGAACTATGACAATTTTCTTTAGTGAGCTAAGACCTTCGTATTCTATGATTTAATGGTACCTAAACATCCCAGTTGGTCATTTTCTCATTCGTATCACAAAGTTGAGATTCCTCCTTGAATAGAGATGAATAATAAAGAGAATAATGAGAAAGCAGCTGCATTAGACCCGTTTGGAAGATCATAAACCTAAACTCCATAAACTCAGGGGGAAAAAAACCCTCCAAAGTACATTTACAGGGATCCTATAGGGACTGCCCCTCGAAATACACATCATGCATGATAGAGAAGAACCTCCACCTTTAAAGAAATGTTATAATATTTGTATTATTACTATATTATCTCATCTGTATCCACAATTCTACATTCTGGTAAATAAAATTAAAAAAAATAAAAAAAAATGCTAAGTTTATGTGAGTTCATCCAGAAACACGTTATATCCACAAACAGGCATTTCTTTACAAAAAACCAGACCATGAGTATATCTGAAGTGCTCAGAGACATGTTTACATACGAGGCTTTTAAAATGCCTCGTACCAAACTTCTTCTGTCTTAAAAGCAGGAGAATTAGCATCAAAATGAGATATATCTTTAAAATTGTTTATTTTAGAGAGAAATTAAACATTTTGTTGTAACGGGGCAGCGTTCCAATCTTCTGGGAAGCACAATATCGAAAAGAATATTCCAATAAACAATAAGAAGTCACTAGCAAATCTTTTTTAAAGTCCTTTTAAGATTGGTCTACCTGGCTACATAAGAACGAACAACTCTGTATGCAGGCTATGGATGGGCTCCTGTGGGTCTAGAATGGAGGCTGTTCATATCCTTACATTTCTAACTTTTTGTTATTTAGTAAAAGTAATAGGAATCACTTGGGTTATTATTACTAGAGCTGAAGAAAATTCAAGAAAATTAGCAGAAAAAAATCCAAAAAAAAAATGCTTTTAGTCGTCTCTGAGCCATTTTGCCTTTAATCTCTGCCTCTCGTGGAGTCTTAGGGATTTATTTACTAAACTGGGTGTTTGCAGAGCAGTTATTTCAAAGGACCAAGTTCACTATAAACTGTATGAATGCTGAACAGACGTTGGGAAGTTTCACGTCCGAGTAATGAAGTTACGGAGATTGATTGAAAGACATCTAAATGATTCAAAGGGAAAACCCCCATGGAAAATAAATACTCCTTGGCATAACCCCCAGTGATGTAAACATCAATAACCCCCCAGTTCTGTATGCAGCCCATCATAACGAGGTCCATGAACTACAATTCACCTCCAATCTCCAGTTTTAGTTAAGAAAACCCTTTAGTTTCTCATTTACTCTTTGATGCTTTGTTAAAGCGCCCGTTACCCCGCGCATGTATAAAAATTTGGACTAAAAATACTGGGACTTCTACGTTAAGACTCAATCCCGTTCACGACCTTGTAGCTCATTTTATTTTTTGGTAATAAAAAATACTCTGTAAATATGAAACAAGTTTGTCAGAAGTTTGCACTATAAATCATTTCTTCCGCTTAACCAATATTTTTTACAAATTTGCTTTGTTTTAACAAACAACTTTTATTGACAAACTCATGGCAGAACAAGTCTTTGTAAACAGAACTTTATGTAGAAAAAAAACAAACATATTTACACAATGATATTCTATGGGTTCTTGGCCACCGGGAAAGTGGGAATAATTTAAAACAAAACGATTCAATTTACTTTATGATCCCTGGATTTTTTTTGGGTATTATTGGTGTTCCCGTCTCTTTAACTGCTTGTTTTTCTTCATTTTGCCGGCTCCATAAATGGTAAAGTCATAGTCTGAAGTTACATATGGAATTTCCCCTTTAATTCCAGGCTGTAGTAAGAAAAATAATATAAATAAATAGTAGGAAAAAAATATCACCCTGTAAACTACGATATATAGCTCTGGTTATCTTTTGTCACAGCTTTATTTATTCTGCAATTATGTATGTCAACCCCAAGTATCGCGGTTCAGGCCTGGACCGAATGTCTTCTTTCTGGCTTTGCTCATAACGTATCGTATTCTTTAAAAAGACATCTTGCAAAAGAAGTCCCCGGTGCCCGGAGAATTAGTCTGAAGGGAGATTGTCAATCACTATTGGGATTTTTGATAATAAAACCCTATTTCCAAACTCCTATAGATAAATATAACATGGCTCTTTATCTCAAGGTATGTTACAAAACCCAACGTCAATATTCAGTGTGGCCCCAATTATTATGTGTTAATTAGTACAGCCTGAAAATGTGGATATTGGTACTAACCAATAATTAAAGTAACGCACCAAGG
Source organism: Spea bombifrons (assembly GCF_027358695.1). Lineage (NCBI taxonomy): Eukaryota > Metazoa > Chordata > Amphibia > Anura > Pelobatidae > Spea > Spea bombifrons. Next base: position 6,353,971 of record NC_071098.1, read on the forward strand.
ATTGATGGCGTTTTTTGCATCAATAAATAAGACAAAAAGAAGAAATTACCTGGTTCTTCAAGATGGAATGAGGAATGGAAATGTTTCCAATCAGCAGACAGTTTACCGTTCGTAGGGTCTCGGGCGGAACTGGCGTTAGGATGTGGTATACTTTTCTCTCCATGTTAATCCCCCGAACAATTCCTAACAAAGAGCCATTTACAGACCTATTAGTCTCCTTTGACACAAAAGCAACCAAAAACGACTAATCCGGCACATTTTCAGTAGGAGCGTAACGTGAATGCGTCGATACGTTATTGGGAGGAATTGGAATATACTTTGAATACACTCACCAAATCCCAAGCAGTCACAGATTGGCGTCTGAGTTAATATCACAGGGCCATCGTTCACGCTGTTAATATCATCTAGCATCCGGCAGAGCCCGACCCAGCTGGCGTTGACCGAGTACATGATGTGCGAAGGGGCAACATCTGAATGAATGACACGCAATGCGACCGCGTTAAACGGCACCTGTAAAAGAACAGAACATGAATCTCTTCTATCGCAAGACATGCGTCACACTATAGAGGTCTTGGGAAATTATTATACAGGAGTCATATTATATATTTATTATTATTTTTTGTTTTATATAGAGCCATCAAATATATAAATATATATATATATCACTACCACTGATCCAACCCCCATCCCTATGATGATCGGAAACTAATTTAAAGTCACTTCCCCCTTGCCTACAGAACTTTAATTAGGGATGTTAACTTGCTGCAAGGACAAGAAAAAGGTCATTTGAAACAAAGTCTTACCTCATAGGGCAGCATACTGTTTAATGGAATAACCTGTTCAGGGTCAAACTGCTGCAACTTGCTGACATAGCCCAGCATCGCGAGATCGCGCAAGATTCCACTATGGCATCGCCTTAAAAAGATAGGACAGGTTAAAGGTCGGGCTTTATTCACAACCAAATTCCAGTTCTTCATTCAGGTTAGGTTGAGGACCACGTAGCTTCCACGGACATTGATACATAAGGGAATATAGGTCTGCAGACAAACTTGAGAGACTATCCGTGTGTCTTGCATCGGAGTCGTGTGGATGTCTGCCGGGTCCACGGAGCAGACAGAATCTGCCATGTCATCATTTTAAGGATTTTATCACTTAGGACAAAGCGCTGCATCTTTATAACTGTATTAATCACTTGAAGGTTTAATTAAAACAGTCCAATGAAGGGAAAAGTTAAGCTCTGGTTCCACTTACACATTTCCGGCCTCTCCTGCTCCACTGAAATCAGTCTCGAGGGGAATGAGAGAATGTCCCACAGACTTATAATAAAGGCCATCTGCATAGTCTGGTTCTTCGTCTTCAGAAATCTCTATTCCCAAGTCTCTGCTTTGGGCTCGATAGCTACTTTTGGTAAGGAAGCCAGGGGCGTTTTCAACGTAGCTCAGCGTCAGGGGCTCCATGTCATTAATACCCTTAGCGTTGATTTGAACAATGTGACTCGGGGACATAAGACGAATCAAATCGATTAGAAGCAGCAGCCCGGATCCTAAAAACAAAAGGAACGTATATGACTTGTGCTGAAAGGGGACACACGTTAATACTCAGCAATAACATGATGAAAACGTAAAGAATATTATCGGCCAAAGCCGTGTTACTGACTTTTACAACACTGTTCAAAAGTTTGGGGTCACTGAGCTGTTTCCATGGAAAACAAGGACATTTCTGGCTGTAAACACAATTGCAGAAGGGTTTTCCAACCATTAATTAGCCTTTTAAACTAAAACTTGGATCAGCGAAACAAACGTGCCTTTGGAACACAGGAGTGATGGGAGTGATAAAGGACCATTGGAACACAGGAGTGATGGGAGTGATAAAGGGCCGTTGGAACACAGGAGTGATGGGAGTGATAAAGGGCCGTTGGAACACAGGAGTGATGGGAGTGATAAAGGGCCATTAGAACACAGGAGTGATGGGAGTGATAAAGGGCCATTAGAACACAGGAGTGATGGGAGTGATAAAGGGCTCTGTACGCCTATGAAGATGTTCCATTAAAAATCATTTACAACATTAACCCCATCTGCGCTGGATTTCTGATCCATTTCATGTTATTTTAACGGACAAAATTTGCTTTTCTTTCAAAAACAAGGAAATTGCTAAGTGACTCCCAACTATTGAACGGCGGCGTACGTCGACTATAAACAAATACAAAGCGACTGCTCGTTGTTACCTTTTACCCATCCCATCGTGTTGACAATCAGAGGATGTTCTCTTTTATGAGACACGATGACATATTTCACCGATTCGATAAACCGCTCCATATCTTGTTCGCAGCTGGTTTCCCCAAAGTAAACCATTTTATGCGGGTCCCGTTGGTGAGTGAAGGGTGGACCTATCGTCAAAACATATAAAAAAGCTCAAGCTATTTGGGTAAAAACATTGTGGAATCTCAGTATACCATAAACCCTACACGGCGACACTGAACCTTCAATCTCTTACCGAGAACTGGTTTTGTAACATGCATCAAGGCCACACATCCCGGAGGAGTGAATTCGGTTTGCCCCAAGTCACACTCAAGGTAGCCAACGCATGATATGCTTAGAAGGAGAGACAATTTAAGGCATTTTAGATTAACAAGTAAAAGACAATGACAAATCTAAATATCCTTCCATTACAGTTTACCCACCAAAAAAATGAAGCAAAATTCTATTAAAATTGTAAAAATATATATATTTATACACATAAATAATTTAATAGATGTTATTTTCTTACAACACACATTTTATTGTAAAAACCTACTAAGAATTTTAATTATGGGACTATATATATATATTATTATTATTTATTATTATCCTTTATTTATATAGCGCCAACAGTTTACGCAGCGCTTAATACAATACATAAATTCAAGGGATATGACAAGACAAGAATTGACAGACTAAGACAAACCGATACATTTGGTGGATACAGATATATATATATTTTTTTTTACTTACTGGTTTAATAATTGGTTGATTAGACATCTATTGAAAGTTGATTTCCCAACATTTTTTGGACCGCAAACAAGAATGATAGGGCAGCCACTATCTTCTTCTGCAATAAACAAGATAAAGAAATAACCATTTTTGTGCTGTCAAAGGGTTAATAGTACAGAGATACTAAATAGATTTTTACAGATATTTCATTATTTTAATCGACTGAGTTCATCTGAAGGGCTACGTCAGCTATAGGAGAAAATAAATTGCCATGGCTCCATTTAACAAGCATTTTTATTTGGTCAAAATATAATAGTATAGAAAATTAGGAGGCCAGCCAACGATGTAGAATTAATACAGAATTATTGGCAGCTGATCATGTGATCGGCTTTTGTACCAACATTGGGAAAAGTAAATTATTATATATATATAGATAGATAGATAGATAGATAGATAATCTATTTATAACATAATAATATAAAATATAATTAATTACATTTATATGTAATATAATAATATATATTTATAATAAACAAAAATTACTAAAACAGGAAGCAGTTATGGTTTGTGAAGAATGACACATGTACATGAGCTGCGAGGACTACATAAATCCATAGGTTTATAACCCGCTTCTTAACGCTTACCTACACACGCGCGAACTAACTGCTGCACTGCCGACACATACTCGTCGGGCATTCTGATGCCGCTATTTACATCACGATCTTCAATTCCCACGGAACTTAGAACCTTGCTGTCAAACGACGGTGAACGTTTTTCTTTCTGTTAATAAAAAAATAAGTTAAAATTTAATGACTAGTGATTTTTCAATCAATGGATATTCAGAGCTACGTGAAAAGTGCTGAAACTAATAGAGTTTACCAATTTTGTAGAGAATATAGTGGCGTAATCTGGGTGACTGCGGATATAATTTGTTGCTGCATCTTCTATACGTTCCAGCAGAATAATGGAAGACGTGGACTTAAAGTTTTTCATCACAGCCCGTCTACAATCTAGAAGAGATCAGAGTTTTTGTTAGGAAGTACGGGGGAGAGGAAAACCAGGAGGCATATTTTATTTTTCTGTTTTAAAACTTGGGAGTGATAAAGGGCCATTGGAACACAGGAGTGATGGGAGTGATAGCCATTGGAACACAGAAGTAATGGGAGTGATAAAAAGCCATTGGAACACAGGAGTGATGGGAGTGATAAATCTGATCCATTTCATGTTATTTTAATGGACACAATTTGCTTTTCTTTCAAAAACAAGGACCCCAAACTTTTAAACGGTAGTGAATACACAATCACGCGGGAGAATCAAACTCAGCAGTAACTCCAGCGTTACCCAGAGACAGATATCCTCGCAGCATTGATCTGGCCTCCATGCGGATCTCTTTTCGCGTCTTGGATGACTTCTTGTTCAGGAGTCCTTCGATGGTCAGCGGTGAATGTGTGTTCGGAGAGAACAGCTCGTAGGCAGCCTGGCTCCGGTGGATGACGTAGCCCAGTACCTGCACACTGCCGTACAGACACGTCAAACTGCACTTGCCGTTGAAAGTAAGTTTCTAAAACGTGAAAACGAAGCGTGAAAATTCCTCATTACCAAAGTTACCCAAATACTTATTTTATTGGTTCAGCTGCAGCTGCACTAGCTAAAGCTTCAGTGACCGGCTTGATATATTAGCTGGCAACCGGAGCATCAACTGGCATCACCGCTTCCTACAAGAGTGCGCGTTATATTGCAAACCATATGCGGCAAGAGACTTGAGTTTAAAAGGCAAGTCCCATGGTAGAATATTTATTGGTAACACTTAATTCGAGTCCACTACCTGCGGTTTGGAACGACTCGAGGCGAGACATGTTGGTTGCCCTTTAATGCTACGTGACATTATTAAAGGGGATCAGAGTACCGTCAGCTCCTGGCGGCACTGCGCACGCTTACGTATCTATTCCTCCACTAATCATATGTTTTCTTCCGTTTAATTCTGTTCAGTTTATTTTTTTTAGCGATCGGTAAGAAGAACTTAACACGAAGTCTACGTGAAAAGAATAAGCGATTGGTGAAACGTGGCTAGGCCTAAAAGCCTAATAATAATAATAATAAAAATGGCACAGGCATGGCACATAGCGCAGCTCAACCTGCAGCCTAAACCTTTCATTAGCCGAGCCTGCCTGAGGATGATGTGGGTTGCAGTACAGGCACAGCTACAGGATGCCCGCTGCTCGGACCAGCCATGCCCAGTAACCATGGAAACCACTGACCTGCCCAGGGGCCAGGACAGTCGCACAGATGCCATCCTCTACCAGTATGGCCGGCGATTCCCGGCTCTGCTCATCGCCTTCGGATGTGCTAGGCCTCTGCGGGCAGTTTTCGACCTCGGTAGCCGCTTTGCAGCGCTCAGCCAAGGTACGACGGGCCCGTACCGACCCGTTCTTCGCCGGCCGGTTCCTGGAGGAGGCTCCGGGCCACGCACACTGTGGCCTATGCTTCATGTTAGGCACCGAGTGAGGGCCAGCGAACCCCAAGCGTGCGCCAGGAGCCAGGCTCGAGTCCTACGGTACAGAAGAGGGAGGCGGGACAACCATGCTTCCCCCGGTGCCTAAGAATTACTGGCTCTGTGTCGGTAAAGATAGAGCGCTTTCTGAATCCCAGGGTGAACTATGTTTGTCCCGCACACTGCATCGCCGCGACTAGCTCCGCCTACATTGCGCTGATTGGTTCAATTAGGCCTGAGGTGAAGAATGAATTAAATAAAGTTCTTTGGGACAAACAGAAGCTTGTGAGCGTGTTCCTCCTCAGCAGCCTCCTGCACTGCTTAGGACTCAGTGTCACTTACATAATATACCCGAATCTGACGCAAAATTATCAGCCAATAGATGCTTTCCAAATGTAACTATTTAATTTCCACAGAAATGACGTCACTTTCCTGGCTTTGGAGCTCCATAATCCCAATTAAAGTTTTCAGGACAGTTGCGATGTCCTGTGTTATTACATAGCCTTTTTCCCTCCCCTGATGTCTTTTCCATGAGCACAGAATGTATGCTGTGTGGGAGTGCGTCCAGCGGTGTATTCTTACCCAGGCTACCTATGTAGCATAACCGGGTGCCTAATTGCCCTATTAGAGATCATACACTGGAGCGCCGCGTCTAACCAGCACAGCCTCAGTTGTGACTGTTCCCACGTCCATGTATCCACAGCGCCGGCACTCGGCGTGGTAGACGGCGGCCACAGATTAAAGTGGTATAGGGAGGCTGGGGTAATGCCCTGGGTTTGGCCGAGGATGTCTCAGCCGAGATACGACTCTGAGGGTATCGCAGGGTTCTACAGCCCTAAAAGTCTCAATAATGTGTATAGAAACAGCAGGAAATTAAGTGCTTTCTTCATATGAATGATTTATTCAGTTCCATAAATAGCCATCTTCTCAGCTTTTTGGCCAACGCCAAGAGTGGCTTCTGTGATGGGTGCAAACACTTGAATCTGGCCTTAAGGTGACAGAAAAGGGCTTCCTGATCCCCCGAGGAGATCCCAACCTGGGGGCGTGCTCAACCATCTGGTATCTTATGAGTGGTGTGTTTGGCACATCATATTGGTAGTTGTTGGAAGCACATGTGGAGAACTGATGGTCCTTCTACTCCACCATTTATTACTTCCCTTGGTCCTTGGCTGGCAGGTTGTGAAGAAAGTTTATTACAGAATAAGTCTGCAGGCAAACACAGACATTGATAGGGACAAGGCTGCCTTACTGAAAAATGCCACAGTAGAGCCAGATACAAGTAGATTCATCTTATTGATGATGGTTACGCCTTTTGGTTCCCACCTCTCTTTGAGAGGCTTAAGTGGTCCCTTCATGGCACTTCTTGGGGGGAACTTAGAAGATCCATCCCCATGTAACTGGCTTTGGCTGAGGAAGGGAAGAAAGAGAAGCAAATCCCTACAGAGAGTGAACATTTTCAGCCACCATCCACCTTCTTCATTTTAGATATAGATGAGCAAGAAGAACATCTATCAGTAGGTCACATAAAAAGTCTTGGTGAAGCCCTACCTCCCAGCCGTGACCCCATGAAACAAGACTGTCCGCTTTGGCCATTTAAAGTGTTTGTGCAAATTGAACCCACATGTGCCACAAATAGCAGGCTAATGATGCTCCTACACCCCGATTAGGAGAAAACATTTCAAAAGGATAACGTGCTGTCTGAGATAGAAGAGTGAAGGCCATCATAACCTTCAATGGCAATCAGCATCTCTTAAGTACAATAAGCCTGCTTTGTTTTAACTTTGAAGTGTTCATTGAAATGAGCTATCCATATTATTTGCATAACCACCATCAGTAAATGCAGCTCCTATGTGTTGCTGAGCCAGTCGCTAATATCTTCTGTAATGGATACTTAAAACGCACGGACGTGTTTATAAATATATACACTCACTCATTAGTAGGACACATTATTTGCGTAACAATCAGAATGGGATCTGGCACAAATGCCCCGTGTGCTGGTGGCCGATAGGGTTTAATATTTACTCATGGGGTCCTGCAGTGTGGGTATAAAGACGTAAAGCACGTATCCAGATGATGGCCACACTTATGTTATTTGGTGGCAACTGGCCTTAAAGTCCCGGGACCTCTCAGTAATCCCGTTCCTGGCAACAACCATTATAGGAAAGCATGTTCCCCAATCCAATTCATTACACATTGGCGTGGCACTTACTTAAAATCAGTGGTTGTGCTTTCTGCACAGGGGCTCGCAGTGCCGTCGCTGGAACCGACCGCCGGTGAGGATATCACATGAACGGAGATGTGTTCGGCCGAATAAATTTCCTACATGGGATATAGCTGAATTATGGTGGAAATGGGTAAATGGGAGGATACCACGAAAATGATACCACGATGGGACACCACGGACATTTAAAGGGACCTTGCAGCGATCTATGCATTAAAGAGTTTACATTGCCTCGGGTGTCTCTTTAACGCGATACGAGAGAGTAACATATATAAAAGAAAACGAGAGCTTGGATGGGAAACTCACAATTCTCATCTGATATTAAATTCTATATCGCGCTCTTGAGGACTCGTCGTCTCTCCCTGGTTTTTAGCAGTTCTTTATGGCATTCGTGTTTGGATAAAATTGGTTTTGCTCCTAAAGTTTCCTCTTTCGTATTGGTTTTGTTGCCACAGCAATCAATGGGATCTTCATACACAAATACGGTATGCTGATTTTGTGGTTGGGACCAGTACTTATAATGTGTATTTGGCCACCGCCGGCATCTCCACTACGGCAGAGCAAATATTACTATTAATAGACGGCGGGTCAGATATTTGCGAAAGACGGCTTGCTTGTTTTCTCGTGGGACATCTTAAGCACGCATCGCAACCCGGACTCGTAGCAAATTATGTTTGTTCTCACGACGTTTATTTCTTATTCCTATATCCTTCTTCATTTAAATATGATTTTTGGTTGTCAAATGAACTATAATAATGACTTTAGCACCCCTGGAGATTACATCATCGGAGGGTTATTCACTTTCCATCGAGCGCCCTTCTCTACGGTGTCGACTCCGCAGATCGATTATTGTGACATAAGGTAAGGGGACCGTGCATTTGGTATTACAATTTAATCTGTATATTCCCTGCTATATGAATCTGGAATATTAACCCTTTAATAGCCCATCATGAAGATTCTATGAAGTCGCCAAATGGCACTAGCACCTTTTCTCAAGAAAATCTTTACTTTATTACGTTATTAAACTGGCGTCACCTGCATTCAAGCAGGGATATCCACAAACCTGGGAACTCTCAGGTTTGACCCTGAGTCTCAGGGTTTTTGCACCAATCGCACAGTGTGGAGCATACATAGCCGGGCTATAACATAGAAACACTAAATATTGTCCTCACACCATACCCTCTAGATTGTAAGCTTGCGAGTCCAGCTCTCTCCTCCTAATGTATCGGTTTGTCTTAGTCTGTCAATTCTCATCTTGTCAGACCCCTTGAATATATGTATTGTATTAAGCGCTGCGTAGATTGTTGGGGCTATATAAATAAATGATAATAAAAATAATAATGATAATAATAATAATAGATAACCAAGTTTCCTTTTTTAAAAAGGAAAATCCCCTAAAAAATGTCATCCTGTATGCTTTTTTGATTTTTCCAATGACTTATTGCATAATAAAAACGTTATATCAGATGATAAAAAAATTTGAGACATGTTGACCGGTGTTTTTATAAAGCAGAAAAAAATACAGGGCCGAGCTTTGAATATTTGAAAAATAAGAAAATGTACCATTCTTTATCCACCATATTAAAACAAATGTGTATTAGGCACAGAAAAATAAGATATATACTTTTTATATATACTTTTTTAATTTTATGACCATGTTGTGCTTTCCTGTATAAAGGCGTACTAATATTATATTTAAATGTGCTTTTCTACTAATTACACATTTTCTAGGATGCTCAGCAACCTTAGCAGATTTGTCATTTAATTATTTTTGTAATTTTTTTTAGGACGCGTTTTCTGTTTCTATGGCAATAACCTATCAGTGTCTGCATTTGTGTCACATGACGATTAAGTATTCCCAGCAAAAAATGAAATAATCGTTTCTGGGAATGGTTTGGGTATTGAACAGTTCTAGGAATGAGGTTTCTAATGTTGACTTTTAAAGTGTTAAAGTTCAGCAGGAGGAGCCGGAATATAAGAATCACCTGCTGTCTTCTTCTTACAGCGCGACATTTAATGCCCACGGATACCACTTACTGCAAGCAATGAGATACAGCATCGCAAAAATCAACAATTCCAGTACTTTGCTTCCCAATATCACCCTCGGATATGATCTGTATGACGCCTGCTCGGAATCGGCCAATTTATACGGAACCCTGAAGGTTCTCTCCCAGTGCACAAAGTCTTATACTAACTCCAAAGCCATTGCGTTAGTCGGACCGGCAAGCAGTAGTTTTGCTTTTGTTACTGCAAGCATACTAGGAGTATTCCATATACCCCAGGTAGGTAGAATAAATAATAAAAAATATTTTTGCATGGGCTTTAAAAGAATTCCACATTTTTTAATCAGTTAATAGTTCCAATAATGAATTGGCTGACATCTGACCAATCAAAATTAGCCATAATGTTGACAAATATAAACATAAATGTATTTATGGCTCATGTAAACTAGAAGGTACTTACTGGCTTATTCACATATACATCTGGAAAATCAAGATTGTTTTAAATATTATTTTTAAATTATTTTAATTTGATTATTTTAATAATTTTTTTTAAAAAAATTACGATTTTTTTATTTTTCTATTATTTTTCAGATAAGTTATTCGGCCTCAAACGAGAGACTAAGCCGCAAACAGATTTTTCCTTCATTTCTCCGAACAATCCCGAGTGACAAACTTCAGGTGGAAGCCATGCTGCATATGCTACAGAGGTTCAATTGGACGTGGATCGCAGTTGTTGCCAGCGATGATGCTTACGGAAGGCAAGGCGTGCAAAACCTGTACAACTCGGTCAGCAACAATGGAATCTGTGTCGCTTATCAAGGAACCATCCCGATTACCATGGACAGAGCAGCCATTAGGACAATGGTGGAAAATATCAAGCAGACCAAAGTCAACGTCATAGTGGTCTTCGCTGCCTATGCCTATGCCAGGGTATTTTTTGAAGAAGTAGCTCAGGTAGACGTAACCGACTTGGTTTGGATTGGCAGCGAAAGCTGGTCGGTTGACTCACAAATCGGTAGTATTCCAAACATTAAGAAAATCGGCTCAGTGTTAGGGGTCTCAGTCACCCAGTTCAGTCTGCCGGGGCTTCTTGACTTTTATGTTGATTACATCAAGTCATTAAATGTGAGCTCCACTCGGAAATACGGCTGTAATCAAGGATGCCAGGAGTGCCAAACGTTCACCCTAGAGACCATGGCCATTCCGACCCAGTTTGCTATGTCTGCCTCCTTCAATGTTTATTCCGCTGTCCACGCAATTGCACATGGCTTGCATGAATTACTCAACTGCACGTCTGGACAATGCAGTAAGGAGACCGTTCATCCGTGGCAGGTGAGTATCCATGCCCAAACACCAATTGTAACCTAATAAGAAGCCTCACTAGAAGGAATTTGACCATTTTAATAAAAGTAAAATCTATGGGGTTATCCACAAAACCATGAGTGTGCGTTGAAGTGAAACATTTCGACTAAGAGCCTTCACTTTGCGTTATAAGAGAGCAACCACTGGTTCTGGTTCCCTCTTACACCATCCGAACGTAACCCTCCTGGGGTGATGAATGATATAAAATCTAGTTCAATGCCCCTTCTCTTTACCTGTTCATGTTCCTTTATGTCTTTTGACACTCACAGTCCTTCAATGTTTTCAGCTTCTAGAACAAGTGAAGAAGGTCAACTTTAGCCTCTACAACCATTCCATTTATTTTGATGAAAATGGAGATCCCATCACTGGTTATGACATTGTAATGTGGGACTGGAATGGAGGCAATCCGGCCTTCGATGTCATCGGCTCATTCAGTAATAATCCAAAAAGACTTGACCTGAAAAAAACTGTCACATGGCACACGAAGGACAACTCGGTAAGTCGTCTCACTGCCTGAGAACGTATCACTAAACCCTGAGTTTGTTATTGGGTGTCAATGGAACATGCTTGGGTGTCATTTCTTCTGCTCTTGTTGTATTGAGTATAGGTTCCAGAATCCATATGTTCCAAACAATGTGGAAAAGGCGAGAGGAGGGTACAGACCGGTTCTCATGTTTGCTGTTTTGAATGCATTCATTGCCCCAAAATGACCTTTCTGAATACAAGTGGTAAGTCAACATCTACAAAATATCATTCGAGAAGCTTTGTTGAGCCCAAAACATCTCAAATTCACAATTAAAACCATATCTAGAAGGGAAGGGCCCATTGTTCCAAATATCTTCTAGCCCCCTTTATTTTCTCTACCCAGTCTTTACTGTTAGGTATGAGTCCAAGGGTCTTAGATGTTCTAACAAGGATCTGAGTCTCCATCATAGCCTTTGGAGTACGATGCCACGGCCTAGCACTTGACTCCTTAACTACTCTATGAAAATAGTTATCTTGAAGGAGGTACAAATCCCTCTTGTAGCCCACCAGAGTAGCTGGACCCAAGTGCTCCATCTCAACTTTTCCCCCTCATGACCCTATTTATTACAGTACTGTTCAGACAGGCATTTGATGGTGGATCAGTCTTAAATTACTATTTATATAACATGTATTCTGCAGATCCGTACTCATGCCAACACTGTCAGCTTCACCAATGGTCACCATCACGGAGCGAAATATGTTACAACAGAACTTTGGAATACCTTTCATGGACTGAGCCGATCTCTGTTGTTCTCCTGGTTACAATTATAGTACTGTTGGTATTAATCGTCGGCATTTCAATTATTTTTGGGATGAACTTAAATACCCCCGTGGTTAAATCGGCCGGAGGAAAGATGTGTTTGGTGATGCTAACCTCTTTAGCGTTTTCGTGTTCTACACTGTACTGTTATTTTGGGAAACCAACTTCAGTCGGATGTATGATGAGACAGCCCGTCTTTGCGATAGGCTTTACTGTATGTTTTTCTTGCCTCGTGGTCCATGCCTTCCAGATTGTGTGTATTTTCAAAATGGCCACCCATCTGCCCAAAGTATATGAAATCTGGGTCAAGAAGAATGGTTCAGATATTTTTATTGTCGTAAGTTCTTTGGGGCAGATACTCATTTCTGTCATCTGGATAGCGGTAAAACCTCCAGTGCCAGTTGAAAATTACTCCACCTTTCCGGATCAAATCATTTTTAAATGTTCCGAGACCGACTCCGTTGGGTCGTTCCTTGAAATCATTTACATCGCAATCCTTTGTATGTTTTGTTTTATTTTCTGCTACATGGGAAAAGATCTACCGGAGAATTACAACGAAGCCAAATGCATCTCGTTCAGCCTGCTGGTGTACTTTTTCTCCTGGATTGGTTTTTTCACAACTTACATAGTGTATCAGGGGAAATACATCGCGGCCGTCAACGTGGTGGCCGTCTTAGCCAGCGTCTTTGGAATTGTCATTGGCTTCTTTACTCCGAAATGTTACGTCATCCTTTTTAGGAAGGAGTTAAACACCACGGAACATTTCAAAACAGCGATCCAAAACTATACAAAGAAACAATCGGAACAGTAGATTGGAATCACCTTACGTTTCAGAAAGCATATGTTCTAGAACACATACAATTCTTACGTCTTTAAGAAAACGTAATAGAGAAATTGTTATTGGGGTGAAAATCTGAAATTCTGATACATTTAACTCTACTTCCTTTGAAAAGGGAAAGGTGGACTCAAGAATAGACCTCAAGATCATTTCAATATTTTAATTTAAAAAAAAAAAAGTGAAACTTAATTTTCTGGTAAAAAAATAACAGTGTAATGTACTAGGAGGGCATTGTATTACTTTGCATTTTTTGTGGAAAAAAAAAACCCCAAAAACCAAAACAACTAAATTCAAATAAAAATAAGTGAAAGGAAATGCTGCCTCTGTAACGCAAAAACATCGGAAATCTTTTCTTCTTTGTATTTGCATGTTGATTAGGTGACCAGTATTATTAGTAGAGATTGGGTTTCTGCTGCTGTCTCATATAAGCTGTAATAAATTTGTTAGCTTCATTATATTTGTGCTGTAAATATATATAATAGGATCTTTTTTAGATGTAATATGTAAAACAATTGTTTCGTAGCATGATTCCTCTTTATTGTCTTTTTTGTTGCGCAAAATGAATGTCTGTTTTTCACTGTAAAATATTTCAGATTCATAAAAGGAACCTATCATTACATTTTGGTTTTGTGTGTTTTTTTTTTAATATTTGCTCAAGAGGTGGACTCCTGTATTTGAATTGCATCTGTATAATCACCCTGTGTGTAAAAGGTAGACCAGTTGTAGACTCTTTGCTACTTTGCACCTCGATAGACAACGACCACATGTCGCTGATGAAGACCATGATGAGGGGCTGAAACGTACATCTGTAATAGTGGTTGTCTTGTGTTGATATTATGAATCTTGATACAATATATATATTCAAGGGGTCTGACAAGACTAGTACTGACAGACTAAGACAACTCGATACATTAGGTGGAGAGAGCCCTGATCACAAGCTTACAATATTAACACATAACATAATGCCGAGGGATGACACGGACATCACCACCAGACTAATCTCATCACACGTGCAACAATGGCGAACACACAACAGCGGTTTAAGGATTAGGGAAGTCATACTTAAACATAGACAAGACAGTCATTCTTAAAATAAATAAAAATGAAAACACAAGACATTACAATTTAACCCCTTAATGTGAAATGTAAAACTGCAGTCCCAATAAGACTTCTGAAATGGGGGTCCAGCATCCGTTACAATAGCAAAAGGGGGAAATCGCTGGTGTTCCTTATAGTCCATGTGTGTGCGTGCACGGTGTACATGATAACCATACGCTCGTTCTTCTGTAGAATTCTCTTTCTGTAGATTTCTGTGCAGTTCAAATCTGTAACCTCACAGGGACTTCTAGTGGCGTGAAGTGGTACTGCACCTGAATACACTGAATTTAACAAGTTGTCACAAGAGTTCTGTTCTGTGGCTGTCGGTGCTCACATCTGGTGGTCCATGTGCAGCAGAAGACCCTTTTTTGGGCTGCACACACACTCACACACAGTCTGTGACAAGATAATTGAGTCTCATTCCAGGCATCCATATAGTAAAGGAATGAGACTGCCTCCCGTGGTCCTCGCACAACAGGCCTGCTGGGCACACTAGTGGATGTATATCTTAACATTTAGCTTGAAAATATTTCAGACCAAATATCTTCAAACCATTACAACGACCGAGAAAAAAAGCACAAGCTACAGGTAGCGTTAATAAAGTTCTTTTAAATTCTGCAAAAGCAACCGTTTCCCTTTATATAAAATGTTAGGACTACTTAGTCCTAATTCTTGGTGTGTTACTTGAGAATTTTTATATTTTGGGTATATCTCACCTTACACTTTAGTAAATCGGTTCATTGAATTAACGTATTATCTAGCCGGTGCTGAGCGTAAGTCTTATTCACCTTTGGGGTCACTGAGCTGCTTTCATGGGAAAAAAGGACATTTCTGTCTGTAATATAATCGCAAAAGGGTTTTGTAACAATCAATCAGCCTTTTAAACTTAAACTCAGATCAGCGAACACAACATGCCATTGGAACACAGGAGTGATGGGAGTGATAAAGGGCCATTGGAACACAGGAGTGATGGGAGTGATAAAGGGCCATTGGAACACAGGAGTGATGGGAGTGATAAAGGGCCATTGGAACACAGGGGTGATGGGAGTGATAAAGGGCCATTGGAACACAGGAGTGATGGGAGTGATAAAGGGCCATTGGAACACAGGAGTGATGGGAGTGATAAAGGGCCATTGGAACACAGGAGTGATGGGAGTGATAAAGGGCCATTGGAACACAGGAGTGATGGGAGTGATAAAGGGCCATTGGAACACAGGAGTGATGGGAGTGATAAAGGGCCATTGGAACACAGGGGTGATGGGAGTGATAAAGGGCCATTGGAACACAGGAGTGATGGGAGTGATAAAGGGACATTGGAACACAGGAGTGATGGGAGTGATAAAGGGCCATTGGAACACAGGAGTGATGGGAGTGATAAAGGGCCATTGGAACACAGGAGTGATGGGAGTGATAAAGGGCCATTGGAACACAGGAGTGATGGGAGTGATAAAGGGCCATTGGAACACAGGAGTGATGGGAGTGATAAAGGGCCATTGGAACACAGGAGTGATGGGAGTGATAAAGGGCCATTGGAACACAGGAGTGATGGGAATGATAAAGGGCCATGGGAACACAGGAGTGATGGGAGTGATAAAGGGCCTCTGTACACCTATGAAGATATTACATTAAAAATCAGTAGTTTCCAGCTATAATAGTCATTTCCAACATTAACCCCGTCTGCGCTGGATAAAATGAAATTGTGATCCATTTCATTTTATTTTAACAGACAAAATTTGCTTTTCTTTCAAAAACAAGGGCATTTTTAAGTGACCCCAAACCTTTAAACCCCAGTGTACGTATGGCTGAATAGTTTTTATGTATGTCTCTGTTCGTTCCATTTTTTTTCAGTTTTTTCCCCTTTCCACAACAGTCCAAGAAATGCGTAGATGTAAATATAGTATGCTGATTTTGTGGGCGAGCCAGTAACAGATCTTATATATATATTTACGCGCATCACAAAAGAAAAAAACACAAGCTATCATTTAAAGGTCGGCTTGCTTTACTTGTGGACGGCCAGGCGAGCCAACAGGCGGACCTGCTCACCGTTTCAAAAATGATGGCTCATTTAAAAGCAGCGCTTTGCTGTTTCCCTGCCTTTCTTCAGGTGTATCTCACCTCGGGCTGCCAAGAAATGAAATATAATAATGAATTTAGCACCGCTGGAGATTATGTCATCGGAGGGCTGTTCACGTTTCATCAGGCCGATGTTGCTACAGTATCCACACCTCTGATTGATCAGTGCGACAGGTAAGGGTGATCGATTAAATGGAACAGCCTCCCAAGAGAAGTGGTAGAGGGTAATACAGTGAGGGTATTAATCATGCATTGGACAGGCATACGGCTCCTGAATCTAAGACGAGACCAACGACGGATTAAGGTTTGAGGGAACAAACGGGCAAAAAATCTGCCAGCAAATTTGATGTTTCTATATTTCTTAGATATATTTGGCTATATTAAATATAATCATTTAAGTGAGAATCTACAGATATTTTCCTAATTTTAAGTCCCGGGATAAATATCAGACATAATTGTTATGTTATATGCTACTTGTTGTGTCCTGTCCACCCATTGTACAGCGCTACGGAATTTGATGGCGCTATATAAAACAATAAATAGTAATAATATAATATTATATGTCATGATATCATTACTGTTCCATGCTGTTCATATAAGACAATGGTTCTTCTTACAGCGCGACATTTAATGCCAATGGATACCACTTGCTTCAAGCCATGAGATACGGCGTCGAGCAGATCAACAATTCCACCGCTTTGCTCCCCAACGTCACCCTCGGATATGATCTGTTTGACACCTGCTCGGAATCGGCCAATTTATACGGAACCCTGAAGGTTCTCTCCCAGTGCACAAAGCCTTACATCAAGATGCAAAGTAACTTCACCGAATATAATGCTAAAACCATCGCGTTAGTCGGCCCTTTTAGCAGTAGATTTGCTTTCGTGACTGCGAGCATCCTCGGTAAATTCCTTATACCCCAGGTAAGTTTTTATTTAAAAAAAAAAAATAAAAAATATTGTATAATAATAATAATAATAATCGTATAAACACTTAATTCGTCTATATGCTATATTAGTCCCCGGAATAGATCTGGGGGTGGCAAAGAAATTAAAATTAGTGCAAATTTTAAAAAAAAATATACTCAGTGGTGCAGCCAAAAAGAAAAAACAATAATGTAATAAACTCAAATAAAACTCAACTTTAACTTTTTTTAATTAAATTTTTTTTTTTTTATTAAAAATATTTCAATTGTAATCAGAATACCGGGGGGGAAAAGTACTCCTTGTGATTCTATCAGCTAATATGGTAGGAAGTCTTTGTGCGAATTTGTTATGTACTTTCTGGTGAGTTATGATGTCATTTGTCATATTATTGCTTGTCTCGTAAACACGATTCAGCAGACCTGATACACCCCCCCCCTTGCGCAAACGTTATGCATCACTGATACATGAAATAAAAGACCCAATCTCGAGTGTATGGAGCAATGTCGCCCAGTGCCGGAGGGCCAGTCCATGCCTGGTCTCGTTGCTTGTTCAGTTCATGACAATGGCTACTCGTACAGCAGAATGTTCGTTCTTTTCAGATAAGTTACTCAGCCTCAAATGAACAATTAAGCCTGAAGCAGAAGTATCCGTCGTTCCTCCGAACCATCCCGAGCGACAAGCTCCAGGTGAAGGTCATGCTGCGCTTGTTACAGAGGTTTAACTGGACGTGGATTGCGGTCGTCGGCAGCGACGATGTTTACGGCAGGCTCGGCGTGCAGAACTTGAACTCCCTGGTAAGCAAAAATGGAATTTGCGTGGCTTACCAAGGATTAATCCCGTACACCATGAACCGAGCAGACGTACGGAAAATACTGGAAAACATCGCGCAGACTAGGGTCAAGGTCATAGTGGTTTTCTCTGCCTATTTCTACACCAGGGTTTTTTTCGAGGAGGTCGTACGGGCAAATATGACGGAATATATTTGGATTGGCAGCGAAGACTGGCTGACCGACTCACAGATTGCTAGTATTCCAGGCTTAAAGAAAATCGGGTCAATATTTGGGGTCTCGGTAGTTCAGAACGACGTGCCGGGGCTGGAAGACTTCTTTGTTGATTATATAAGAACTTTGGGTGCGAAGACCGCGCATACTTACGAATGCAACCAGGCCTGCCGGAAATGCCAGACTTTTACCCCGCAGAACATGCCTGCGATAAGTCAGTCTGTTTTATCTGCGGCCTTCAATGTTTATTCTGCCGTTTACGCCATCGCTCATGGTTTGCACGACCTTCTGGACTGCGAATCTGGACAATGCAGTAAGGAGGTCTTCTATCCGTGGCAGGTGAGTATATAATATAATATAATATATGAATCAAACATATTTCTGGGTATTGAGAAGATAAAGTAAAATGTTAACGAAACTCTACATATAAATAGGGATAATGGTGAGCTTTGTATATTGGGAGGCATGTAGCGGGTCGCTAGAACCACAGACTCGAGATTTCATAAACTACCTGGGGTGATTTGGGGCAGCCGCGCTTTACTCTTCCTTAACCTATAAACCGCTGTTAATTCATGCTATTAGAAAACATAATTTAAGAGTTTTCCCATGTTATAAGCTTCTAGAAAAACTCAAGACGGTCAACTTCATTGTCAACAACCAGTCTGTTTACTTTGATGAGAATGGAGATCCAGCGACTGGTTATGACATCGTCCTGTGGGACTGGAGTGGAGGTAACTTCTCCATCAACGTTATCGGTTCGTACACCAAAAGTCCCGAAAAACTAGAACTGAAGCAAAATCCCAAATGGTACACGTCGGACAACTCGGTAAATTATCAAAGTGACCTAGTAATTTATCGGCTTATTTTATTATACTTTGTGAACTCGATGATATGGATTTGTTTAGTATCTAGAACCGTCTAATAAAGTTTTTGGCAAAAATGATAAATCTGCCTTAAGTAATCAGTTTTTGCTAACGTATTTAGGGTCGTCAGTTCTTCAGATTGCGATTTACGGCCCTCTACTGGTCAAACTTGGTCATTAGATTAACCAACCGCCTTTTCTGTTCATCGAGTGCAGGTTCCTGAATCATTTTGTTCCAAACAATGCGGAAAAGGAGAGAGGAGGGTACAGATCGGGACCCACGTGTGCTGCTTTTACTGCTTACCCTGCCAAAAAATGACCTTTCTGAACACGAGTGGTAAGTCAATGCCGATTTTGGCCTTGATGATGCTTCGACATTCGGTGCGCTCTACATTATCTGATCATTATATATAAATCCTTGTTTTGTTCCATGCGTTCTGCAGATCCGTACTCATGTCATGAATGTCAGCTTCACCAGTGGTCACCATCACGGAGCGAAATATGTTACAACAGAACCCTGGAATACCTCTCCTGGTCTGATCCGATCTCCGTTGTTCTCCTGGTTGCAATCACGTGTCAGCTAGTATTAATCTTCGCAATGTCAATTATTTTTGTCGTAAATGTAAATACCCCCGTGGTGAAATCCGCAGGTGGGAAGATGTGTTTGGTGATGCTGTGGTCTTTAGCTATTTGTTGTTCTACACTGTACTGTTACTTTGGGAAACCAACTTCAGTCGGATGTATGATGAGACAGCCCGTCTTTGCGATAGGCTTTACTGTATGTTTTTCTTGCCTCGTGGTCCATGCCTTCCAGATTGTGTGTATTTTCAAACTGGCCACCCATCTGCCCAAAGTATATGAAATCTGGGTCAAGAAGAAAGGATCGGATGTTTTTATTGTCGTAAGTTCTTTGGGGCAGATACTCATTTCTGTCATCTGGATTTCAGTAACTCCTCCAAAACCTATTGAAAATTACTCCACCTTTCCGGATCAAATCATTTTTAAATGTTCCGAGACCGACTCCGTTGGGTCGTTCCTTGAAATCATTTACATCGCAATCCTTAGTATGTTTTGTTTTATTTTCTGCTACATGGGAAAAGATCTACCGGAGAATTACAACGAAGCCAAATGCATCTCGTTCAGCCTGCTGGTGTACTTTTTCTCCTGGATTGGTTTTTTCACAGTTTATATCGTGTATCAGGGGAAATACATCGCGGCCGTCAACGTGATGGCCGTCTTAGCCAGCGTCTTTGGAATTCTTGTGGGCTACTTCACTCCGAAATGTTACATCATTCTTTTTAGGAAGGATTTAAACACCACGGAACATTTCAAAACAGCGATCCAAAACTACACAAAGAAACAATCGGAACAGTAGAAGAACGGTGTCTTATCCGTTGTAGCACGGGACTGATTTCAGGGGTTTATTATAATATTCAGTAACGTACAGGAAGTATTTCTTACTCTGGGTATCATTTGTAGGGACAGATTAAAAGTTTTTCTAGTAAAATTGGCAAATTGGCAAATGCCTTCCTCCAGGATTACTGCGTGTTAGTTTCCCATACAGGTTCTGGGGTCCCTTGAGTAACTTCTGAAAAGCATGAAATCCAAATAATGTTGTACTGAATATTAACCACTAGGTGGCACAATTTCTTTAATTTTGGACAAAGACTCCTGTAGCTCATGTTGGCAGCGCCTATAGGTCCTGTATGACGTGTTAATAGTTTACTTTAGCTGCTGTGAAGGTAATTTTCTAAAAGATTTGTTATATTTCATTTACAATTATAAATTCATGTCCAAAATCAAGACTTCAAGTTGCTTGAAATGTTTTCATATATAATATAATATATTATTATTATTATTTTTACAACTGTATAGAAAACAGGGGCGTACCTAGAGTATTTGGCACCCGGGGCGGATCCTGTATGTGGCACCCCCCCCCACACACTTTAAAACTACCTGGCCGAAACTGAATATGACCCCCCCACACACACCATAAAAAAATCTAACACTGTTATTTAAAGTAAGTAACACACCAAAGTAGGACAAAACAATTAAATAACTTGTTAACAGCAATCACATTCCTATCATGCCCAGGCATACCCAGATTCCAGGAGGCACTCGCAGACTTGGCATGATAGGAGTATGATTGCCCTATCTACCCCTTCTCGCTCCCTTCTGCCCTATCTACCCCTTCTCACTCCCTTCTGCCCTATCTACCCCTTCTCACTCCCTTCTCCCTATCTACCCCTCCTAACTATCTACCCTCTTTGAAGTTCACTTACCTTTCAGGAGTCCTGCGGTGGGGGTGCAAGGCCTCTGTCTCCCAGCTCTGCCACTGTATAGAACAGTATAGAGTGATGGGAGTTATGATGTAATTATATAATGAAAAATACATTGGAAATGGTACAGCATAACACCCATCACTCTCACACACTTACCAATCCACACTTACCAATCCACACATACCAATCCACAAACACATACCAATCCACAAACACATACCAATCCACACACACATACCAATCCACACACATACACCAATCAACACACATACACCAATCCACACACATACTAATCCATACACATACCAATCCACACACATACCAATCCACACATACCAATCCACACACACATACCAATCCACACACATACACCAATCCACACATATACACCAATCCACACACATACCAATCCACACACATACACCAATCCACACACACATACCAATCCACACACATACACCAATCCACACACACATAGCAATCCACACACATACCAATCCACACATATACCAATCCACACACATACACCAATCCACACACATACACCAATCCACACACATACTAATCCACACACATACACCAATCCACACACACATAGCAATCCACACACACATAGCAATCCACACATATACACCAATCCACACACATACCAATCCACACACATACACCAATCCACACACATACCAATCCACACATATACCAATCCACACACATACACCAATCCACACACATACACCAATCCACACACATACACCAATCCACACACATACTAATCCACACACATACCAATCCACACACATACCAATCCACACACACATAGCAATCCACACATACACCAATCCACACACATACACCAATCCACACACATACACCAATCCACACACATACACCAATCCACTCTCACTGAATGCTTTCCTACCTTTCCTCTTTTCTCCTTACAGCTACTTTTCCTTCTCTTCGCTCCTCTTCTTCAGTTCTTCTGTCTTCTCTATCTTCTTCCGGGTCAGAGGGCACGGACAGCGGTGGGTGCGGCTTCAGTGTTGTGCGCCGGGATCTAACAACAAACCCCGGCGCACAACAGCTGTTGCCGCGCGGATCGCAAGGGAGCGGTATCGGAGGTCTTTAACAGACCTCCGGCTCCCTTGAGTGATTTTAAGCCGGGTTCAAGGAAAATCCTTGAACCGGCTTAAAATCACTCAAGGGAGCCGGTGGTCTGTTAAAGACCTCCGATACCGCTCCCTTGCAAGCCTGCTCCTCCAGCGGCGGACATTACTGTCCGTCTCTGGAGGGGTGCCGGGTGCCGGCAAGTTGGCACCCCCTGATGAGCGGCACCCGGTGCGGACCGCCCCCCCCGCCCCCCGCTAGGTACGCTACTGATAGAAAAACAGCACATTCTGTATCACAATTACAATGAGGGGGGAGAACAAAATGAACAATAACATTAGAACATTAATACACAACTTTAACAATGACACGAACAAGTATAAGACATTCCGGTACGGAAGGAGAAGACGACTCTGGTCTTGCAAGCTTACGATCTATACACAGCCGCTCTCCAGTGCTCTTGGGTATCATACGCGACATGACTCTGTAACGAGAGCATAAGGGCAGTCCCAGTGGATTTTTTATTTATTTATTGCTACATGTTTACAGTTTGACCTGATTGATCTGGATACGTAACCTCTTGTTCTGCCAACATTTAACCTCAAAAATAAAAAGCCCAGTTTGCCACAGACTACACACCATACCCATTGTACGGCGCTATGGAATATGATGGCGCTATATAAAACAATAAATAAATAATAATGTTCCATACCTACTGCCCAATTCAGTCTAACAGACACGCACTCAAAGTTAATCTATAGAAATCCCGTAGAAGGTGTTGTATATTCTGCACATTCCTCCTAGTGGCCATGGGTGGAATTACAGTGAGAAATGCACCCAGTGGCATGAATTATTTAAATCAGGGCAGATCCTTGGGCCAATTGCCCCAACCTGACTTCTGCATGTTGGTGCTGTTAAATGAAAGAATTATACTCAGAATAATAGTACGAGATTTGAAAAAAAATAAACGTTTCCAAGATTCAAAAAAGGCAATTTTATTTCTGAGACATAAGAAAGTTTCTAGTTTCTATATTAGGAAAGATGAAATCGGTGATTTCTATTACAGAACCAAACACGTTCCCTACTGTATACAGAATGATAACCATGAGTACTATATGACCATATAATGTACAGCACAGAGCATTGTGGCAGATAATGGCAGGGTACAGAATACAGTTTGGGTAACACGCGTGTTGTAAATCTGATCACGTTTATATCAAGTGCACCAAAAAATACAATGAATCTCCCCAAAATAACGGCTTTATTGGTGGGATGCACGTAAAGCCACAGGCTCCTCAAAACCATCACTAAAGAAATATTCTAAAATTATTTTATTTACCAGAATGAAAAGGGTTGCTCAGATCGTGGCAGACTTTCGAAGTCTCACAACATTGATTTATAATCGTTTCTTCATTATGAAGCAAATACCGAAGGGGTTAATCTTCCATCGGGGAAGTTACTGGAGACACAGTCTCTACGGGAAAGAGGGGGTCGCACTGATTGATAATCAGAACCCCCTCTTAATTAGACAGAATACTCATATCAATATGATATGCTTCAATATAACAAGGTCCTTTGGGATCTTCTACCAGGGTCTCCAGAGCGGCTTGGCGCTGGTGGGGAGCAGCTCTTGCTTCTGCTGGTTAGGAGAAGACATCAAGGTCCTCCTGGGGTGGCTCTGAACTCCACGAGGGGCTTCTGATTGGTGAAAGTGATGTAATAACTTAACTTGAGTTTCCGCCTTGATCTGATGAAAGGATAGGAAGGACACGGTCTCCCGAAGACATTTGGAGAATCCACGACTGTATTCTAAGCTGTCTCTTCTGAGAACTGGTTTGTTGTCTGTAAAGAAAATATATATTTGTTAAGGACAAAGCGCAGCATGGTTCCGTAACCTTCCGAGTGCCAGAGGGGGCCGCTACAGCTTCAAACCAAATGCACCCCTAAATTGAGCAATGCTCATAAATATTTCCTATTAACCCTTTCATTGATTCCCCAAATGTGGACAATGTATTATTTTCGAATGCTTTGACTGGAAAAGGAATTAGGAGATAAAATAAATAAATCCAACTTCAAATAATAGCCCAATATTTGATAAAATCTATACATTTGATAGCAGCCTTTTGCTTTGATAGTAGCATTTGAAGTTAGCGTGAACGAAATTAGCTGATAGTGATGGGAGTTTATTTTTTTTTATTTTTTTTTAAAGGCATTTACCATTTGGAAGGCAGGAGGTCTGTTGCCTGAGAAGCTTCACGGCTATTTCCAGAACGTCAGCCTTCTCTGGCTTGGAATCTGGTTGCAGAAGCTGGAATTCCTGCTCCAAGAGTCTCCTGAGCTGATTAATGCTGAAATTAATGCGATCCCTCCGCATCTTCTCCACCATTGGTTTCCGTATCTGTAGAAAACAAGTTATTTGAAAATTATAACTAAAATAAAAGTGTTTCCAACTTTTTTTTCTTAAAAAAAAATCAAAAATATGAATATTTTTAAAAACGTTAACTTTAAAATTGTATATATATTTATTTGTATTATTTTTTTTTTTTCCTTTGTAAACATGGCATATAATAACTGTTTGACCCATCTAGTCTGCCCGTTTATTACTGCTGTAAAAAAAACTAAAACTTTATGTTGTCCTTGTCTTATATTCACAATATCATTATGCCTATTATTAACCTCTACCACTTCTGTTGGAAGGCAGTGCCACTTATCTACCTCCCTCTCAGTGAACTTCTCCCTGAGCAGTGTCCAGAGCTGATGGACAAAGCGAAAAATGCCAAAAAAAGCGGTTTTCATTTACCTTTTTTTAAATAACTTTAAATATTATTTTTTTAAAAAACTCAGCGACACGCTACATATATATTAAAAAATAAATAAAAAATACATAAAAACATTGCGTTACAGTCACAGTGGGACTCTTACCCGATGTTTTTCTTTGATCCTGATCTTTTCTCCGGAGGTGAGAATGGAAGCGCCGTTGACGGCCATGTTCAAAGACTTCTCAATGTAACCAAACAGGAGACTGTGCTGCCCGGGGTATATATATATATATATAGGGCTCGATCTGCATCTCAAAGCCTGCGCGGCTGGCTGGCTGAGAGTTTCCCACAGTACGCAGCCAATCAGAGCGCCTGCCGTCGGCAACAGTCACTTTCATTCATACTTGTGAATTTGGCTCCTGTTGCCAGAAGAATGGACTCCCCGGCCAGATGTCAGGAGTGTGTGCCGTACAAAGGACAGAGGCTTACACACATGGCTAGGCAGCCCGGACCTGGGAAAGTCCCACCCACAATGCCACCGACCCCCCCCCGCCGCCTGGGGCAGAACTGTCACCCCACCACGCACCGTTTAGTATGCCCCCGGGGAAGACATTGAAGAGTGCCGCTGTTACTGTAATTTAAGTCGGGTTAAGTGCCGGGTATGAATGCGATGGAGTCACTTAAAGATCAGAGTGATGGGAGTGATGGCGTTGGGTAAATGATAATGGTTTCTATCGGTGAGACTGTACAGACTCAAACCTTAATCAGTCGTTGGTCTCGTCTTAGATTCAGGAGTCATGTCTATCCCATTCATGTTTAAATTATTAGCCTCTGCCACATCTGCTGGAAGGCTGCTCCACTTATCTACTACCCTCTCAGTAAAGTAAGCAGATACATCATATTGTAACATGAGCCGCACCGACGCATGGATGATATACACGCATTAGACTCAAAATGATCCTTATTTTGTTGCGGCCCCTCTCTGTAGCGTGTGGACTGCAGTAGACACAGTAGTCATTTTGCGAGGCACCGTGACCTATGACCCCTGGCCTTATTGTGTTTAATCACAGGCCGGCCGGTGGACACCATCCCCAAACAGCATGAGGCAAGTGTGTGTCTGCCCAAGGCTACAGTCTGCCGGGAAAAAAGAGACTTGTGTGACTGGACTATCGAGCCGTGCAAAGGTCTCTTACAGTAAAATTACGGCCGCGGGGGGTCACCGGTTCATCTCGCCCGCGCCCGCCTAATGTTTTTGGAAACTGTATTTAAATCATTAGAGCAAGTTGAGAACCAGAAAGACCGGAATCGGATTAGCAACAAAAAAAAATACATTTAATTATCTTCATGATGTCATTTTGCCTAAAGTCTTTCAGTTTTTTATTTAAAAAGGCTGTACAATTTTTGTTAAAAAAAAAATTTCAAAATAAATATTTGCATAGTATACCCATTTTACAGCGGAATACGATGTTGCTATATAAAACAATAAATAAATAAAATAAATAATAATAATAATAAAAACAAGTGAGTCCTAAAAAAAAAAAGCTCCGTAGTTAACTAATTCATTCAGAAAAGTTAGCTTGAGATAAAATAATTTTTTTACTTTTTTAACCCATTCTTCAAGTGGGTTTGTCATAAATAATAAACATACCCGTGTTTCCCCCGTTCTGTTGGTAGGCGTAACAATCCCTGGGGTTTATTCACTAAAGGGAGAGCCGGGTTTCGGCTCCTTGACTTGGGTATTAGTTATGAAGGCCCATCACTGGCAGGTTTCTCCGTCAAGAAGGCTAAGTTGGCCCTGTACCATGTGTAATTCAATGGATAAAGCTATCTAGCAGGTTGAACTATACATTATACAGGGCCAGCCAAGCTCGCCATGCCTGCAGGAGCTCGCTGGGGATGGACCTTCATAACATAAAGTCAAGGAGCTGCAAGACGCTCTCCTGATATCCCTCTCTTTAGTGAATAGACCCCTCAGGCTTGGAGGACTCTCTTTATGTAATTGTTTCTTGTTCCGCCGTATGTGTTTGTTTGTTATTTCACTTTTTGTATATTATCGCAGCGCGTTGGAGTTTGTTTTTGAGGAGCAAATCCGTTACACAAACTTGTAACAGAATCAGAGGCTTTCAAGACACACAAGTCATCTTCAAGATAACATCAGGGAGAGCTCGACAATCGATTTACACAACAATGGAACCCGGGGATTTCTACTTTCCCACAACCATCAGTTCATTGTAGTCCTAGAGGTCGGACAATGGGTGATGATTTAATTACCGAAACACTCCATTAACTGGGAATGGCTTTGAGATTACGTGTCCTCAGCTGATGGCCAAAGAAGGTCAAACTGTCTTTAAAGTAAGGGTGTGTTTAACCCTTTAGGAGATAGAGAGGGTGATCATTGTAGCCCAAAAGGTTTGGACCAACAAGCAGGGCTAAATTTCATGCGGAAATCAGCGCATATGTGGCTTTTTCTGATTTATGCAGATTATAATATTCTTTGCTTTATTTTGTAGGATTTATTGATGATGTTTCAAAAGAGCGATACGGGGCTAGGGTTGAATTTTTTTTTTCCTTGGCTGATCCACTTACATTCACTTTTAAAAATGGTTCGAATATTCCTCATATAGCATTTTATCAGATTTCTGGGATATGGAGCTCTTGATTTTTTTAAAATTTAGTATGCAAATTAGAAATTTGTAAATTTCTATTTTTAAGTTGAGTTTACAGCATTAAAGAAATTGAGTCTCTTTAAAATCAAATTTCTTCAATACTATGCGTGGTTCCTGGATTATACTTTAGACCTCAGTATCCTGGATGTTTACATTAAGTTGAGCCATCTCGGTTAACCATTGGAGGCATTGTTTACACTGCATGTCCGTGATTTTTTTCCCCCTAAAACTACTTTAATTCCAAGTAATTTCTTACAGATTGGCTTAGTTTAAAACATCTGCTCCAGGTGAGGCTCGAACTCACAACCTCGGCATCGCTCACAAGCTACTGTCATATAAGTACCGCGCGCTAACCGATTGCGCCACTGGAGCATGCAATGCGAGCCGCGCAGGGTGGTTTTTGGATGAAAACACTGATCACGACTGGCGGAATATTTTTTATTTTAGATTTTAAAGAACATAGTTTGATCAATTCATACGTGGCAAATGAGAGCTTTTTATCACAGTTAACAGTCATTTTTAACCAGAAAATAGTGAACATAGGAAATTTTTCTTGGAGGGTCCAAACCACTAGCCAAAATCCCTTTAACTGCTATTAATATTCCTTGATTAATAAAAATTTGGAGAAACTTTTGCTATGGCCACTCTTGGGATGCTGGGTGGCTATTTGTGTGTTTGCTTGGAAGTGACTGGGGGTTCATTCATGGAAAATAGTTTATAAAGTCTAAAATGTTATCAGATTATGGGATATTGGGTTTTCCGTAAAATACATGAAAAAATAAAATACACTCATAGGAAAAGCAAGTAACATAGGTGTATGGAAGGAGCCTTTTTAATTGACAATCATACATCATAAATTGCTTTACTATGCAGATTTTTATTATTGTGTAGGTTGATAGATAACATTGTCTAGCAGGAAACATACAATAGTCAAAAGCTATGCTCCAGGTGAGGATCGAACTCACAACCTCGGCATCGCTCACAAGTTACTGTCTTATAAGTACCGCGCGCTAACCGATTGCGCCACTGGAGCGAGTGGTACTGTGTGTTTTGTTGAATGTTTTTGTGGAATGTTTTTGCGGAATGTTTTAATCAATTAATTAAATTATACACATTCTGATCTGCACTTAACCTGGTGCAATGCATACAAACATTTGTATACACTTATTATATATCACATATCTGTCATATAGGTGAAATGCGAAGCTGAGCAATCTCTAGATTGTAAGCTTGTGAGCCGAGCCCTCTTTACCGAATGCATCGAAGGCTTGTCTTTCAATTCTAGTTTTGTCTGACGCTTTGAATGCATGGACTGTAAGAAGTGCTGTGGAGATTATTATTATAATTATTATTATTGTTCAATAGCCTCCAAAACATGCTATACACCTCCTAATGCGATAGATAGATAGATAGATAGATAGATAGATAGAGATAGATAGATAGAGAGAGAGATAGAGAGAGAGAGAGAGAGAGAGAGAGAGAGAGAGATAGATAGATAGATAGATAGATAGATAGAGATAGAGAGAGAGAGAGAGAGAGAGAGAGATAGATAGATAGATAGATAGATAGATAGATAGATAGATAGATGGATAGATAGATAGATAGATAGATAGATAGAGATAGATAGATAGATAGATAGAGAGAGAGATAGAGAGAGAGAGAGAGAGAGAGAGAGAGAGAGAGAGATAGATAGATAGATAGATAGATAGATAGATAGATAGATAGATAGAGATAGAGAGAGAGAGAGAGAGAGAGAGAGATAGATAGATAGATAGATAGATAGATAGATGGATAGATAGATAGATAGATAGATAGATAGATAGATAGATAGATAGATAGAGATAGATAGATAGATAGATAGATAGAGAGAGAGATAGAGAGAGAGAGAGAGAGAGAGAGAGATAGATAGATAGATAGATAGATAGATAGATAGATAGATAGATAGATAGATAGATAGATAGATAGATAGAGATAGAGAGAGAGAGAGAGAGAGAGAGAGAGATAGATAGATAGATAGATAGATAGATAGATAGATAGATAGATAGATAGAGAGAGATAGATAGATAGATAGATAGATAGATGTTGAAACCCCTGAATACGTCTTATTGTTCTATACTGGCTACGTCTTACGGTCCCGTCAAAGGCAACAGTTGCTCGCTGTGTGCATTGTTGTGAATGAGCTAATTATCCTTGTCAATAGACCGCTTGAAGACTTTCCCGCCATCTCTTTAAGTACCGCAGAGACATCTATCTATTCCAGGCTCAATGGGCCTGTCGGCTTTTGGCGCCAACTTCTTTAGTGTGTGGTCTACTTGGTGATGAAGCAAAGAGATAAATCTTTTATACACTCCCCCACAAACACAAAGGTGCCTATCATCCCAGCTTGTGATGAGAAGGTTATGAGCAGAACCTTCCACCAAACCATCGGAATAATTGGCAAAAGACCTCTCAATGAAGCCACATTTAGCTTCTTGTCTTCTGCATTTTCCGCGGGCTTCTGTCTATAATCCACTCCATCAACGCATGAAGTTCTGAGTCTTCTGCTTCTTGGTGTTTCCCACACTTGTCTACCAATTGTCGACTTCAGCCAACAATAGAAGTTTCAATTACTCCCGGGGTAAATTGACTGTGAATGACCTTGAATAACGGATGAACAGGTGGAGGGCGAGTGAGACAAAGCTGACGCTCTGCTAGTGGAAACTTGAACGGTGTTAACTCTTTACAAGGAACACACACACAGACTAATCTTTGGAACGAGAGACATTCCAGGGCCACATGGCTGAGCCCTCCTGAGAAAAAATAAAACATAAAAAAAAGGGGACACACTTCAAGGCGGGAAAAAGATCAAAAGACAGGAAATATAAATCTATTCAGCTGATGCTTCTTTTTCCCTTGAGCTTCCGAAAAAAACGAGCGCTGGGTTTGTTGGGATTTCACTCAGATTGCTTGTTTTACCGTGAAATCGCGGCAATCTGGGAAATAAAAAGGGGATTCTTTAAAATGCTAATAAACCCGGAGTGTATTCGAGAAAAAAGATGTGCAAAAGATTTCTCGGTGGGGATTGCTGTGGAATGCTGTGATTTTTTTTAATCAGAATAAAAATAATTAAATCTCATTGCAGTGGGGTGGGAGGGCTAAAAAGGGTATTCAGTCCAGAAAAAAATATGCAACATTAATGCGTAGGGTGTATAAGAAAAGGTGGTTATATAGATTACATTTCTAGTGTGTGCACATTGGGTCACAGTAATAATAATAATAATAATAATAATAAAAATAAGTATTATTATTTATAAATTATTATTATTTATAAATTATTATTATTATTTATATTTATTATTATTTATATTTATTATTATTATTATTATTTATATTCGTATTTATAATTTATTATTATTATGTATCATTTATTATTATTATTTTTATTCGTATGTATAATTTATTATTATTATGTATCATTTATTATTATTATTTATATGTATTATTATTATTATTATAATTTATAATTTATAATAATAATAATAATTATTATTATTATTATTATTATTATTATTATTATTAAATATTGCTTGAAAGATGGGAGACAGATTACTATTTTCAAATTACTAGTTTTTAATTTTTTTCTCTTTGGTTCTTAGTTTCCAGCTCAATGTTCTGATGATTTGAAGAACTTTGGCTATGTTGGCTTCACATCAGAATGAGTATTGTGCCTGGGTTAAAAAGCAGGGCTAGGGTCATTGGATTGTTTCCTCTGAAGATTGAATCACATGAAAGAACTTTTGAGAAGCTTGGTCAGTTGCTATAACAACAACCTATCAGTGTCTTTTTGTTTGTGTCACATGACAATTAAGTGTTCCCAGCTAAAATTATGTACGGCACCAAATCTTACACAATTAAACAATATTCCCAAGAGGGGCTTGGGCATTGAACTGTACTGGGAATAATACTTTTAATGCTGTATTTATTTACAAAGAGTCATAAAGGCGGCAGAGTAATTAAATAAATTAATATATATTATTATGAGACTATACTTTTTTGACCATTACTTAAGCACAATGACCTTCTTAATTATTATTATTATTATTTATTGTTTTATATAGTGCCATCATATTCCGTAGCGCTGTACATTGGTTAAATAGGACCTAACAAGTAGTATAGAACATAACGATTTGACTTGACAATTTTGACAATATACTTACAAAAATAAATGACAAATACTTCTAAAAAATTTTAACTGGAAGAATAATTGTAATTTGTAAATAATCCATAATGCAAAGTTCAAGGTGGGTTTTTATTCTTGCAGAATATATTAGAATATTAGTACCTGTGGCATTATCATATATAAAATAACATATATACATTTACATATGACATATCTCATACATTATCTTTATGGCCTATAGTTTAAAAAATAGAAATATTTGGTGTTTTTTTTGTGATATTTGTAAATTTCCCTTCTATTTCTGCTGAATCTGTGAGTCCCGGATCTGAAGAAGTTTCCCACAGTTGACGACCAAGCGAATAACTGTTGCAAAACAATACAGAGGGCTTCAATTACTGAATGGTAAATTAACCGGGGAACTGCCTTAGTATAACAGCCCTCTGTTAAGAAGCAGGTGGAGTGCGGAAAGACAATAGATAATGATACATTAGATTCTGGGAAAGACTCGTGTAGTCAAAAGACACGTGCTCCGTGCGTCTGACGGGAGAAGGATCAAATGTTTCGGTTAAAGGGGAAAATATGTATGATAGGCTGTGAAAATGTGGAGGGTGTTGGATAACTGCCATTATCTATTAACTTCTCTTTAATAGGGGAAGCTTGTTCGCATACAGACACAAAAAAATGTGAGCTTTGGTAAAAATGATCCACTATACAGTATATTAGAGGAAAAGAAGAACTGCTGGTAAAAAATAATAAAATATATATATATATATATATATATATAAATATATATATATATATATATGATTGATATATATATCTATATATCATATATATCATATATATGTATATCTATATATATATATATATCATATATATATATATAATATATATATAAATCAGAGTTTGAAAATTAATGTGACTGACAATTTTATAAATTTTTTATTTAACAATTAATTTTCAAAACTGGCACAGAAGACAGGAAAAAAAGGAATAGGAGTTTTCTAGACAACATCTGAATATTGAGTTCCTCTAGAAAGAGCCAACCTTTATTCCTTTCAGGCTTTCGGGGCCTTCATCTAAATAAGAAACCTCCAAGACCTTTAAGGCGTGTGTAACTTTAGATCTTTTTTTTCTAGGTTGGCCAAATAAAGTTACCATCTTTGAGAAAAGACTCAAGGATGAAATGTGAAGTTAAGACAATGTTGTCAGAATTATATAGAGAGATAAAAATAATAATATTGAGATGGTTGGGAACAGAGAGAAACTTTCTGCTGCCTTCTTTAAAAAACCTTGCGAATTCTTAGGGTCTGAGATCATCGAAACTCAACGTGAATGAAGCCGGGAAGACACAATGAAGATGGAGGACAAAGTAGTATTTGAGCTGAACACACAGAGAGGCCACAACGTGCTGCTAATGAGGTATATGAAATGGCACACTTCCTTTGTTCTTCGGTTGAAAGCCTTCAATGGACCAGCAGTGTGGGAAAGTCCAGCCAACCCAGACTCACATCCACCACTGTATGACCAGCGGCGGTCCCAGCAGACCAGCACCTGCCCGAAACTCTATCCCCTCAACGACAAACTTCTTAAGTAACTAAATATTTGGTCGTTAAAAACCACCGAAGGTCAGGTGGTGCTTTTCTCAAAGTACGCTCATACATTTGAGATGAAATTTCAGCCAATTAAGACCAGAGGCCATTGTCTCCTACTTTAGTAGGACAACTGTTAGTCTGTAACGGATAGAACAGCTGCAGATCCTAGCTGGACGATATTAAAGTGACAAGTAATGGATGTGGGAAAACAGGCCTAGGACATATTTATTTTTGATGGCACATGAACGGAGAAAAAAAAAATACCGGTTTTACTTGAGCTTCTGAAAAACGTTATAGCAAAAAGTGATAACTGATAATGAAACCACCATTTTTTTAATTAGATTTTTTTTAAATGTTGCACCTTTTTTAAAACTTTTAGTTGTTTTGTAGGATTATATTGTCAGTCAGCTGCATGTTAGCCATTAGCTCTGTTATCTTGGCCAAATCTGCTAGACAAACATCCTTCCTTATCATACTGCCTGGGATAAACACAAGAATGACTCAGTCTTAATCACCCAACTGGACTCTTTCATTGACTAATGAAAGTCGATGGAGGAACGGACTTCATTAGCATTGCCATAAAGCATCAGCTCAGTGTGGGAAATCACTCAAACTATCACATGACTCAACAATGGCGGCCTCCGGGTCTGCAGATAAAAAGCGTTTATTGGAACAAAATGAGATAAAACCAGGTGTTCTATATATGTTTTCCTTACTTTAAAGCTTTTTTTGTGGTACTATCCTCTTAGTTAACCATTAAATGCATCACTTGTATATTGTATATTTTTCTGGAATAAAACTTGATTTGGCTCATAATTTTTTATTAGGACTTTTGATATTTATTTGTTGGAATTCTGTTTTTCCCCTCTGACATTTAAAGAAGATAATTATTGTTCTGGCGGTCCTTGCCAGTCAGTCGCCCGCTGTCTGGAGGTTTAATGAACTCATAGTTGGAAATACCTTTATTATTCATGGCGCTCCAAAAACATTCATGGTTTGGAGCATAAAAAGTTGGATCAGAGAATTGTTTAATATCCATTAAAGCTGTGTGCCTCGCTCTCTGAAAAGTAATATTGTCTGCATGTTGGACAATGGTGCTTTTTAATAGAATGGCCTTTCTTAGTGCGCTCTGTGCCAAAAAAAAAAGATGTTCAATGGGACTCTTTTCAGCCACTGACCGTCAATGGAAATCACATCAGGAATTCCAGTCCTGTGAGAATGATATCAGACCACCCTGATTATTCCTGCTAACAACGTATAATGATGAGAACTTCACATGAAACGGCCATTCTCAGCTCCGTACAATCAAAGGATGGTCAGGGGTATGACGTAAAGCAGAAGGCAAGTAACACGCTGAACCTGCAGCGAGTTTTAAGAATGGGTGATCTAGAATAGAAACGTTTCATTTGCCCTGGTCATTGGTCTCACCTTGGGTTAAGGAGCCATCTATATGCCTATGTGTTTTTAAAATTCCCTCACTGTATAAGCCTCTAACACTTCTGCTGGGATGCCGCTCCACTTATCTATCACCCTCTCAGTAAAGCCAAACCTCCCTAGCCTCTGACTATCTAGTTTTAGACCATGACCTATTGTTCTGACATTTGAAATAAATGTCCCTCTTGTACGTTGTCTCCTGTCATTACACTTGGTTTTGGACAGCCATGCACTTTTATGAAGGCTTCTGTTCCACGCTTGTTCATTAATGTAATTTGCCCTGGATTAACAGTATTATTATAATCCGTATTATCAGTAAAATGTATTCTAACAAACACATGTATCGCTAGCTGGATTCCAGAGGGTTAAAATGTGGCATCAAATCAACTGTCAAATTTTAGCCTGAAAATAAGCCCTGGTTTCAGGTGTAAAGATCTTTTTGATATGGAAATGATGGAGATCAGGGTAGGAAAAAAGGGACTTGGGGGCCAAAGAGGGACTGCCCTTAAAAAAGTTTTCCTTTACGGTTGGTAAGAAGTTCAGTATGGCAGCCAGGGGCTGAATCTGCCACATGCCATTGAAATGTACTTTTCTCAAGTCATTGATCCTGGTCACTGGTTCAGTTGGGTTGGTCTTTCCCACATTGTGGTTTGGTTTTTTTGCTTAAGTAGGTATTGTGTGGCCCTTCCTCCAACTGTTCTTTTGTTCCGTCGCATAGTTTCGTAAGACACACTTCTTTTGTACTTTCATCCCCTCCTTAACTGTGGGAAACTTCAACAAACCCATTGAGTCCACATTTGCATTGTGATGACACACAGAACAGTGTCTACGACTTGGTTAATTAGAAGTGGCCTTCACTTTTTGTACTTTCTGGAATAAAGATTTCAAATTCTGTGTTTTTATGTAATATACGTAAATTAGACGTTTTCTAGAACCATTTTCATTACCACGGTACTCATTACGTTCGACATTCTATAATGAAGTCATAATGATGGTCTTTGTGTGTTGGGGTTAACTAAAAACTAAAGCAAAACCAGCGTACGTTTTCCATAACTTCTTACCATTGATGTTAAATTCCAAAACTAAGAAGAAGTCAAGAAATTACCCCATATGCTAATTTCACAAGTTTCTTTCCCAGCATCCTATGAGACATGTTTCATTCTCATTTAGTGGAAACATCTAAAATTCTTTTTTTTGTTGTTTATTTATAGTGTTCTAACCTGTTTCTCTAAGACGAGGACCGATTAAGGTTTTAGTCTTGGGCCAAATGGTTCTTTTCTGAAGTCAAATTCTATGTTTTAATGTTACCCAATAGAACTTAGTCACAAATTAGCCACAAAACAATTCAATTCCCAATTCACCGAATATCGTTTAAGTTATTGGAAAAGACGCACAGTAAGGGGTCATTGATGGTGGGGATGTCAGCTGTAGGTTAGGAAATATTATGACCTCAATTATTAGGAGCAAATGTGTTCAAATATTATATTATATAAAAAACATATTTTGGGTGTAAAATTTAATATTTTTAAGAGACGATTCCATGTTAGATAAAATCATCATGATGCTGATGGAAGAGACTGCAAAATTGTCATCACCTTCTGTAAAGTGTTTTATCTGTCAAGGGATGTCGTCATGTTTCTTAAAAGCCTGTTATTAAAGATCTTTCCCACACTTCAGCTTCAGGCTCCAGATTACCCCCTGCTTCCCCTGCATTCACCGCACCAGATGCCCCCCTCTTAATAGGACACACTTCTATTGTCCCTGCAGGCGCTGTGATTGGCTGCTGAGTGTGGGAACCTGTGCACAGCCTGATCCTCACACATCATTATGCAGAGAGAGGAGTATATAGAGGGCAGTGTCTGCCTCACCAGCAGCATATCACTGGGATCAGAGACCAGACAGGACAGCCAGCAAAACAGCTCACTCACTCACTCACTCACTCACACTCACTGACTGCGCAGGATGGCTCCTTCTAACACTAGCATGGTGCAGACTGCTGCCAATGAGCTCAGCTCACAGGGACTGAGGAAGGTAAGTTCTGCTCTCTGTAATGCTGCTCGCTTCAATGTCTTTTGGCTTTTTAGCCTGTGATAGCAAACACTGACACTCTGTTATAATGAATCTGGGGATCTCATGCATTTTTCTGCTTCTCTCTCCAGCTGAGAAAGCCAGTGATTGAGAAGATGAGGAGAGATCGCATTAACAGCAGCATTGAACAGCTCAGGACTTTACTGGAGAAAGAGTTTCACAAACATCAACTTCCATCCAAACCAGAGAAAGCAGATATTCTGGAGATGACAGTGACCATCCTGCAGCAGCACCTGGCTGGGAAATGTAAGTGTCCTGATCTGTGTATCTTCTTCCTCTAGAAAGCTCATCACCTGCTACAAAGATCCAAGTGCAAACCCGAACCCCAAATCTAACTGTCTGCCTCTTTTCCTCACTTTTAGCTGCTCCATCATCCAGCCAGAGCTACAGAGAAGGTTACTCCAGATGCCTCCAGGAGTCTGAGCGCTTCTTCTCCCTGAACAAACAGACAGAGGTCCAGGTGAAGCTTCTGCAGAACATCCATGGTGGACAAGCTGTGGCAGAGAGGGGCTTCACTTCTGGGTTATCTTTCTACCAGAACCCAAACAAACAAATGGCTACAGAGACCACCAAAGCCATCTGGAGACCCTGGTAGTCACTCTCTGGGATTTATTGGACTGGAACTTACAATTCCTGTTATTATGTATCTACTCACATGCCAGAGGCCTGTGCTGGCCGTTGACAAAGCGAATGCCCTGTTGATTGCTGGGATGACCTGTCTGCCATTTGCATGTGAAACTTAGTAGTTGCATGTCCTATGGGCTGGCGTGATTCTGATGGAGGAGCAGCCTGGCTCTGCCCGTTGAAAATGATTTATCATATGATAGTAGAGTAAGCATGTTTGAAATGCAATTAGCCATATATGTTTTATGTTAAAACAAGATCGCAGCCCATGCGTTATAGGGATACCAGGGCCTTGTATGAAATGAAGGCTGCCATGATATCAGGGCTCTACTAATCTGTTCATGTCAATGGCAGAATGATAGCTGTCAGAACAGTGGGGCATCTGGAACCTTCCATGAAGGGAATGCACCGAATGTATGGTATATGTTACTATGCGCTTGGTATATTATACTAAAAACTTCACAAGAGTGAAATATTGACCTTTGTTGTATATTACAACCACCGTATTCTCAGTGAGGATTATTAATGCGAATCAATTCATTATATGGATATGTATAGAGTATCATGGATTATTGCATGATTATTGGGGAAAGATTCACATGTGATTGACATGTGATTCTGATATTTTTTGTATGTCTCCATTATATGGATAATAGATAATATGTAATATGTATTTTACATTGTCTGTAA